>NC_133358.1:21988604-22588604 GCF_030506205.2 Paramisgurnus dabryanus | reverse complement strand
GCACTGAAAGATGAAAGGATTTAAAAGCCATAAGAAAATAATGGAAACAATGAGACATTTTTAAAGATGCTGAAGATGCACGAGTAGTGTCTATTCTAATGCTGTTAAAATCATGACAAAAATGTATAATAATAATAACTAGAAAATAATGTATATCATATCATATGAATGCTTATCTGACTGACACACATGAAATATCATTGAAAATTGCTTGTACCTGAAAGTGGACACGAGGGCAAGGTGCCAGGGGAAGACTTGTGGCGATCCTTCTGATGATACTTCTAGATGATCCATAAGGCTTTGATGATCCTAAAGCCTGGAAGAGACATAAAGATCATCATTTCTTTAAATCACTGCTGTTGAACAGCTAGTACAGTTGTATTAACACATCTATAAGCTTACCAGGTCCATTTCAATGTGTCTATGATCTCTGCTCATCCTGTCTCTTCATTGATAACCTGTGTTAGATCATCTTCAAATCAAAGCCCTGTAAATTAATAATGAATAGACAAATCAGTTATTTGGTACTACTTCATTATTACTATTGTGGTATTAGCTTAAACTCGTATATTTGTGTTGTACTTGAGTTAAAAAATTTAAGTGTACACTGGTTGTCTACACAAAACCCTTATATTTGTTAACTGCCAAATTTCCCTACTTTAAACAGGCGTGATATTTTGTTTCCGTTTCTCCTTTTCTGGAAAACGCCGCCCTGAATGGTCACCCTAACGTTACACCAGCCATGGTTTCCATGCTGACAGTTCACCTTGACATTCAGAAAATATACTGTGGTATTAAACCATTTCCTAGTTGGTTCATCTTAAAACATATGAGTAGTGGTAAAGTTTCAGTTTTGTCATTAACAAATACTGCACCAACCACATAGTGAGCTTACTAAAACTTTGCCAACAGTTTGCTAATTATGTTTGAAATACAAAAACGCTCATATATTGTTTCCGTGACCGTTCAAATAGATATAATTTGTGTAAAACGAAGGTTGTTGGGACTTCTAAAAGGCCACAGTAGGGAAATATCAACGTTACACTTACCGCGTAGCCTAACCTGTAATGTAACAAACTTCCAATGTTATCCTGCATGTGCTATGCTAATGCTAGCAGCAAGTAACCTGTGTTTTTTCGAGAGGGGAACGGTAGGGCGAAGCTTTGCAGCATTGACCAATAAACATTGAGAATGTTTAAATAATAGGCGGGTCTTAGAATTGCTTAATCATCCATTGGTTTATACGAGGGAAAAGCCAGTTCAACTAGCCAATCAGAAGATTGCTATGACTCACATACACGCGGCGTGTTAATACCGCCTCCCAGTGAACGACAGAGAAACACGCTTTTTGGAATTTTGTATCACAACTGGCTTTGGTGTACATATTAAAGTGAAAATTCCAATTGTTTTTATTCAATTCCGTCACACATGTACCAGTTTCATCCATTCTTTTCGTCATGCATTGTAAAACCTTTGATTTTACTAAGGAGCACTTGTGAAAAAAACATGTTAACACTTGTAAAACGTGTAAAATACTTTTAATATTTGCTATACAAAAAAGATATTAGCCTAGCATAAAACATAGGCTATTAATAAACAAATACATTCGTTTCACACGTAACGAATTAACGGCATTATGTTTTTCGTTTTAAGTTTTGTATACTTAACATAGAGAGGGGGGGGGGGTAAAGAAAACAAATATTTAATCAAAGACACATGACTTTTTGTGACATTTGACTAATAATTAAATAAGCAAATGAAACAAATAAGCTTAATTATTAATAAGCTCATCGTACTATAAATACCCAAAATATTAAATTGTAGAAATGCAAATCAAAATTGAAGAATATATGTTCATTAATAGACACTTCACAACGTCAGAAAATGTTGCACTATTTTCAAGTGCAAGAGCAGCTTACATAAATGTCTTAAACCTACAATAAAATGTATAACAGAAAATAATTTGTGTATTTTCCTGAAATAAATTTTTGGTTACCCTATTTGTAACAAATGAGTTATGAAGATAAACATTTAACCAATGCTATTAAAAAATTGCACACAATAAGCAGTAGTGGAATACTTGGTGTTTTCACTTAAAAACAAAGAGCAAATAGATTTGTGGAATACACTTTTTTTATTGAAGAATTGCACAGTGTACAGAAACTTACATCTTCATTATAAAAATAACATTTTGTGCTTTTTTCAATATTGCAGGTGCTTAAACAAAACATTTTTTGTGGAATACACAATGAACTACTTCTCTTAAAATCACAGCTGTGGTGTCTCTCAGTAAAACCCTTGTTTATTGGTTAAGAACACGTAGCGTCAAATCCTATATCCTCCAATCAGAACGTCTGAATCCAGGAAGTGATGCACGGGTTGATGAGTGGTCCGCAGATAATGGCCAAATAAACCTGACAGAACTACAGCTGTCATGAAAATTTAAACCATATTTACTGACATCATACGAACCTCTTTTAATTTCGTATTTATCAACAGTTGAGTCGACGGCAGACTGGATTCATTTATTTAAAGAGACTCGTCTGAACCGAGGAGTCGTCTGGGCGTGTTTCTGTAAGGTTATGCGTGGACAGCTGTGCCACAACACACATACACAAGGTTAACAGGATTTACACAACGCAGATCACAATAAAATACATAGATCCTTCTTTTAATGTTTATTAGCTACATCTATATGTTAACTGTATGTGTATGAGATGAAATCGGGGTTCTCTTCTAAGTGTTGCCATTGTTTGTGGTCTTCTTGAATTCGTATTGAATATTTGTATATATAAACAATATTTGAACGATCATCCTCAATTCAAACGTTTGGTTTTACGTGCTGTTTTAATAATTTCTCACGGCTTAGATTGTCATTTGCTTTGTGATGCGATAAAGGTGGCTAGTGTTAGCAGGTTAGCAGAGGCCCCATAATGGCCCTCGTTATTCTTCTGTATTGTGCAAGTGTAGGTATGATCATCATACCCATTATGGGCCATACAGTGTCCTTTAAAAGCCAATGTCGTGCCACGTGTTTATGGTATCGGTCAATCGATGCAAAAGAGATCAACGTTCAGTGTTGACTGAATGACGTCACCCTGTGTATTTCTAACACATTAATTAATTGCAGTATTTTATACATGAGACAGACCAGAGATACCATAGTAATACCATGTTTTTTAGATGTACTGTGGTAGTAGCATGATATGTTTGAAGGTATTTGATATGCAAATTCAGTGGTGTATGAAAATTGTACATTCAAAATAATCTGGGGCAGCACAATTGTACATATTAATATGCCATGAGATTTAGTGATTGTTGTAGCCAATATATCGGCTGCTATTTGGATTTTTTTTATCAGTATCTTTAACCTATATTTGTTATTCTAATAAAAAAAAGATGTAATGCCAAAATCTGACAGACCATAAAATAACCAATTATTATTCACTTATATTTAAAAATATAATATATTTTTAAGGGTATATTTATAAATAGTATATACTTTTAAGGGTATATTTATAAATATTATATATTGTTAAGGGTATATTTATAAATATTATATTTTAAATTATTTATTTATAAATATTATATTTTTCTAAGGGTATATTTATTAATATTATATATTTCTATGGGTATATTTATTAATATTTTATATTTCTAAGGATATATTTATAAATATATATATTTTTAAGGGTATATTTATAATTATTATATATTTTTAAGGGTATATTTATAATTATTATATATTTTTAAGAGTATTTTCATAAATATTATACTTAAATGTTTATTCAATTTCAGCAAGATTGTTTGTTTTTCTCCTACTGTAATTACATTTGTGTTATATCGCCCTATTATCAGCCAATCAGACACATTGCTTTCTCTGTATCGGTCCTGATTCTATTACTTGCCAATGGTACTGGCTCAATATTTTGTACGGTTAATCTCATGTTTTCACATTATGACGTTGTCTTGTTCTCCCCTCAGTTTAGATCATTGAGTTTGATGTGCATGGCCCTTGGTGTGGAAGCACCATGAGTGCGGAGCCTGATGTCTTGGCTGTGGTGAATCAACTAAGGGATTTGGCTGCTGACCCCCTCAATAGGCGAGCTATCGTTGAAGATCAAGGCTGCTTGCCGGGCCTCATTCTGTTCCTTGACCACCCCAATCCACAAGTGGTCTACTCTGCGCTATTGGTAGGTTTAACGATTTCATTTAACTTCATCCCAAGCAGACATTCTTACTTTTGTAGTTTTCGAGAAATATATTGTATGTTATGTTACTACAGGTGGTTGGTGGTGATGCTGTATTTGTGAACATTGTTTGCCTCCACTTGTTTTTCTTGCAAAATTCACAACTGGTTTTGCTTTTTCATTTTTTTGAAGTTTGCATATGACATTCATGATATTATACAGTTGATTATTGTACATTATGTTGATTTTTTGTTATCATTGTATAAGGGTTAAACTTTAGGTTAAAGGGTTTTTGTCCAGGTGTGTCCAAACTTTAGCTTTTATAATTTTGTCAATTCAGATTCATTTTTACAGATTTTGATTTATTGCATTCAGTTGACTTAAATAAAAGAATTCATATCAACCCATCAGGTGATGCTCACATGATTTAGGGGCTTTTTACACTTTGTATTAAGATGTGTTTTCATCGATCGGATCACAAGTGGACGAGAGAGACACATCACGTTTACACCTGGTATTTAAATCCGTCTCTTTTGTCCACATTCGACCGCTTCTGTCCTGAATACTGTGAGGGGATGGTCTGTGAGACGGTGAGCGAGTCTCTCTGCTGTCATTCAAAGGCGAGTGGGAGTAATTATGAGTTTATATGGACGTGAAATAATATTATGTCGAAGTCCGCTGCTTGTGTAGTAAGTAAACATGCTGCACAGAGTTTTGTACATGTGTATGTAAGAGCTTTCTCTGAATTTTCAGCGCAATTGATGAAATAGGATCGCACAACTTTCACACGCTTTCAAAACGAAACTACGGAGATCAGAAGCTTTAGTTTTATCAATGAAAGGATAAAAATATCGCTGTTCACAGTGTGTTCACGCCAGAAGTCAGAAAAGACGTAAAACTTGTGTTTAGTACCTCAAATTAGATAAATGGGCGGAGAGAAGGCGGTCGCGTGTGGCTGTTCGAACACATTCATCCACATGTGCGTTTACAAAAGCAAAAGCGATCCGATCGAAAGGGGTTTCGACTACCTCTAAGAGGCTGTTTACATTTGGCATTAACATGCATTTTCGTCGATCGGATCACAAGTGGACGACGTCAATGCCACGTGTAAACTGTGTTCAAAACGTTTTGAACGCGTCCACTTTCGACCACTTTCAACCACATTCAGAGGTAGTCGAAACCACTTTCGATCGGATTGCTTTTGCTTGTGTAAATGCACATGTGGATGAATGTGTTCGAACAGCCACACGCGACCGCCTTCTCTCCACCCATTTATCTAATCTGAGGTACTAAACACAAGTTTTATGTATTTTCTGACAACTTTTCTGACTGTGAACAGTGCTATTTTTAGCCTGTCATTGATAAAACTAAAGCGGCTGATCTCCGTAGTTTTGTTTTGAAAGCGTGTGAAAGTTGCGCGATCCTATTTCATCAACTGCGCTGAAAATTCAGAGAAAGCCCTAACATATAAACATACAAAACACTGTGCAGCATGTTTACTTGCTAAACAAGCAGCGTACTTCGATAATATTAGTTTGCGTCCATATAAACTCATAATTACTCCCGCTCGCGTTTGAATGAGACTCGCCCACAGTCTCACAGACCACCCCCTCACAGTATTCAGGACAGAAGCGGTCGAATGTGAACAAAAGAGACGGATTTAAATACCAGGTGTAAAGGTGATGGGTCTCTCTCGTCCACTTGTGATCCGATCGATGAAAACACATCTTAATACCAAGTGTAAACAGCCCCTGAATGTGGTTGAAAGTGGTCAAAAGTGGACGCGTTCAAAATGTTTTGAACACCGTTTACACCTGGCATTAACGTCGTCCACTTGTGATCCGATCGAAGAAAACGCATGTTAATGCCAAGTGTAAACAGCCTCTTAGAGCTTGTCTATAGACATGTGAGTCACATGACTGCCACCTGCTGTCCAAATCGGCCATGTACTCTGTTGTACACTTCCACAGAAATGCCACGCTCTGCAGGCAGGCCGGTCATCTCCCCTTTTGTCCTTTTTCTCTAAGAAAGTGATATCTTGTGTTTTACCTAAATCACAACATTAAGTCTGTACAGGTATGATATGTGAAAGAAACAAAGATCATTTAAATAACCCTCTCTTTAGCCCACACACACCTTATAACAGTGACCCGTCACCCGGGCGGTTCTCTGTGTGCAGTTAGTAAATGTGTTATCGCAGCGGTTCCTGGCTGTAAGCTTGTGTAATGGCCACATTGACCCTCAATGGTTTTGTGTCATTCCAGGCAGTGCGTTACCTGGCAGAATGCCGTCCCAACAGGGAGAAGATGATGGGCGAGCTGGGGATGATGCTGAGCTTGCAAAACATCATGCAGAAGTAAGTCATTCCTGTCATGGTGCCACAAAACATAAAGGCACATGAACGTCGCTTTAAGCTTTCACAGAAAACCTCATCGTGCAATTTTTCGTTTAGGCAAATGCGTGTTGTGGGCAGATTTTTAGAGCAGAAGAAAGGTCGCCCTGTCACATGCAACACTGTCTGTTTTGAAACTAAATGGGTGTGATGATGCAAGTTTGCTGTTAAAGCTTGATGCAAACTGTGCGTAAAATGCATTTTTGTTTTTTCTCCCTTTTGAGGTCAATCAAAGAGACAACTTTATCATTTACATATTTTATTTATGATTTCTCTTTATTTTATAAAGGAGAGATGTAGGTTTGCCAATATTTGTGTTTTATACATTTTCTTTCTTTACTGACAGCAATGGAATCAATTACATTAAAAACAACATTTGAGCTTCTCTTATTTACCCATGTAGATCAAATAGCACTTCTGTGGATGCCAACCGATGCCTTAAATATTCATACAACTGCATATCTACATTAAACATCTATTTGACGCCTCCAAGGCTAAGTATAGAGACGCAGGATCCAGGCATGTGTACATGTGCCGCAGTCCTGGCTTATTTCGAGTGCGAAAGTCTGCAGGCATTTAGACGGCGAGTGCCTTCTGTTTAACACGGAGCTTCGCAGACAGAAGTGCCAATGGTTGGCAAGCGAGCCGCGTATCCTTGTCTCAGGGCGAGTCCGTGCCCACCCTCTTCCAATCACCAGTCACTTCAGTTTGTGCAGAAGACATCAAGGAGTGCCCTGCAGTTCTGCAAGCTGCTTGTCACTATTTCAGGCACACCGACATTGGGTAGAGGTCGTGTATCGCCCTAGTCCGTGAAAAATTATGGTTAGAGGAAATGAAGCAAACCTTCATCAGTATTGGTGGTGTGCCAGCGCTCCAAAGCTGTGGGGTTGTTAATTGTTTTTGGTGTAATTCTGTTATCCGTGTTTTTTAAATGACCGTTCATGACTTCATTTCTCAAATCATACACTGTGAGCTCTTGCACCACATGCTGATCTGTATATTTCAATATTAATCACTAAAATATAGGGCTGGGGACGAGACAATATCGTCAATATCGGTATGTTTTATGTTCTTCCTTTTGAGCAACAGAAATGTACATTGGGGACAGACGTAAGCTTTTCAACCAGCTTGCATGTTGTCCCTTGGAAAACCCTGTCTTGAATTTTATTTTTATTTTGTGCTATTTTAAAAAAGATGTTTGTGACATCGCTCATGAGGCTTTGACTTGGATTGAAACATTTATGGTATATCGCTATACTGGGTGTATGAGCTGTTTGTTATACTTAGCCATGTTAAACATCATATATCAATTTTAGTATAAAATAATTAATTTGTGTTCAGTTGAAGAAAGGAAGTCATAAATATTTGGAATGGCATGAGGGTGACTATATTTTCTGAGAAATTTAATATTTGGGTGATTGGTGTCTTTAACTTTTTGTACAAATGGTCAGATTTCCTGGCTTCCACAAGATGCTCTTTGGACCGTTCTCAAATCCCGCTGGGATAACATGAATCATCAGGCTTTGCACAAACATGCACCAGCTGCATGTTGGCCGTAAAGCAGAATGATGACAAACCTATTTCAATTTCAGTTTTTTAATACTCCATCAGAATTACACATTTTTATGGTCATATTTTTGAGAAATGTAAAATTAGGAGATTTTCAAAAGGGGCCTTTTTTTGAACTTCTTGTAGATTAAAATACAGCATCCTTTGAAGGTCCCATGTGGGTTTTAGCGGCATCTAGTGGTGAGATTGCGAATTGCAACCAACCTCAATTTCGAAATGCAAAGAGAACCTACGGCAGCTGCCACAGGACAAACAAGTCACCGTTTGAGACGACGTAAGGACGAAACGCAGTCTGTAGAGCAGTTTGTCCATTTAGGGTTACTGTTGAAACATGTCAGAGCCTTTTTTTGTAAGGAGACCCGCGGTGTATGGAGATTAAAGCAGGTCATTCTAAGGTAATAAAAACGTAAGGTCTTCTTTATACACCACTGATAATATAGTTAGTTATGTATATTATATTGCATTTCTGTCAAGATATCCCCAGGGGGGCCAGCATGCGGCACAACATCTAATGTCATTGGTTCTTGCATGTCTTTTGACTAGTTGCCTTGTATGTTTTGTCATGAGATGTGTTATCCTTGTATTTGTTATTGACGTTTTATTTTATTATAGCTGATTTTGGAATCTGTATAATTTAAATGGTGCCAATGTATTTGAGTCATGGTCAGCATTTTCTTTGTCTTTTCTTTGATTAAACTTTTTTTCTTCCCCTGTACAAGTGCATTTTTTATCAGTTGGTGTTGTGTTGTGAATCCTGCAGTAAACTGTGATGTGTTTGTCTAGGGGGACATCGCCGGGCGAGACCAAGCTGCTGGCATCTGAGATCTACGAGATCCTGCAGAACTCCAGTAGCGCAGAGGCCGAAAAAGCTCAAGCGGCCGCCTCGTGCCGAAGAAAAGCACAGTTCTTCCTGGGAGCAACGAACAAACGGGCCAAAACAGTGGTGCTTCAAATCAACGGGCTTGACGATTCGGTAACCATCACCTGACATCCCACTTTTTTAGCTTACCGTATGTTAGCTTACAACCCACACACTTTTTTTTTAATGTGGACAATGAAACAAACACGATGAACTCCATGTGACTTTGGTAAAACTCTGATTGTATTTATGACAGACTCGTAGAAGTCTCTGTGAGGAGGCCTTGCTAAAGATCAAAGGAGTCATCAGCTTTACTTTCCAGATGGCAGTGAAGAGATGTGTGGTCAGGATCCGTTCTGATCTGAAGGCCGAAGTAAGTCCAGGATCAGTATCTAAAAAGCAACATCAGACCAAAACCTCTGTTAAGCTTCACAAAGCCTTTGCTTTTTCTGTGATATTTGTTCTTTAGTCTGCATGTTTCATAGTTCACAATACTGAAACTGTAGTTTAAATCATTAAAAATGAACTTTAGTAATGATAGATTAATTTTTTTATGATTCAGGCATTGGGAACTGCTATAGCTGCAACCAAAGTCATGACGGCACAGCAAGTGGTGAAGGGAGAAGATGGAGCTGAGGTTAATATTATCTATGATATCTATTCTCTTCTATGAATGCAAAACAATAAGTGTATTAATAATATTAAATGCAACTTAAGAATGATTTGGTCCCACAACTTAATTTTAATGTGCTTTCAGACCATGAATTTTTGGTGAGACGGCTAAATATTGCACGCATTGCAATTTGGCATGTTGACTCAAGCTGCATTTAGCATATCTACCTTAAAGGATTAGTCAATTTACTTAAAAAAATCCAGATAATTTACTCACCACCATGTCATCCAAAATGTTGATTTCTTTCTTTGTTCAGTCGAGAAGAAGTTATGTTTTTTTGAGGAAAACATTCCAGGATTTTTCTCATTTTAATGGACTTTAATGGACCCCAATACTTAAATACTTAAAAAAAATTTGCACTTTTAAACCACAACTTCTCATCCATCACCGGTCCTGTGACGTGCCAATGTGATCTCACGTAATACGTCATCATGCCAAGAGGTCACGGAAACTACGTCACAGTGTTTACAAGTGTGGAGAAAGAGGACCGCTCCGACGTTGTTGTATGTCGAATGATACTAATTAATGTCTTTGTGTCAGTTTATTGTTTAAAATGGTCCGCAAATGTGCGTTTCATATATGTAACACGTGACCTTTCCACGTCATTACGCAATTATGTGAGATCGCGCTGGCTCGTCAGCCGGAGGAAGAAGAGAAGTCGTGGTTTAAAAGTGCATATTATTTATTTTTCTTGTCAAAAATGACAATCGTTTCATTAGATAAGACCCTTATGCCTCATTTGGGATCGTTTAGAGTCCTATTAAACTGCATTAAAACTGTTAAGTATTGGGGTCCATTAAAGTCCATTAAAATGAGAAAAATCCTGTAATGTTTTTCTCAAAAAAAACATAATTTCTTCTCAACTGAACAAAGACAGACATCAACATTTTGGATGACATGGTGGTGAGTAAATTATCTGGATTTCTTTTTAGAAAATGAACTAATCCTTTAATATTTTGTTTGAGGAGTTACTACGTGTGTTCGACTTAATGCAGCGCCGCAAGAACAGACAGCCGGATTACATAAAAACATATATAATATGTCCACTTTGGTTCATTTGGAAGGGCGATCTCTACCTGCAGCAGCACAGTTGTGACCTCGTGTGACCAATATTTTGATGGTCTTGGATGCTGCATTACTATGTAGTTCCCTTGTTATCCAGCAGGTGGCACAATTGCTTTGTGTTATGATCTGAGGTCCAGACACCAAAAAAAAAAATTTGAGAGTATTGTTAAGGAAAAAGCTCAATTTCTGAAAGCACAATTAATAATGCATGAGTGTCGTTGCATTCTATCATAAAATATCAAAACAATCGGCATTTATTTTACAGTAATAAAGCACAAACACATTGCATAAAAATAATTTTGTAAATATTAAATATTTTAGCCAGATCCTAGTAAAACATTTTGTATACTTCATGTATGCATTCGGCAGATGCTTTTATCCAAAGCGACTTGCAGTGCATTCAATCAGATCTTTTTATCAGTATGTGTGTGTTTGCTAAATGATCAAACCCATGACCTATAACCTAATGCGCTACCAATTGTATGCGCTACCATGCAGTCTGCTCATGTAGCTTCCCTTTGCCCATTGCTTTTTCTCCAGGTTGTAATGCCATTCCAGGAGGACTCTGATGTGGTTGTAGAGCAGAACACACATTTGCCAGATTACCTGCCGGAAGACGAGAGCCCGTCTCAGGAGCCGCACAAGGCCGTGACACGACTGGGCTCCACTCAAGACGGCGTGAGCTGGCTGAACACGGCCGCTAACTTCCTGTCACGCTCATTTTACTGGTGACCCCCCTGCATGCCACGCTGCCCTCAAACAATGCCGAGCGCACTTTGCAATAAACTTATAACCGTGTTTCAACTTAAAAATCAAAGTCACTACAGGCGGTACGCTCCCAAAAGTCACATTAGCGCTGCGCACGCACCACCTGAGACCCAGAGAGCAGCCGGGAGAAGTCGATAGAAAGCATTTCGTTGTATTTGCTCTCTCTTACTCACTTTTATGTTTGCTCTGTGCACTACGGCCCGGGGTTTGAATTTCAAATCCTTTGTCACGTAACGGGACTGTTACTGATAATGTGTGTCGTATGTTGAGGTTTTCTAAATTTATACAAATTTGGGTGCTTTTTGACGTGTAGTCTAACATCTCCTTCATCTCAGCTGTCTTTTTAAACATCTTTACTTTATTGTTTGATCGTTCTAATAATGTTTTACCTATTGGCACATTTCAAAGCATGCTGTATATTTCATTGCCTTTATTTTCTTCTCTGTGTATACCTCCCCCCCATCCATGCGTGTGGCTTTTTTTTTAGCTTGTTGTGATTTAGTTTCTCACTTTTCCACTAAAGGTATGATCTCTTCTTATTTATGTTTTAGGTTTAGTTTATTGTTTCTGTGCAGTAATTATTTAACAGTCATACCTCCAGAAAGGGCAAGTCACCTCGAATATCTGTTACGTCGTGTAGTACTAACCCTCTTTGTATGTGCCAAGCACCAGAGTACCTTCTTTACACAAGTCAAATATGTTGTAAAATACACCTGGCCGCGAGAACTTAATATATGGTTTTCTGTTTTGTACAGTTTTAAAATTTAATCAATGCATTGATTTCTTTAATAGCAATGCTTCTGACTTTATATACATTTTTCTGCATTATATTCTTAAAAAGCATAAATCTGAACGTTGCGTTCTGGGTCTTGTATACACATGATCATTTTAAGCGTGGGGTTCACCTGCTAGCCAAATGCACAATTCAATCCACAGCACCTCTGCATGATCACCCACCGCCTTGTACCTTTTTTCTCTTTTTGGCCAATAGTGTCTTTTAAAGTTAGTTTAGAAAATGACCTCACATATCACATTCAGAAAGTCCGCTCAGGGATGTGTGTATGCTATCCCCTAACAGAAGGTGTTGCGTGTTACTGTATCTGGGTGGGAATTGATGCGTTCAGTATAGGGTTTACCAAAGGAGCCGCACACATCAGTATCAAAATAATTTACACACTTCTGTCCAATATATGTCTGATATTAACTCATGATTTACTGAAATCTTCACCTGATGATGAAAACCGTCATCGAGTTGTTTGCCCTTTCATATTCCTGCTCTGCTAAAATAATTTGAACATGTGTATTTAAAGAGACGGTTTACCCAAAAATAAAAATTGTGATAAACCCATATGACTTAACACAAAAGTGCAGGAAGACCAATGTGATCTGTGCTCACCATTCACTTTTAATTCCACATAACATGGTAAATGATATGGCTTTGAAATGATACAAGGGTGTGTAAATAAAAATTTCATTTTTACGTGAACTGTCCCTTTCTTTTAGGAATGCTTTAAAAACTGTATAATATTGTTTAATTCACTTATGTCCATTTAAACTGATATGTTCAGAAAGGCAGCAGCATTAGTGTACAGAATTGCATCACCGGACTCATGGCATGTTTTTATTTAGGTCTAAGAGGGGCCATCAGTATTATATTTATGAGAAAAATGTTTAATGGTATTGAAATCTGCATTTTCTGTATATATTCTTTCTTGTACTGTACATCATCCTTCATTACATTATTTCAAGGGAATGTTCACTGGTACCCCACGATTCACAACCGGAGCCCATTGTAGATTTTAGTAGCTTCTCATGTACTGTGCATATTAGCTGTTATATACAATTTTAGGACGCACAATTCTTGGCTGTTCACAGTAATGACAAGGATTATTAAAACATTAAATAAATTTGGTTTGTTGTGTTTTTTTATTGAGATTTATTGGGGTTTATTAGCTTTGGTGTCAACAAATTTATTTCTGTTATTTCCATTATAGAAATGGTTGCATCATGGTGGCTTTTAGATTTGAACGATGATAGTCACCAAAAAGGAAACAAATGGGTAACATTTTACTTGACTGACATGACACATTCGAATAAACATGCATAAAATCCTCTTCATGTTAACAGCACGTGTCAATTATGTCATTTTTAATGCAAAGATGACATTGTTTGAAATGTCTTTGTTATGACAACTTGACATTAACCAATACATCATAACTTGTCAAAACAATTGACATTACCAACGCAACATAACTGACCACTTTTTACCAGTGATACAAATTGAATTTGTCATTAAAATGTCATTAAGTGTTTGTTTTATGAATAAATCAATCATGAATATTTTTCTTGACCTCAACTACAGTGGTACAAATATAATTGTCATTGAGTGTCAATACTCTGTCAAATAGGTTTATAACACAGTTTATAATGTTTTTTTAAGTTTCCTTCATGTGTTTAAAAATAAAATCAATCTTTCAATATATTTCAATCTTGCATTTGGAGACCGATTTACCTCAAATTAAATAAAAACAGTACAATAATGGGATAAGCTATGCAGTGTTGAGTCCATATCACTGCAAAGTTAATTAAATTAAATTAAATTAAATTAAATTAAATTGATAAAAAAATCAGAAATGTCAGAAAATTTTAGAACCCTTTGTGTGAGGAAAAACAAGTTCTGTTGTCAGTTTTTTATGTATTGTGCGCATACATAAAGTTAAGTATAATATTTTGACGTGTCTGTTGCATTTTGTTAAGGTATTAAAAATTATTTGCACTTATTGACATTTAAATGACAGATTAACTCATAAAGCTATGTAGTTTCTTCAGTTTGATAATTATTCTGCTATGTCATGTTTATGACAGATTTATGACAAGTTATGATGTATTGGTTTATGTCAAGTTGTCATAACAAAGACAATTCAAACAATGTCATCTTTGCATTAAAAATGACATAATTTAACAAATGACACTTAATGACAGCTGTCATAAATTTGCATAAAACCTCCTTAATGTTCATGACATGTGTCATGTCAGTCTTATGGACACCCCTTCGAGTAAAGTGTTACCGAAAAGGGTTATATCTAAATGTTATGTCTAAGACTTCTTAGCATGAATCAAAAGTAAGTTTTATTATGACATCTAAGATTCAGATAAGATCAGTTCTATCAATATGATTTTTGTCATATGTGACACCATCTATGAAAACCCAATCAATTTTATGTGATTGCTGTTTTATACCTAAAATCAGATAATGTAAAGGACATTGTGTAAATATGACAATGATATATTTAATATTAACTAAGTAAGGTCATGCCAAAGTAAAAATCAATGATTGAAATCAAACTTTGATGCTTCAAATCTCATAATTAGAATATGAGACTTTAGCCTGGATTTAACAGGCAGGGTTTGACTCATTCGTCCAACTTTTGAAACTGTGTTTCAACATTCATTCCCAAACCTTTTTTCAATGTAAGTGTGCAATACTGTAAATATGTATGCAGTCGGTAGATGCAGACCAATGGGTACTGATTGCTGGGAAGTGACATCAGAGTCCAACCTCCTGGCCGGAGGATACTGCCAGCATCACCACGGCAGCTGAAATGCTGAGGCCTGCAGCAATAGAAGGAGGCAGAGGGGAGGAAATCTGTTTTGTTCATGATGATGGGTGTAAATAGCCGTAGGACTCCCCCACCTCATTCAGTTCTGCTTAGACAGCAGAGACGAGGACGGCTATGAGCCTGTAATACCAACAGCGGTAACATTGCTAAGCTTTAATGGGTAAATCGACAAGTGCCCAGTCAAGGGAAGCCTGAGGGGACAGCGTGGTTGTTGTAGACTCCTTATGGCAGTGGTTTGGCTTCAGCGGCCACCCAGTACGGTGGTATAAATATAAATCATTATATGGTTAGTCAAATTTATTATTGTTCCTTCTATCTGTGATCTTATTTGTAACAGATAGGCCTGCAAGCTGTTTTAAGGATACGACCTACAAGGATCTCACCAAAAGCGAAGCATAATATTATCTGCATTTCATCATTCAGCTTATTTTGGTATTTCTGTACTTTTTGAAAGATTCATTTTTATTTTGTTAATTTTTTTCAATTAACTTCACTTTTATATCAGGGCTCTGCAGGACATCGGCCCTCCAGGATGATAGTTGTTCAGTAATAGCTCCATAAATCAAAATGTAAATATTTATTTTGTGTCTGAGCTTTTATATCTGTTTCCAATTCGACATCATGTTGCTTATAGCAATTGAAATATATCAGGGCACAATCAATTTTGATAACTACCCCTTTGTGCTCCTTTAACATGCATTGCAAAGAAAAATCAACAGGATACTTCATTCATCTTTAAGGGTACCTTATCAAAATGAAACACCTTTATTAATACCCCAAAATGGGTCCACAGTTAGTATGAACTGGGTCAGCCTCTTCATTTGGGCCAAAAGTTCAGAAGACTCACATATGGCCATAATATTGAGTCCGTATGGAGCCCTGGTACACTTGACTGGTTTAGCTGAAGGGCGTTGTGTTACCAATGTGTTACTCTACTGATAGATTTTGGCTCTCAAAAAGCTTAAGTTACCTGGGGAGACTTTTTAAGCCCTGCAGTGAAATGTCTGACACCTTCATATTATTATAGCAATCGTGCGTGCTGACACTAGGGGGCGTTGGTTGGCTATGATTTGCATACTTTTGTCATGCACTAAAGTAGACACTCAGAAAAATTACTCTTTAACTCAGTGATCACGTTGAAAGACAGTGTACACATTTAGCCTTGTAATATAGCTTAGTTAAGTATATGATGACAGCTTTGTGGTAGTCATGCACGTGCCAAGTCAGTAAGACTAAAACTGATTTAAAATTTGTGAAATGGCCATTTTTTTTGTCGACTTTTTTCATACTTTTTGATAAGTAATAATTCTTGGTAATTCTGGGAATATAGGGGGACCGTACGTGCCATTCTTCCCAGACACGTCCTTGCCAGGATTTCGGTGCATCTTCCGGAAATCATATTTGTTGACCGCATACATCATTCAGTTAAAAACATAAGACATACAATTGTAGTTTCAATCTTACCTTAAAATTTAACGGTTGATTTTCTGTAATAATAATAATAATAATCCTCTATGACGTTTGCGGCCGAGAAATACGACTTCCGCAAGACGAACCCGAAATCCTAGCCAGGACGCATCCGGGAAGAATGGCACGTATGGTCACCCTAGGGGATATTACTATTTGACAGTGGGATCCATGTAATATAAAATCTTTGAAATTATATATATATATTTTGTATAATGTGAAACAATTTAAAAATTTAAAATGAAAGTATGTTAAGCATTCAGTTCAGTCTTTTTCAAAATATGAGTGATATAATGCAACATATGCAACAAAACCTATAATTTTTGAGTCACCCAATGACACAATTTTTTCCAATTTTTTATCCATTTAAAAATCGACACGTTTTATTTTGTGCCACCTTACTTACTCGTGTAACTACTCATGTAACAGTCTTTAAATAGGGAAAACATGGAAGTGTTTGAGGGCTTCTAAATTCATCCCTGTTTGGATCCTAAGGAATGAATGGGGCTAGGCTAAATGCTAACACATTCACAACGCGCTGTGCAAAGATTAAGTGCACGCATTGAAAAAGATAGCTATGTATTAATTTGTCTAAGTTAATGTAAGAACATAGTAAGATATTAAAAAACGGTGGTGTTTTCCTTTAAGTATAATTTTACTGATCTAGACCACAGACCTCTTGTTACAGTATAAATATTGTGAATATGCATATTTATTATGCTTATAAAGTTGAAACTGTCACACTTATATTTATAAAATTTTCACAACATTTCAGTTTTCCATAACCAGGCTAAATTTATAAAGACCTTCAGATTCACCTTTGATAAAATCACAATGATGCTGTAAAATCCATGTTTTAATTTATTGTATATTACTGATGCATCTGCTCTCACAAGACGCTTCATTTTAGATGAAGAGTGAAGCAGATAAAGCTCATGTCTCCCTGGCACTTCAAGATATCAGCCACAGCTCCGTATTTGTGCATAAATGTGTCGTCACTATCATTATTTGCATTGTTAATCTGCCTGTGGCTGCAGGGCTGATTGTGTGTTGATGGGAGAGAAAGGTGCATGTTATTGCCCGGGCAGTTTGACGATTTTATTTGAGGTTCAGCTCCCAGTCAGTGGGATCGGCTGTAAATTACATTCTATGTGCGGGAAAATGATGTGACAAACGTAATTTATGTCAAATAACTTTTTGAGGATGTGAAAGTGTGTGTGTGTGATCAGTGTTTAGTGCTGTAGCTGATACTGGAGATTTAATGAATCATTTTTTTCTTGCAGGCTGATGGAGAGTTGGGTTGTTGTGTAATATTCGCTTTAAATGTGGGGTCATCACCCTGACTGGAAGAAGGTCATAGATATTATTAAACACGTTTGTATGCATAGGTCTCTGGCTGCTCACACATAAAGATACAGTGAATATGAATTAAAGAAGCTTTAACATATTTTCCTTGGTACTAATGTTCCTTTAAATTAATACATTTATGCATTTAGCAGACACTTTTATCCAAAGCAACTTGGAGTACATTACAAAGTATAGCCTACATTTTTAATCAGTGTGTTTTTCATTGGAAACAAACCCATGACCTTTTTGGGTGCTAATGCAGTGGTCTACCAATTGATCAGTTTATTCCAGTGTTAAAACTCACAATATGTCACAGTATGCCATTAGCGTTTGCTCAATTGGTTGAGCATTGTGTTTGCAGTGCAAACATTGTGGGTTTGAATGCTGTAAGAGTTGCTTTGAATAAACGTGTCTACCAAATACATAAATGTAAAAAAATGTTTTTTTTTTACCCAAAATGCAATAGTTAAATAAATTCTCAGAGTAGAGATCTTAAAGGATAAGTTCTGTATTTTACACTTAAAGCCCTGTTTTCAGATCGTTTATGATGAAATAGAACGGTTTTGACTGATATTTGGACATATGATGCTGGTCAGGGGTGTTCACTGATATGCTCACACAAAAATCGCTGCAAAGGATGCTTTCCAACAGGTTTTATCTAGTTTTTGCCAACTCCATTGACTTGTATTAGATGTGCTGTGAGGTACGGTATTACTCCGCGCCGGGAACCCGTTTGTATTCTTGCAATTGGCAAAGGCGGAGTATCGCCACCAACTGGGCTGGAGTGTCTATTATTCAAGCTCTCAGCGGAAGAATGTACGAGTGTGAGGGGTTTGGAAAAATAGGTCCACAGGTTTACAACGAATGCTAAAACAGCTGTTGGAAAGCATCGTTTGCAGCGATTTTTGTGTGAGCATATCAGTGAATACCCCTGACCACTCGGTGAGTTTCACGTCTTTGTAAACGAATGTTTAATGCATTTTAGGAAGGATTGTTCCAGTGCACATATATAGCCATTATTATAGAGGTGGGAGGTGAAACAACAAACACCCGAAAATTCTCGGGGCAGCCGCATATGTCGAAATTTCAGTGAAAACCGTTCTATTTCATCATAAACAATCTGAACAGATCTCCAAGGTAGGAAGACATCAAGATGCGTCCGAATCACAGACTATACAAAAGATGGAGGTAGTGTCCGTGACGTCACCCATAGGTTTCTGAAGATTGTTTTTGGCCCTGTCCCAAATGGCACACATCATGTGGACTTTTGGTCTTGTGGCCTTAAACTGCGCATGCTTGCTTAGTCTACGAGCCCCTAGGGTGTCCCATCTGTCATTTTACGCTCTGAAGTGTGCTCATCAGCTCCCCCCTTTGAACCCTTGTTGCGGTCTTCGGCAAAGCCCGCACTGCAGCAGGCTTTGCGCACTCTACCAATCCAGAAGTCCTTGCGAAAGAGAAATCAGACCAATCAGACGACAGAAGGGAGGAGTTCACACTAATAGGGAACTTCTCTTCCTATTTCCGGCGTGGCGCTCGAGTCCGATCCAAAATACAACTTTGGTGCACCCTCTTGGACTTGCGTCAAGGGTTCCCTAAGGTCTGCACTATATGATGTCATCAAAGTGTGGACTCTGAGGAGGCCCACAAGTCCGGAGTGTGCCATTTGGGACAGGGCCTTGGAAGTTTAAAGTAGGCGGTGCCTTCTGTCGCCATCTTGCCCATGCGTCACCGTGCCTTAAGGGCTCGTTATAGTCGTGCATAGGTCCTACGGCATAGCCACGACAGCGTAGGTTCCGCGTCGATTTTCATTTATACTTTTGCATCGTCCTCCGCGTCGACCTGCAAACACACCCGCAAACCGCTGGTAGGCAGTATCCATGCGTGTAACCATAGAAGCAGCGCGACCGTCAGAGAAGAAGAAGCTTGGCAAGTTAACCCACAAACGAAGAAGAAATAAGTAAACAGAAAACGCTGATTGGCTCTTTTAGATATAGGGCGGGAAATCAATGCAAAAAGCCACCATATTAAGCATCTTTTTTATGATTTGTCTGTTTCCTACCTCTAATAATAACAAAAAAACATGCTGTCAATCTGAATTGCATTTCAGCCAAAACATCCCAAAGCATCATTTCTACATACAAACTCGAACCCGTGAGCCCAGAATAGCTCTCTTATGTTTAAGGCGATCTTGCGTCTGCCCCCACAGGCTGATGAAATGTGGGAGCACGGGAGATGATAATAATTGTGTCCATAGCTCATTACGGCTCCCAGATGATTTGAAGCCATCGTGAGAGCACTGTCCTCCAACGTCTCCACGGCCACACGGCATCGCTGACTTCAGGCACTGATTGGTGGGATGAAATATCGCCGGAGAAAATTAAAAGGTCCCCGTGTCAAAATAATTCATGACATGCATATCTTCCGGCCTGATGAAATAGCTGATATCTGGATTAGAAGGATAATAAAAACGATCAGGCTACAGTTAAACTATTTCGGCGGCGGAGGCGTTCATTTTGTCAATGTCAAGCGCAGAGGATCGTCGGGGTCATGCTGAGAGTGTGTGTGTGTGTGAGTGTGTGTGGATACGTGAGTGCTTTGCTGTGCTATGCTACGGGTCACTCAATATCCCACATGCAATTTGAATATCTGCTATAATTGTCCTAAAACGTCCCATCAGTGGATCTGCCGGACACCATTACGGCTCCACAATATGGTGTGACATTCAAATTCCCCCAAATGACAGGTTATTAGGAGCGGTGAGCAGGCGGGATGTAATTAAGCACCATAACTTTGACCTGTAATGTGAAGTGATGGGATAGGTGGAATAGAAGAGGCGCTCGGTTAAAACAATGCAGAGAAGAGAGATTATTTGGCTCCAATTTTCCTTGGGTATATCTTCGTAACGGCCTGTCACGGAGATGCCCGGACAGTGCTGAGATTTCTGACCGTTTACCTCACAGGTTATGGGCGACAATTCACCACAGTTATGATGGCGACGGACGCGGTGCTCGCTCTGCCTCGAGCAAGGGTGACGATATATGATTCAATTCAATGCACTCATGTGAAATTTAATTCACCTACAAGGATGAAAAGACTCACCACAACCTTATTTTACTGTGGTAATAATCGTCCTGTCTGTAGTGTGCACATCACTGACTTTTCCAGAGAAGAAATGGTTTAAAGGCTTGTAATATAAATCAGTTTTAAAGAGAGTGATATAAATCTTTTTATAGTGAGATTTTATGTTCAAAGATTCAATGGCAGGTGAGACCGAGTTAAAAAGTTGCTGTAACATCCACAGACTCTTTCTGTTTCCTAAAAGGTTTGTTGGAGAAGAAAAGATAAGTAAGTAAGTAAGATCCCTTTCACAACTTTAATTTTATCGTGCTTATATAGTTATCATTTCATCAGTGACAGATTTATGTTGGCCTGTACAGTCATTTATTAGAAGACAAATTTAAACACCATGCGATATTCAAACCTAACTCTTAAGTATGTGTTATCAGATCTGGCTCATGCTGGCTTCATTACCGGCCTTTTTGAAGAGCAACTGGACGTTTTGATGAGCAATGGAACCCATCTGCTCCTTAAATTCCTCCAACTGGTGTGTGAATATGACGTAGACTATATGTTCAGCGAAAACCCTCGTCCTTCTGCTACCTGGACTTCAATTTGAGAAAGCATCACAGATTTCTGTCCAACACCATGCCCGTCTGGCCGCATCCATCTTGGAGAGCGGATTCGTACCTTCGACGCGTCTGCCTGACCCCACAACTGTCCCTCGTGAATCCGAGCTGGATGCGAGAGCGTGTTAATTCTGCATGCTAAAGGCTCGTCTATTGTGTTATAGTAGGAAGCCGGCTGAACAGAAGGTCCGCTGTCTCTCCACACTCGCTGCGAGAACCCACCCTCACCCCCTTTCATAACGATGGCAGATGGCTCCCGATGAATCCTTCATAATCATGTCAGGACGGCTTCTCCAATCCCAATTCATCTCTTTAAACACATTTCAGCAGACAGAGAATTACACAAAAGATAAAAGCGGCAAGTGGACAACAAAGACAAACAAACATCAGCTTGGCGAGCAAGTGTTCCTTTTTCTGTAATACCTTTTATAAAGGCTGCTCAGCTCACGCAGAACATGTTTTAGAGTAAAAAAAATGGAGGAATAAAAAAAAATTAAAGTGCTTAAATATACAGTTAATATAAGGAATTATTGACGACGGGCCGTTGTATAGCATTGGCAACATCAAGATCATAGGTTTGATACCTAGCACTCTAGAAAATGCTGGGTTATATTTATATGAATTTATATGAAGTGAATCGTGCAAAAACGTAAGATTCTCATGAAAAAAAAAACCACAACGAAACCAAACCCCTAACGCACCTAACCCCAACGTCACAGGGGTCAAGGCAAATCATACAAAAACTTACAAATGGTTGTATGAATTTATACGAATTAGCCAACTCATAAAATATGTACAAATTGGGTTTGGGTTTTAAAAAAAACATTTTGGGTTAAAACAACCCAGCATAGGTTGAATTACAACCCAACAGGCTGGGTTTGCCCCTTTTTGACCTAACGCTGGGTTAAAAAATAACCCAGCATTTTTAGATATGGTTGCCCTGCTGAAAAAAACCAGCATCAAACCAGCATGGACCAGCATAGGAATGATGCTGGTCTATTCTGGTTTAGCTGGTGGTCACAGCATACCAGCACCAAAACACAACATATGCTGGTATGACCAGCATGGGATGCTGGTGCTAATGCTGGTTTAGCTGGTGCTAATGCTGGTTTGGTGCTGGTTTAGCTGGTGCTAATGCTGGTGCTGGTTTGATGCTGGTTTAGCTGGTGTTCACTAGCAAACCAGCACCAAAACACAACATATGCCGGTCTTGCTGGTATGCTGTTTTTTTTCAGCAGGGTGGGTAAAATATGGACAAACCCAGTTACGAATTAGCCAACTTGCACAAATTCTCGTGAGATAGCGTTGGGTCAAATAAACCCAGCATTTTGGGTTGAAATAACCCAGCATAGGTTCATGACCCAACTGTTGGGTTTGTGTCCATGTTTGACCCAACTTTTGATTGAAACAACCCAGCAATCTTAGTGTGTGGGTTGAAACATCTAAGAATTTTAGGTCGAGCCAAAACAACCTAGCATAGGTTAAACTGTCACTGTCCCACAGGTGGGACGTTTGGCATTATATATTTAGAACAATAATTTAAATATGTGAAACCTATGGACTAGGTATGTCCATATTTTACTCAACCATACACTGTAAAACCTAAAAGTTAACTCAAATCATTTAAGTAATCCGGTTGCATTAGTTTTAAAACATTTACATTTAAGTACTGTGAACTTAAACAAATTGAGTCATAAGCAGTTATGCACTTATATTTAAGTTCACACTACTTAAATATAAGTGCATAATTGCACATGACTCAAGTTCACAGTACTTAAATGTTGTGTTTTAAAACTTAAATGGTCTAATGCAACCGGTTTACTTAAATGGTTTGAGTTAAGTTAACTGTTAGGTTTTACAGTGCAACCCAGCATAGGTTTATATATAACCCAACTGTTGCGTTTGCCCAAATTTGACCCAATCATAGGTTGATACAACCCAGCATAGGTTTATTTATAACCCAACTGTTGGGTTTGTCCATATTTGAGCCAAATTAAAACAACCCAACATTTTTGTGCATGGTGCATGGTTGGGTCAAATACATTTTCTAGGTTCATTTAAGCCAACGATTGGTTTTGTTCATATTTGCCCCTGAAATTAAAGAACACAGAAAATGTTCAAATAAAGAAGGTTAACTCAGCACAGCCAAAATACTCACTTGGGTCAAAAAGGGACAAAACCAACTATTGGGTTATACATTAACAGTTGTTTTTTTTTCAAATTTTTAACCAAATAAATAAAAAATTGAAATGGGTCACTAATGCATGCGACTGTTAAAAGAAGTGAGAAGTGCGCACTAAAGTAAAAAATGTCTGTCTAGTGTCTGAAGATTTCAAATGCAAAAGCCGTTAAACGCCTCCTCCGTAAAAAAATTAGATAAAGATTGTAACCGAATGCTCTTGACACGTACTATATGTTCATCAAATACTTTTGCGTCAAATCCACTTATTACCTGCCTTCAGATCATTCAGAAATACCAGTTTTTAGGTATCCATTAAGAGCCCGATACAAAAAAAATGCTCATTATAAATAAATCATGCCAGACGCACTTAACGGGTTTTGCATCTAAACTCTTCACATGTTTACATGGATAAACAATATTTGACCAGCACACTGGAAGACAGAAATGTGTTTTGTGTAAAACTGCCCTCAGCAGTCTTAATATAGACCTTTAAAAACGGTCCTGATGTGTGTAAAAACCAGAATCAACAAAGAGTTTTGCTAATTTTCCACATAAAAAACAGAGTTTCGTGATCTTTGTCTCGTAATGTCAAGCCCTCCCCGCGTAACATTGTTAATTGTGGTTCAGGTGAAGTTTGTCTCACCTCATTTCAAGGTCATGCACCACTAAGGCCATTTTCTTGACTCAAAGGGCACGTAATTTCACAGCAGTGTACTCTTCATTAATCCCTCCTGAATGGGTGCTTGGGAAGTTCCAGATCACAGATTTGTTTTGCTCCTGTTTTCTGACTCACTGATTCTCACGGCTGCACCGAAACATTAACCCCTGCACCCCACCCCTCTAAAAACACACACACACACACACATACAAGCCATAACAAACACAACGAGTAATATTTCTGTTTGTGGATGAGTTACTTGAGGGTGGATAAATGGTGGGGTTGGGGTGAGCGTCTGACTGGGTGTTTGTTATGTGGTCATCCAAAGACGCACACATGTTAAGTGTACATATAGTGGATCTTATTATTCAATCTTTTTTAATGCTAAGTATTGACATTTGCAGTCAAGTGTACTTATAAAAGCATGTCTATAAGAAGGAGATGCTTTGAAGTCTCACGTTTCTCTTAGTGGCTTATGCAAACTTTTACTGAATTCTCCTGCATCTCAGATGTTTTCTTGTAAAAAGATCTTGAAATCTTATATATATATTTTCCATATGAAGAAAACTTTAAAAATTATCTTACAATGTTTCACAACTTACTGTATAGTGCAGTCATATTTTTTTATCAGTATTTGTGTTCTCTGAGAGTAAAATGAAATGCTCAACTAAATAAAAGTAAAAACTTAAATATCCAGACTTATGAAGGAGGAATTATGCATTTGACAGTCACTTTTACCCACAATGTCTCACAGTTCATTACATTTATACATATATGTGAACCCTGGGATCAAACCAATGACCCTAACGCAATGCCCTTCCAAGTGATCTCAACTTCTAAACAATAACATTTTCCTATGGGTGTGTGTGCTGTGAGTTCACATTGTCTGGCAATTTTCACTTTTATTCCTCTTCATTTCTTTCCGTTAAACTTTTGTTGATGCATGAATAATTTATGAGGAAAACCGAAGCTCTTTCATCAACACGAAATAACAATTTGCAAATTTATGGCACCCACTAATTACTCGCCTTATTTGCCGTGACTATGATATTAAATATTCATAAATCTTTGATTATTTTTCTGATTCGTCTGAGGTTTGTTCACAGACACAAATTTCAATAAATGAGAAGCTTTACGGCAAAAAAGAAAATACGACAGAAAAAGCCACGGCAGAATAAAAATGTTTTGATTCGCATTTCACGCACGAAATTGCTTATACAAAACTAAAAATTACACCTGCGCCAACGATGATACTTTATAAAGAAGATGCCATGTTTATGTCTGATGGATGCTGAGACCATGCACTATATTATACTCTTTGAGGTCTCATCTGATCTCTTAGTAGCTAATGCTTAAATGTTGGGTCCCATCTGGGGAATGAAAGCCCCCTATCACTGCATCTGAAGATAATGCCAGCATTTAACCTTAAATTTACAACTTTGTTATATCAAAATGAATTACTGATAGTTCCAACAAACTCAAATGGTGCTGACGAAAACACTAAGCACAAGCAATTTACCTCTATTTGCACATTAATTTAGGCCCACCTGTGATGCTTGCTGTGCTGAGTAGCTACATCAGTTTTCATTACTGCTCGCGCTGAGCGGTTTTAGTTGAATTACGGTATTAATTATCAAATTCGCAAGGTACGAGGGTGTCTCCTCCGCAGACACCTGTGAAAGTTCCCCTGTCCTCCTGGAGAAGGTTTGCATCTCCCCTTGGCATAACCTTGAAAACATCTGCTAATGACAACTGTCACAATGAAACCATTTGGGTTGTTTACTGAAATTCAGAGATTTTGGCACCGATGCGTTGTACATTAAATTGAAAATAAATAAGTATATGAGTTTCTGACGATTAAATCTTTGACCTTTGTGCCACTAATGCAATGCGACTAATACCAATTATCATAATATACCATAATACAGTATATGCATTAAAGACTTTCCAGTCAGGTCAGTCTATCTGAACAAGTCCAGGGTCAGAAATCAAAGAGAGAAAGGCCGTCGTTCATCCCCTGGCCGGATTTTCATGTTGTAAAGTGCTGTATTAATCATAATCACACAACACCATTAGACTATGTCATTCTATTACAGAAATCACATTATCATACATTTCATTAATTAAAGTCTAACCCAGTCAACCTGCTCAGAGAAGTGCCACCTCCAGGAGGGATAAGTAGTTGAGAGAGGAGGGCAGAGGTCAGAGGTCACTCCACTCACTGTCTCTCCAACATGAAATAAACGCGGTGCCGTTTGCACCACATGTAGTGGTGACGTTGTGATGGTTCTCCTCTTCCAAGTGTCCTTCAAATGGAGAGATTCGAGGAATGCGTGAAGGCACAATTACATCCGGTGACATGGGACAGTAAGGCTCTTTTGTTTCTCAAAGGCCACTCAAATGAATATGGAGTGGCTGGGATGAGTGTTACCTGTCAGGAACACCTCTTTACATCCTTTAAAGCGTGAGCCTTACTAGAATGCCCTCCATGCCCCCATTTATTCCACAAAGATGGCAATTTTCCTAAGTACACAAGCGATCGCAATTATCACAGGTGGCTTATATTCAACACAGCTCACACAACACATGCGCCTTCATTCACGGAGTAAAATTGTTTATACAGCCTATAGCTTCAGGATCGAGATTTTACAACATTACAGAGCATTAAAGTAGTTTAGAATACAGAAAAATAAACAAAAATGTACTAAATTGTGATTTTTTTTTGTAAAATGTTTTTTTTTTTTGGCAAGCTGCAGCTTGCACTAAAATATAGTGTTTGACTGGAAACACTGCTTTTAAAAGTGGGGTGCATGATTTTTGAAAAACATTTTGGAAAAGGGAGTCGGGCTGAGTACCAAAACACACTTGTAGCCTATCAGCAGTAAAGGGCCTGCACTTACTAACAATGTTGCCTGGGTTGTGTATGTGTGGGGCGGGTCTATCAAAACAAGGTCCAGATTCTATTGGGGTAGGGGTGTGTTTGTTTAGGTGATTTCAAATATCAACACTGGCTTTCAGAGATCATGCACCCCGCCTTTAACATCAATAGGAAAAGGCCATTTTTTGATACATTTGCATTGTTGGTTGCATTTTGGTTTTTACATTTAAATTTTTTTTTTGTGTGACCCATCATTTGAAAACTGAGCCCTGTAAATACTAGAAAACGACACTATTGGAGAGCCAAGAGTGTTGCTTTGTAGCTACCACCACTGTGTTGTTTTGTGTTTTATTAAGCAGAAAAAAATTTGAAAATTATGGTGTTTGCCAACAGATTTTGGAGTATTTATCCACAACGATTTTGTAATAGATGTAAGAGTACTCTTAATTTTAACACCAAAAGAGATCTGGCAGCTGTGTTGAAGCACTATAATGAGCATCCAAACAACAACAGCAAAGTTCACAACTAAAAATCTCACATACCAATAATATGGCCATACCATAGCCTACTAATTATAAAAAAAATTATCATTTGGGGGGGGGGGTTAAACAGTATTCTTGCTAAAATGTTTGTGTCTCAATTCAAAACCTAAAGATGTATATACTTTAGTAGAATAGTAAAGGGTGTGTCTTCACCTACAGTACAGACAGTGATTTAAATATTTTACGCCCTGATGCTTTTTCTATAAATTAATCTTAAAATGCTAAAAACAGTATTAATTTCATTGATGACTATTTGAAAAAGTTAGTTAGAAAATAAATCTCTGTCAGACACAAGAAAGAAATGTAAAAAAATGTAATGCTGCAATGTTTATGTTTATGCATTTGGCAGACACTTTTATACAAAGCGACTTACAGTGCAGTACAAGGTATTTTTCTATCAGTTTGTGTATGTCGTGGGTTCGAACCCACAACATTTTGTGCTGCTTACACAGGAACACATTGTATATGTTGTTAGAAATTGTTAGTGAATGAATTGCTGGTAAAAATGCCGAATAAGTAAAAAAAAGCCAACAAGGCCCAAAGTGACAAAAGACATAGAAAGAAATTGGTGGTAAGCAGGCATTTGGTCCTGTTGGCCATCTCTCTTTGTGTGATTAGCATGTGTACTGTATGCTCGCTCATGCTGCAGTGTTGACCTGTGCTGTCATCTCCCTGATTACCTCCCTGATTCACTTTCCTTCTTCAGTAATGTGCAATCAATCATAATCAATTAGCCAAAATGTTGAATCATTAAAACCATTATCATTAATTAAAATAATTATCACTTTCTGCCAATGCTTCATTGCCACTGTTTTCTAACGTATCTCCAGCAAACCAGAATCTCTCTCTCTTTATCTTTATCTCTCTCTCTCTCTCTCTCTCTCTCTCTCTCTCTCTCTCTCTCTCTCTCTCTCTTGCTCTCTTTGATGAATTGGATGAACTTGTCTTTTTACTTTTTACTCTGGAAATATAGTAAATAACACTTCCAAAAAAGTGCTGGGTTGTTAGTTGGGTCAGATTTGGACATTAAATTTTCATTTTGGCCAATCATGCATTTTAAAATGTAGTAAGTTTGTAAATATGTTTCAATGATATAAGATAAGAGATCCAGCCCTACTGTAGTCATAAAAAATATTATTTAAAAGGGGCATGTCACAAGATTTTTTTAAGATGTAAAATAAATCTTTGGTGTCCCCAAAGCACATATATGAAGTTTTAGCGCAAAATATCATATAGATAATTTATTATAGCATGTTAAAATGGCCATTTTGTAGATGTGAGCAAAAATTTGCCGTTTTGGGTGTGTCCTTGAAAATGCAATTGAGCTGATGAAATACAAACACTGATCACAATGATGGTGGTTTGATGCAATTCAAACTCAATTGTGCTGTGAATTATTTTCTCTCTCTCTTTCTCTCTGCACTAAATGGCTGTGCTGTGGTTGGTGCAGATTAAGGGGCTGTATTATTATAATAAGATCTACTTATGACATCATAAGGAGAGCCAAATTTCAATTACCTAATTTTTCCACATGCTTGCAGAGAATGGTTTACCAAAACTAAGTTACTGGGTTGATCTTTTTCACATTTTCTAGGTTGATAGAAGCACTGGGAACCCAATTATAGCACCCAAACATGAAAAAAGTCAGATTTCCATGCCATGGCTCCTTTAAAATTTTACTTTAAAATGAAAGTGGAAAAGAAAGGAAGGAAGAAACACTATAACACACATTTTTTGCTCTATCAAATTTTTAAGTAGAATCAAATTGGAAGTCTCTGCAAGTCCTTTTAACATCTTATTTTTTATCTAGACTGGGTTTGAGCTCATCTCTACACTGTAAAAATGCTATATATATTATAAGATAAAATAAAGGATAGTTCACTAATAAATATATTTTGAAAAATGTTAAAGGTAGGGTAACACATTTTGAAAAATGCTAACGGTAGCCGCCTAGCAATGAAATCCCGATCCCACCCTCAAGTCAAATCGCCATCCAAAGTCACGCCTCTTTCCAAACACATGAACACGCACAGATCAGACGGTCACGTCTCATGTCTCATTCACCAGTGAGAAAACTTTGCAGTACAAAGTGAATAACACTTCCAAAATAACCAACATAAACAACTGGTTTACATCAGAATTAGTTTAAGCACACGTTCGGTTGTGTAGACGTAGTAACTATATCGTTACGCTAATCCGGAAAACAAACACAAATTTCATAAGCAACACAACGTTTCATCAAAGTAGAATATCTGAATCCATCTCAATACAAACATATCGCGTACCTACCTTACCAAAATAAACAGTGCAACGACCCTTTCAGACCCTTTGCCTCCTGTAGCTGTTTGCATCTCGCGGTAAAGCAGTTAAGTTACCGATGTTAATTTGGGTTTTTGCTCTTGCTGATCCAGGCAGTTTTTGCTGTTGTTGTTATAAAAGATGCATTTAGTTTTGTTGCTCCTGTGTAGGTTGTCAATTCAGCAGAAAAGTTTGCTGTTCTCGCTGTTTACAGACAGAGCGCACGTGAACGCGCCGATGATGTATGGTATCTGCGTGGACTCGCTGCGCGGTGGGAATTCAAATTACGCTTACGTATGAGGGACATAAAAGGAAACGTCCGTTCGGACCGAAATCTATGATTTGTTGAACATTTTTTGGTCCCACGCCTTTCACAGATGACATAAATTTTTACAAATACATTTAAACAACTTAACACAGTGATTGCTATCAGGATGTGAGGAGACTTTTAACCAGCATAACTAAAAATGTTTCAGGATCAAATCTGTTACCCTACCTTTAATACTAAACAGATATGATACATCATTGACTTCCATAGAATTCTTTCCTACTATGGAAGTCAATGGTGACCAAGGTCTGCTTGGTTACAAATATTCTTCAAAATGTCTTTATTTGTGTTCAGCAGAACAAATAAATGTATACAGATTTGAAACAACTTTGTGCATGAGTAAATAATTACAGAATTGTAACTATTTAAGGCACAAATAATTAACCTCCCCCTGGTGTGTCCACATACGTGGACATCACATTTATTTTGTTGTTAGCTCAATAATACTTAATTCTGTGTAACTGGAATCTGTTGTACACAAACATGGACAATTTCACAAGAAAAATATTTGGTAATTTTATTTATTGATTCTTCCTAACCCCAAAATATCTGGATGAAATCTAAAATCCAAGCCAAACCAAAACTAGGGTCTTATGAGGCTATTAAGTAAATATTAATTAATTAAGTAAATATTTAACTAATAAGCAAATAAATAAATGATGGACAAACAGACAGATAGTTGGAAAGAAAGTCAGCATAAGTCATCCAGGACTCCAGTCATCCTTTTACATGACTGTCATCACGCCTCTCCGCTCTGCTCTGGAATAGAGCTGTCATTTTAAAACTCTCAATAATTGCTCATGACAAATTTTCCTTGAATGTGCCTGTGCGTGTTCATACCCCTGTCGACCGCGTCTCCATTCACACTCACCCATGAGATTGAGGTCTCTGCGAAGCCTTGCTCAGGGGAATCTGGGACATCATTTAATGCTACGGTACCAAAGCAGGCGTCTCATTGGGGTCACATCTCGGTCTCAAAACAGAAATTGACCCAGAGTCGCAGGGGATCCCACACATGGCAGTTAAATCACTCTGTCATAAGTAAACCTCCACTACGTGCCACACCGTAAGGGTTCATCTGTCCTCAAATAACACAGCGTCTCTCACCATACCATCCAGATTCTCTGCCATGGCTGCATAGGGGGGTGGAAAACAGTGATGCTGTGTCTGGCATGGCAGTCTGCCTGCTGGGGGAAGAAAAGGAGGGAGTCAGACCAAGACTGGAGACATGAGGGGTCTGGAAACATGAGGCTCGGAGCTGAGGAGCCCATCTATGGAAACGAACCTGATTATATTTCTGCAGGAATGAGTGTAATTGCAGCTCATTATGAGCTCTGAAGTGTGACAGTGGGTAAAAGTGATTACATTTTTCAACCTTCGTAACAATCCTGAACCCTGTCCGATACCTTTTGTACCAAAACATGATTTTTGGCAAATAAATGAATGCGATTTATACAATATTGGGACAACATTATAACCAACTCTCTACCAATTTTGCACAATTTTTGTTTTTAGGGTTAGGTTTATAAACTGTACAAAAAATGGTCAAAGAATTGACCCAAGCTGTCACTGGGGCAGAACTCTTTAAAAAGATCCTAATATTTACCATTTAGGCACAAATATCTTTACATTTTGCACTGGCGGCCAGCAACTTCTTTTTTTGAGGGCGCACAATGCGAAGTTCGTCACAATATGTATGTAGCCCATCATGTGTGTGGTTTGTATGTAATTTCAAAATATGTGTTTGGCACGTCGAGAGAACCTATATGCATCATGTGTCTTGTCAAAATAAGTGCCTGCTGCAGACGCGTCTAAAGGGTTTATGATAAAAGAGACGCTCGCGCTTGCCAGATACTCACATAATTTCATGCGTAATCATAGCTTACTGTTAAGGTTGTGTCTTGCGTGTATTTTGTGAACGTGAGCGTCTCTTTTATCATAAACGGTTTTGACGCGTGTGCAGCAGGGACTTATTTTGACAAAACACGTGATGTACATGGTTCACGTGACCCTTCGAACACATATTTTGAATTTGCGCCCCTCGGAAGAGCAGTCACGAGCCGCCACTGACATTTAGGTACCAATATGTACTCATAAGGTACTAATATGCACTCGTTGGTACCAATATGTACCTCTGAGTTACGATTATGAACTCTTTAGATGCAAAGGTATACTTTTTGAAAAGGTTAAAAATTATTCTGCAGACAAATATAATCAAAAATTCAGACTGTGATACCGGATATATCTTATAATGCATGATAGACTGAGCATTTTTCCTTGTGCCTTAATGTTCTAATGGGTGTAAAAACACAAAGCAGGCCTTGCTATAAAGATGCAGGACGAGAAAGCAGACATGATTTCATGGCTAATGATTTCCGCGCTAATATCACTATGGGCAGCGGAGAGGATAACCAAGTTGAGCTCTCTTAGTTCAAATGATTCAATTAGGCCAGCTGTCCCCATTTGTTATGGCCCAACTCGCTCTTAGATTACATTCCAAGATTGCGTATACGTGCCTCAGCATAGGAGATAATCACTTGACAATTTGTGAAAATGAAGAAGTAAGAAAGATGCAAAGAGATAAATAAATTTACATTCTTAATAAAAAACCCTGTGCAATAAGCACTAAAAGGCAATTATTTGGTAATAAATGTGACTTTTTGTCTGTCACCAGCCATGCTTGATGAAAATGCTTGGTGGTGAAATGGAGGGAAATCGCTGAAGCATGTCACATTGATTGGCAGGATAGAGACGATCCCGCCATGCTTGAGAGAGATTACAGCTGAGCAACTGAATGGGGTAAATCATTAAAGTAATCGGGTCAAAAGCATGTGAAAACAATACAATGTAGTAGACAGGAGGCTGAACCTTCCTCTGACACAACAAAAGTGCATGTGCAAGCAAGCCCGTCACTTTTCCAGTAAGACTGCTGATAATTGGCATTTAGGCTTGAGATTTATTTCTCTAGATAGAAATTGCAATGATGCAGTGATGTGTGGAGCAAAATGTCTTTCTTTTCAATTATACAAACCAAAGAAAAAAAATATTTCTATAGACTAAATAGCTACATCTATTTAAAGGTGCAGTGTGTATTGAGGATCTTGTGACAGAAATGCAAAATAATATACAAAACTATATTATCAGGGGTGTTTAATGACCTTTCATAATAACGTTTTTATCTACATACACTGAGGGTCCCCTTACATGGAAGTCGCCATTTTGTGACACCATGTTTCTACAAAAGCCCTTAACGGACAAAGTGTTTTTACTAGGGATGCACCGAATCCAGATTTTTTGGGTTCGGCCGAATACCGAATCCACTGTTTAAGATTCGGCTGAAACCGAATACCGAATCCTACTCGCATCCTTATTCCATTAACACAGTAAAACACATTAATGAAGTAAACAACGTCCACTCCACAGCAGTGTATTTTTCATTTTATTTCATTTTAACTGTACATTATGCCAGGATGACAAGTTGGAAAACTATTTTGAGCGCCGAGAGTTCAAAAATATTCAACTTTGAGTGAGAAGCTCCGCTCTTCAATGTCAGTTTTCACACGGCCGTCCAATTACAGTGGAGGAGGGGCGGGACATTACCACAGCAACCAACCGGCTCACAGCTGAAGCATCACAGCTACCAAGCGCTCGGCTGAAAAACAGCTGGCATTTGACGTCCTCAAGGCTTTTTCAGCCGTGTTTAAAAGTTTTGGTGTGTCCAGCCCCTAAGGCTCACCGAAAGAAAAAGCTCATCTCCACGTCAGCACCCGATGTGTGTAATCAACGACGCGTGACGTCAACCAGTGTAGCGCAACCTAGGGTTCGGTGGAAAAAAATCTAGTATTCGGCCGAACCCGAACCCCGTCAAAAAGCCCGGTATTCGGCCGAATCAGAATCCTGGATTCGTTGCATCCCTAGTTTTTACTAAGTTGTCTCCGACGATGGCATGTTTGTCCGGTGGCGGCCACTGTAGCTTCTCTACGTGTTTCAAAAGCGAGGGATTAGCAGTGGACTGAGCTGTTGGTTGCAATTCTCAACAGAGCAAGTAAAATTTTGAAGAAGTTTTGACAAAAATTAGACACGCGTTTGAAAATAAAGGGGGTTAAAAGGTTTTTCACACTGATGCTAGAAGAACCATTCAATCAAAGGTTCTTTAAAGTGATAGTTCACCCCAAAATGAAAGTTCTGTCATCATTCACTCAATCTCATGTTGTTACAAACCCGCATACATTTCTTTGTTCTGATAAACACGAAGGAAGATATTTTGAGAAATGTTTGTAACCAAACCGTTCATGGACCCCATTCCCTTCCGTATTAGAAAAAAATAATACTATGAAAGTAAATGGGGTCCACGAACGGTTTGGTTACAAACATTTCTTAAAATATCCTCCTTTGTGTTCATCAGAACAAAGAAATGTATAAAGGTTTGTAACAACATAAGAGTGAGTAAATGATGATAAAAATTTCATTTTTGGGTGAACTAGCCCTTTAAAGAACCTTTTCTTTTTACCTTTTCATTATCTGAAGTACCTTCTATTACCACAAATAACATTTTGTGAAACAGAATAGTTCTTTGGATGTTTAAGGTTTTTCATGGAACTATTTATCCAAAAATGGATCTTCAATAGCATCATAGAGCAAAAAATCCCATGTGATAAACAACCCTGAATCTTGGTGTGAGAGCATAACATGTACCGGAGACATGACACAGAATTGGAACATACTTATTATAGTAATTCAAAGAGGGAATCAGCACAAAACAGGAAGAAAATTGTGTGTGTGTGTGTGGGGGGGGGGTACACTTACCCATGTGAATTCACTCATTCACAGTCGCAAACATTCGTTAATGCAATTTCCGTCTATTTTGTCAGTCCCGTAACCCACAGTGCTAACAATGGGCAGAGAAAATGAGGACTAGGGGCTTTGAATAAAAGCAAACACTTAAATCCTGGACTGAATCACAGGAAATTAACAATGCTCAGACCATTGGAGCTCTGCTTGACCTTCAAGCCATCATTATTAGAGGGGTGATAATAGATCAGTGTCAGTTTACAGTTGTCAAACCAACAAATAACATGAAAGTAAATAGCTTAATGTTACTGATGGATGGATTTAAGAACCCTCAAGCATCAGTTTGTTAAAGCTCTGAATATATAAAGCCATTCTTCTGTCATATCTTTCTTGTTAAATACACAGATATCATACTTTTTTTACAATTGCTGTTACGTTTTGACCAGAGTTGACTAAATTAAAATTTTTAAAAATTACCCCCTTTGGTCCTGCACACAATATATTGAATTAGTACAGAATAGTGAATATGCAGTATTTTATATGTACTTTAGATGCACTTTGGATGAACTTTTCACCTTTTCAAGGGGTTTGGACATAAATCTGTGTTGGTAGTGGGTGAACACAAGCCAACAATGAACAAAATCCACCCACTCCTCCTTTTTTAATCTGCATTAAACCAAAGCAGTCTTATTAGAAATGCTTTTTTGATTCTCTTGTTAATGTGACATCACACTGATAAAGCACCGCCCACTAACTGACTGGTTCATTTTACCCCAAAGCCTTTTGATTTTTTGTGTTGTAATTTATATTTTTACTTTTTCTCAGTTCGAAATAAATAAATAAATAAATAAAAATAACTTTTGGATGAAAATGTTTAAATGTCTAATGGCTATTTATTCCTTAATAAAATGCATTAATTATTTGATATATAACACATACATTAAATTTAAATTATTTATATATCTGTACAAGTAGGCGGCACTTCAAACATTGAAACATTTTCATTTTCAAAATGTTATTGTTAGAAATATACCATATGTTGTATTATTAAATAATATTGACTATTAAAATATTTATTCAATTTAATTAAAAATTCCAATTACCATTTCAAATTCAGTCATGTATTCTTAATTAAATTCTGAAATTTGAACACTAAAGCAAAGTGCCAGTTTAAATCTTGGACACATTTTGTGTATTATAATTGATTTAATACATAAACTATCAGTGCTCAGCATACATACAGCAGTGTCCAAGTTGGCATTGCATGACTTGCTACTCAGCGGGATGCAGTCTCTGCACATTTTGTTTAAAGGTCAAAGATTATCACCTCATTCAAACCCCATTCAAATGTTCAACTTTGAGACAAAATGTCCCCGTGTTTGGAGCGTGCCGGTGACTTATTTTGCCTCCCGCTAGCAGTCTGCTTTGTTTAGCGAAGATCCTGGCACCCGGCCTGTCCTTCCCTACCTGCAGCATCAAGCAGGCTGCATTAGGGGGCTGAGGCCATGCCAAAACACAATTTGGAATGTCTCCAGCACTTCATTGGAAAGTAATGGTTTTCACTGAACTGAGTTATGACCAGCTGTTTGCAGACAGTCTGTGACATACTGATAGACCAGAACACCGTATGTTGCTTTCCAAATCAAATGATACAAGGAGTGTGACAGAGTGGTGAAACATCTGTCATTAGCAATTTTCAGCACGCTCCACTAATTCTGGACAAAATATGGGTAATGAAGTTACCGCAGGAAACTTCAAATACTGTCAACGCAACAAGGGTGTAAGAAAGCATCTCTCATGAAGGCTTATAATCTAATTCAGTTGTTGTAAGATATACAGACGGAGCGATAATTGTTTTTGATCATCGCATTTTAAAATGCAAATCACAAATGTTCTTGTTTAATCAAAGAACCAAAATAAGGGACGGGTGGGAGGTTTGTCCTGTTTATTGAGACACCCTCCTTTTTAGTTCTTGCCATCAATGAGGGCATCTGAGTGAACGTTTCAGCGTCATTGCTCACTCGACCCAGAAGGATACTGGCTTGATCTACAGAAATGATCTCCTGCTGTTACAGACTACTGAAGTTTTATCTAGCAAGATACTGCTATGCTCATTGGTACAGACACTCATATCATTGGTTTTGATCAAGGCTGGCATTGCACTTTTCATTAACAGGGTACAAAATAGGGTCTTAAAAATATAATGACTTTACAGCAGTGGTCATTAAAAGAAGTACTTAACCTTGGAAAAATGTCATCAACCTCAGGAGGTCAAACTAAATTTATATCAGATGTTGTATTTTATGCAAGTTTTCTGTAGGCTTTTGGTTTTTGCAAGTGACAAATTTGCTTAAAGTAAGCTTTCACCCGGTAGGGGCTAGCCATGTTAGTTGATGCAAAATATATATAAATATCCATACAAATATATAAATAAATATTTAAGATAAATTAAATAAGCACTATGTCCCAAAAATTGACTTCCATAGGAATAAAAATATGATGGAGTTTAATGGGTACAGTCAACTGTGTGCTTTCCATTATTTATCAAAATATTTTCTTCATCATTTATCACAATACTTCCAAAATATTTTTTCCCTACTATGGAAGTCAAGGACACTATCTGTTGTGTGTTTACCATCATTTCTCCAAATATCTTATTTTGTGTTGATCAGAAAAAATAAATTCATACAGGTTTAGAACAACATGAGGATGAGTAAATGATGACAGAATTTTCATTTTTGGGTGAACTATCCCTTTAATGTTGGAGCAAAACATAAATTGCATGAGTTACATTTGGATTTAAGCACAAGCATTAGCCTACTAGGTAATAAACACCAAACATTTAAAAATCGTTTTTCTGGCAGAAATTTTAGCAGGAGCTGTGTAAACAAACTGTATTGTACACAGCCATTAACAAAACCAGAAAGATATCGGTCCAGTCTTTTGTATATAACAAGTAAAGTTTTACTACGCGACGTCGCCAGATGCTATCATCTGTATGTGTAGTGAATGAGGGTCATTAGGTCTGTTCGACTTCATGCGGCGCTGCGCAGACCGATCGTTCTATGACATCACAGTACAGCGAGAACTGTGCTTTCCAATCGCTCTCGCGGTACTTTATTGTCATATGCCGATCGTCACATGAACTACACACAACTGATTCACCACATAGGTAGGTCCTGGGCTTTGTAATTATAGCAACCGGTTAAAGTATATTATTTATTTCTCGGATAATCTAGTTTTAACTTGCTCTGCCTCAATATATTGCACATCAATTTCTGTCATAATGTTTAAAATCTCAAGTGTATGCGACGTAAATGGCGATACCTTGTGTATCAAACGATTTCCGTTATAGTCAAATATAATTGAACGACTTTAGTATTACTTTTATGGTAAACATAAAACTTGATAGATGTTTAGATGCTCGGAAATGCAAAGTAAAAGCATTAACATCACGTGGAGGAAGTTTTTTTCCCAGTCTATGAGAGGAACACATAGCTGGTAAAAAACAAAGTCTACAGTCTAAGCTAACTTGACCAGCATAATATACTTAAGTATAACTTAAATACTTCATTTAAGCTGTAATATTGCCAACAACGGACTATTTTGTTTAGTGGAAACATTCAGAAAATCAACAAATAAGATTATAATGTCATTTTTACTCAGATCAGTATTTCACTTTCAGGCTTGCTTGCAATATGTGGGAAAATACTGTATATGACAATACAGTAGTCAGCACTGTCTGGGTCTTTCTTCCTCTCACATGACAATATTATCTCTTTTTTATTGCTCTAAAAAGTAATATATTTTAGGATATAGAATAAATTACTTGTAATGTTCTTGAGCACATCTTGAAGGATTAGTCTTTCCAAATCATTGTCAGAGTAAGACACGTTGAAGCAGGGTGGGCGTAATGAAGCGCTCCAGAGATCACTGCACAAACAAGGGGCCCGTTTTGGCAAAGCTTGGCAGCAGAAGGGCTATAAAATGATATGTGTTAATTTCGTGTTAATTATTATGGGTGCCACATGTTAAGCAGAATGTTCTAACATTGCAGAAGTTCGAAAAATCCACACAGATAATTATGGTGGAGTGAATGTGGAGAAGAACAGTTGGACTTTGTGATTATAAAGCTGTAGTGCTGGAGTCCTGCCTCTCTGATGCCCTATATTACCTATTGTAATGATGCGTCTCATGTGGCACGTGGGGTGAATTACTGGCAGGACTGAAGTGATGATAATCACCCAGAATTCACAAGGGAGACGGCGGCCCCTCCTGGGAAGCACATAAGTCATGAATATGCAGACTTCCATAATTCCTGTCTGTTTTTTATTAATACAATTGTTTGGTAATGCTTTGTGTTAAGCTTTAAATTATTTAAAGCAATTTTATTTTAGCAAAGTGTCTAATTTAGTCCAACTAATTTTAATAAATATTAAGGTTTCTCTTTTAATAAGACAGAACAGTTGCTGTTACATGGCAATTGGCTTGGCTAACAAGTTGTTGTGAATGTAGAACATAAAGAAATGAGCAATGAACAAACCTTTTTACTTCATTTGCTTGATCATGTGATAATTTACAATTGATTTACCCTGATTCAGAGAGCCAGCAGTAATGGTGCTGATCCATTACACTGTATATTTGCCTTTTTAGACTGAAGTTGAAGGCATTAAATGTTCCTCCCTTTCTCCGCTGGGTTTCGGGTGCCCCCTCAAGCATGCTGTCATTGATAACTGCTACAAGCTCGGCAGAGCTTGGCTGGGACGCTCTTGGCAGAGCTGTGCATTTTGCTTAGAAATATCACACTCCATCATGCAGCATAAAATGCTTTGTTTTTCTCCTTGTGACCTTCTCCCACTCCTCTGCCTCCTCCATCCATCTGTCCATTTGTCCATAATGCCGAACTGACAGAGGATGGACAGTTTCTGTCCCTCTGAAACAAGAACATCATGTGATGTGCCATGTGCTAATTCATTTAGCTTAGTCAAATCGCTGTGATTCTGCTCTAAAAAAAAAAACTGGGTTGTTTTCAACCCATAGTTGGGTAAAATATGGACAAATCAAACCAGTGGGATCAAATTTCCCAATGCTGGGTTGTTTCAATCCAAAATTATGGGATTAAAAAATCTAGCATAGGTTAAAGTGGCAATGAAATTGATTTTTTTTTGGATATTGTGGTATTTTTTACTTATCTATGAGCTTTATTATTTAAAATAAAAAAGTGCCCTCATAATCTTTAATAAAAAATGCAAATCTCCTTCCTGTCATCGAAACGATCTCTTTACTTCTGGTCACAAGGTATGGCAGATGGGCGGGGTCCGGAAAAAGATTGCAGCGATTAGCAGGTAGCAACATGACCCAACTTCAAATGATCCAGTCAGTTCTTGATGAACGAATTCAAGTCCAGTCCTACCTTGTATTCATTTGAGAGATTTTTTTTCACGTGTATATACGTCACAGCGGGGAAAATAAGACAATCACTACTTTCATTTCATGCTGAAATCCACCAATAGTTTTTTTTCCATATTTTACCCAACTGTGGGTTGAAAAAACAAACCAACATTTTGTAGACTGTGAGCTTGTGTTTGCCGTTTCCAGAAGTGTTGCAGTTTCATACAAAACAGACAAAGTAGCCTCTAACTGTTGGAGAAATGTGATATAAAGATCTTATATATAAGAGAATATACTGAATTAATTTAAATATTGTTTTAAGCATAAATGTAAATAACCTTATTGATGTTTGTTTAAAACAATATAATTTTTTTCCATACACTGTCAGAAAAATGGTCCCTATAGTTGTCACTGGGGCGGTACCCATTCAAATGGCACCCATTGAACCTAAATAGTTCAACAAATAATGTAAAGGTTAAATATTAATGAAGGGCCGGCCCAGCTATCGGTAGGCGCCAACAGTAGCCTACCTAAGAAAAGTTTTGGAAAAGACGGGGTATGGACCGAACCAACTCTATGGGAGGGTAGAGGGGAACTTACTCTATGCTACAACCCATGCAGAGGCTGCATACTGTGTTGTCAGAATTCGGAACGTGTGTTAGTGTTATTTAAGAGAAAATAGACTCACTAATGTGACAAATATAAAAAACATTTACGGGAATTCTCCAGGTTCCCTCGATTACCCACCCTGTGCCTGAAGCATATATTTAGCAAAATCCACTCATTAGGCTCAAATGCTCATTAAACATGTTGTTTTTGATTCTCTTGTTAATGTTACATCACACAAACAAAGCCCTGCCCACTGCCACTGACGGAGTGGTTAATTTTAGGGCTGCACGATGTGAGGAAAAGTTGCGATGTGCGGTGACATTGTTTAATGTTGCGATGACGGTGTGAGTTGCGAAAAATATTTTATATTTTTTCATGTTTTAGGGGCCATTCACATGTCGCGCCTAAAAACGCATGGAAAACACTAGACATGTAGGTTATTGTCACATGATCTGCACGCTGCGCTTGTGTCATTCTGAAAAGTTAAAATGTTTTTGAAAAGCCTGGAAAAACGAGCGTGTCGCACCACGTGCGAGTCTCGACCGCGGCGCTTCCAGAGCGCACATACTGCGCGCCTACATTTGAAATAATGAACTTGAGCACGCAATAGATGCAATATGTGAATCACCGCTTCCACAGTACCTGTGTTTGCGGCGTCATCTCTCCTAAATCCAAAATAATTCCATGATATAGCTGAAGTGCTGTTCCTTTTCACCACAAGGTCATCGTCATCCGCCATCGTTTTTGCTAACAGGCACAGCGTCGCAACTGACACCTCACAAATCAGTCTGAGCGTAGCTGACTTGGGGGTTCCCCTGATTGGCCTAATAGCATGAACGCTCAAACCATCCGTGCGTCCCAAACTGCCTACTTCCATACTATATAGTATGCAAAGAGTACGAGAAGTAGTGCTTTTCGCCTACTATATAGTATGGAAGTATGCTGTTTGGGACGCAGGGCATGTCTTCAGGACTAAACGTGATAGATCAAACGTTTATTACATGCGCTTACCGTTTTCCCTTCATTCATCGCTTCAAGGCTGTCTGTTGCGATGTGTTCATCGCGATGACGATGAAAATTCAATGTATCGTTCAGCCCTAGTTAATTTTACCCAAAAGCTTTTCTAAATGTGTTTGTTAGCACATATCTAGCACTAATGTGGCTAGTATTGTCTCAGGCTGCATTCACAGGAGTCAGATCTATTTTTACCCAAAAGCGTTAACTGGCTGTTGGTAAAGGAGTTGGTTGTAGCTCATTTGCGTTTAAAGGTACAAACATAAAAACAGCTCCCACTCAAATAGGGTAATTTTGGACGTGCTATAATAAATGGTCTTTGGGGTATTTTGAGCTGAAACTTTACAGATACATTCTAGGCACTCCTGAGACTTATATTGCATCTTGTAAAAATGTGCAGTATATGGGCCCTTTAAGGATGATCTATAATGGGTTATAGCACAGGACCACAATATAGCAGGTCACAAAAACATTACCTCCCTGAGTTGAGGGCATCTGAGAGCAGTGGTGTGACATACATGTCTGTCAAATCGAGAATGCCTCCCTGCTGAAATCTACTGACATTGATGTGTGGGCATAATGGCTGATTATAGGATGGGTGACAGATAAATTTTATCAAAATTAAGGCACAATTAAACATTTCATCTTCCTAATTGCTGGCTGTAGATTTGGCCTGATGACCATGTGCTGTAGGAAATCAGCAACCATCACATATTTTAATGGGACACAGCTGTCCTGCAGCCTAGTAATATCTTTTTATGAGGGGAAAAAGACAAATTGACAGTGGATTGAGTTTCAGAATAGATTCAGAACTAATTTGGTTTACTGAGGTTTTGACTTGTTGATTGCACTTTATGATCTATGGTATCAGGAAATAGACTTTTAAGGTCTTGGTATCACAGTTGGCTACTTTTATAATCATGTAATACTTTAGTGATGTTTTATGTTTTTTTGTTTAGTCATCATTTTGCAACTAGAAAAACCCTGTCATTTATCCCACTTCATGATATTTTATAAAGTTCACAAAAATTCACCTTGCATATTACCCTCAAAGTCAAAGCGCTTGGAGCGACATGATGGTCAAATGTTTTTCTTTGAAACGTTCTGTTCAGTAGGAAAGTAAATAATAACGGCCAATGCAAAGAAGCACAGATTGTTCGGTGGCTTGTAATCTTATTTGGAAAATCAAAATCTGCACATTCCACAGGCTTCCTAAAGTAGACAAAGAAGCGCTCGTTCACAGAACACATGCATTTCATAGGCTTGGAAAGGCTTGTAGGGTTCACACTGAAGTAATCAGCCTCTCTGCTCCGTCTGTGCCAAAGAATTAGCCTGGGAAATTCACCAAAATGTGGGAACAGCTTGGGAACAGATTGAAGCAAAGGGGTGAGAGAGACAAGGCTTTGAGTGTATGTGTGCACCATCAATCCATTCCAGAGCAAATATATGGTAAAGCTTCACATAAGTAACTCACCTCTTTTGCGCATGGTTGTCATGTTCTATAGTGTGAAGGGTCCTGGTTGGTTATATTGGCCTTTCTATTAAAGCTCACGTAACACATGCTGTTTCTGCATTTCTGATGTTAATCTGGAGTACCTATAGAGTAGTATTACATCCTTTTTATCTCCGAAGAGTCTTTAGTTTAATCAGATTTATAAAGGTTAGCTTTACCGAATCTTTCCGATAACGTACGAAAAAATGAAGAAGGAGGAGTTATACCGTGGGAGGAACGAGTACGAGTCATGCAACACTATACAGCACTTATAACTTATGATTCACTACATGTTTGTGTCATTTATATAATATGCACGCGCCTATTTCCAACATAAGACCAAAGTCTTACTTACCGCGTGCAACTCATGACCCCGTTGGGGAAATCCAGCTCATCAAACACACACGCAAAACTCCGCTGCTACCCCGGATAATAAACTATATCCATTGTTTTCATAAGGCTGACTTTCTTCTCCTTACGTCCAAAAACACACTTCTTCTTTCGTGCCATTGTCGAGTTTTGAAATTAAACAAAGCTATCTCACGTGATATGATGTTTGAAAGTTCTAGCATCTCCTGCTGATTGACGGGTGGGCGGGGTTTTCCAGGGGATGTGCCCATATAAAGAAGTGATACGTATAGAAAACCCCTGAATCGTCAGCTGGACCTGTAATCGAAAAAAAAAACTTTCCGAAACTTGTACGAACCCTGGCGAAATGCATTCGGCACAGAAATACTCTGTAACAGGCCCAACTGCTTTTTTGACACTTCGCGTACGTTTAGCATGAGACAACTCTATAACTGTGTTAATAAGTCAGAATGCTTGAAATACCATTGATCCTTCCCTTTAACAAAACCATTTTCAGTGCTTGGCCGTGGAAAGTTAACACCATGGTTTTGAGGGTGGTTGCTAGTACATTGATACACTCAAAAAATGGCTGGGTTGTTTAAGACCCATAATGGATATTGGACAGAACCCTCCGCTGGGTTAAAATTTACCCAATGCTGGTTTATTTTAACCCACCTGCTGGGATATTACACCCCATGGTTGCATAACAGTAACCCAACATTGGGTCATTTTTAACCAAGCATTCGGCCATTTTGAACCCAGCATATGTTCTGTCCAATATTTACCCATTATGGGTCAAAAATAACCCAGCCATTTTTAGAGTGTATACTGTACAGTAGCTACACTGTATGAATGTTTTGTTTTTCTGCAATGTACTTGTATGTATTGTGATATGAGAAATACAGGATGACTTCACCAACTGATTTAAAAAAGCTCAATTTGAGAGGAATTAACTTCTATACATGCAAAATGCATCAAACCGAAATGCAAGTTCATGCGAAGATATTATGCATTTCACTGCATACCAAAATTCAAGTCTGGTGAACTCTGACCTGCGAATTTTATCACATGGAGATATGTGACCAGTAGAAAAACAGTACCTCACTGCGTGACCTTTCTCTCGAAAAGCAAAGATTTTGTGAAATCTAATGAAAATGTAATGAATACAACATATGTGCCCAAGACTTCCTTCTTTCATTTGGTATGAGATTTATACCATTGTGTTGTATGGTGCTCAATAAATGTTAAGACAGTGTGAAAAATGTGACAACTTACCCCCCTCTCCCCTACTTTTTGATACACACTGACTGGACATTTGCTGTGAGCAATCTCAGCCTGCAGGAGTTTTCAGGGTGTCACCTTCAGTCTGCTATAGTTCTGTTACCACAATGTGCCTGTGCCATTTTCCAAAACCACCCACAGATTTTAACTTGGTCCCCGTTCAGGTAAACATGGTGCCCTAAAGGGGCAGTTGACCCTATTCGGGGGTGGTTATTTTTGGGTGATACTACACATTTGGCATGTTCTCTCTCTGTGTGTGTAGTGGGATGTGAGATTTTGCCTAAATTGCTGCAAATGTTTAAAAGGATAGAAAAACCTAAAATTATAAAAAACAAACTGGTTGATAAACTTGCTAATTAATGTTATGGGTAAATATGGGATAGAAAATTTGACCCTTTCTGCGAGATCCCACCTCGGCTTAATTATTTCATTTCATCACTTTTTGTAACATAAAGTGTTTCCATATTTAATTTTTACAGAATCTGCCAAAAATATTGCCTAAAATACTTTGTATTTGGTGATGGTATGATGTTTTAGTGACATGGCTGAACATAAGGTGATAACATGGCTTTGCTGTGTGTCATCATGAACACATTTGTGATCACAGGTTTGTGTCACTGTAGGTTCTGTGCTAAAGTCTGATGAGGGCTATAATGCTCACAGATAGCCTGCTGTTGTCCTAAGCAATGCAACATATTGCCACATTGCCCTGGGACACACAATCAGAAACAGCAAAGAACAATGACAGGCACAAGGTCTTCATACTCTTTACATCTGACATGGGCCAAACATGCATTTACTGTACTTGGAAAAGAATTGAACTACAAGTAAAATGTAGTTTTGGCTGTCAAAACATTGGTCAGTTTGCTCTTGGTACGTACAGTATACATTACAGAGCTGCATTAGTTGTACATAAAATGTCTTGAAGGAATTGAAACATTTTATAGTCATTTCTCTTAAAGCTACCTGTATAATGCTTTTTGTATGGAGCAGTGGCGGCCGTTAACTTAAAATATGAGTGTCATGTGAACCTGTTTGTATCATGCGTCAAAATACGCACACGCGTCGAATGGGTTTATGATGAAAGAGGCGCTCACGTTCACAAAATACTCCCAAGACACTAACTTAACACTAAACTCTGATTTCACACGAGTTTAAGCGAGTATCTAAGCATTTCTTTTATCATAAACCCCTTGGAAGTGTCTGCAGCAGGCATGTATTTTGACATGACAAGGTTCACATGATGTGCCGAACACATATCAGGGCTCCAGACTTACTTTTTTCACTAGGAGCACTGTGGCCCCCAACTGAAAATTTTAGGGGTACAACCAGAAAATTTAGGGGCACACACTGTAAATCAATATGCTTACCAAATATTCACATTTCTACTAATTTCCACTGTAATACTAATAAATACTTTAATGATAGATGCAGAAAGCACAATGTGCTGTTTCAAATTCAGTGTCACATAAAAAAAAGGACAAATTTACTGGTTGTAAAATTCAGGGGCACACTCTCAAATTTTGGTGGAAAAATGCCACCATTTGGTGGCAGTCTGGGACCCTGCATATATTGACATGACGAGGCACATAGATGGCTAAATACATGTTTTGACAAAGCTTCGCATCTTACTTCCCTTCCTTGATTCCATCTCAAGACTTCTTATGATCTCTTACAAAGCCAGGGTTCCCACGGGTCCTTGAAAGCCCTGGAAAGTTTTAAAAAATATACATACATAGAAACAAGTCATTGAAAGTGCTGGAATCTTTTATGCAAGAAGTTTTCTGGAAAAAAAATCCATATTGTTCCCTGTGTAGTGTAGGATAATATAATAAAAATTCTAGACTTTTTAAGCACACGTGCTAAAATGTTCGCTTTAAATGCTTATATATATGCGAATGTTGATTCATACCAAAATGCTTTTTTGCATAGTTGTGTTTGACACATGAAAACATCTCGGGTTACATATGTAACTGTTGTTCCCTGAGAAGGGAATGAGACGCTGGGTCTACCTTGCCATACTTCCTGCATCCCTGTCAATGCATTGGCAATATTTCAGATAGCGATATACTTCCTGGCTCCCACGTCACCCTGTCTTTGTTGTTAAGCCTCACCATTGGTTGAGTTTGATATACACATTCAGATGCACTTACCCCTGGAGGCATCCCCAAAGTGTTACCGCATTGACGCAGCGTGAGTTCCCTCGAAAGAGAACTGTAACAATGTATCTTAAAAAGTAACACGATGTTACCTTGCTCTCACTTGAAATGTGTCCCCACATTTAGTCTTTGAATTTGAGTGTACTGAACCTGGAAAGTCCTTGAAAGGTCCTTGAATTTGAAGTGTGGGAACTCTGAAATGTGGTTATTGTATGACATGACATTGTCATGCAAGATGTTTGAGAAATGAACTGTTCAGTGTGAAATTGTCTAATTTGCCTTACTGGATGGCGTCGCACGTGAGCACTCGGTTCTAAACAAGCATGAAAAATAAGCACTGATGGTACACATGTCTTATTTTCCTTCTCCACATTGTCCTTTACCCTCCTGGTCATCTTGTACATATGTCTAGGATTAGAACTCATACTTCTTGCCATCATTTCATACGAGGGTGAATCTGTTTTAAATGTGCGGAACGCTGCACTTTGATGCCCAAAGAGTTTTACTAAATGAGGCAGACATTGAACCATCTGTGTGTAAAAGAGATACATTGTTAGAATTTGATTGATTTTTCCAACTTGCTCTTTAAAGGCACAGCAGAAATATTGTGTATTTAAAATATCAACTTTAAATTCACGCAAAGGATATTGTTAGTTTTCCTAATATTTATAATAATTTCTTCATATATTATCCTGTACGTTTTGCTGGTTACTAAAGGTGGCATTAGAAAGGATAAAACATTCATTCCCATAATAACCGACCGGCTTGTTATGCCAACCCTTGATGTCACTGTTTCCATGGCAACCGATATCAACACGGATCCTTAACGTTTCGCAAAGCCTTCGACAACTCTCATTATTTCCGGACGAAAACAAAGCGCCCGTGCACACGTCCCAGTGTTTACCCTCGCATTAATCGTCACGAGTGGATCGTTGTTTGTTTTTTATTAGCGTCATGTGCAGGATGCTGACAGCTGAAGAAGACTGTATTTGGGGAGGAACAGCATGGCAGCAGTAAGGAGTGGAGATCCTGAGGGAGGCCTAATGGTTCCACTCCTTCCTGCACAGAGATAAAGACTCATAATAACCGTGTATACCCACCATCTGGCTCTGTGCATGTGGTCCTTATGGAGGAGAAGGCAGAGCAATCTGTAAACGATCAGGAGCCATAGCACTCCCCCCAGAGAGACCGCCATGCAATCAAGGTGACAGATGGCACAGCTACTGCTATGGCCTCATGTAGGAGATCAAAATCACCTTCAATAAACTCTGACTAGAATGGGCACGGGCCTCTCCAAAAGTCAGTTTGTCAGTCAAACTGTGGCAGCTTGCTGCATCGGGGTGAGATGCAGTGACCGCCGCCCCTGTTTTCCATATTTTCCGTCTGACTGATTTTGAACTGTGATCTTTCTCTTGTCGTCCTCTCTGCTCGTGGTGAGCCATTGCTTTTTGGGGAGGAAATTGGGTACATGATGTTGGCAATATGGGGCACGGGTGGCTTGTGGTGTATGGGTCACTCAGTGACATTTTCAACAACAGTACAGAATTTTTATTGCAGTATGTATCTTATTTTATGTGAAACAGTTTGCTGTATAAATGGTTAAAATTAAAATGGCTTGTTTGTTGAGTTTTCAGGTTATGTTAAATCTCATAACCTGATTATGAGATTACAGGCATTAGCAATTAATTTTAATCATTGACATAAAGTTACTGAGTCAGTTTTAAAGGTTATATTTTCACACATAATTTCTTTACATTATGTAAAATGATTTTATGTAAAAAATGACTTTTTCACAGACAGGCCACATATAGGTGATTCTCACGAAATCCATACTTAGAAGGTGTCCAGCATCAGCAGCCAATTTTTTTTCACATATAAGATGAAGGTCTGAACTCATAACCATTATTTTTAAGGGATTTAAAAAATATTTCCTATAGAATTATTTACATTTTTTAGATTATCATTATCAAAAATTATCATTACCGCAACATGATATTACATTAAATATATGCATTTACAAACTCATGTTTCGGTGATGAGAACTAAAAAGTTGTCTAGGTACAATGACAAACAAAATTTAAACATTTATCTGCAGAGAAAAAATGAGAACTGCTTACCTGGTAGCCATCTTGAGTGTCACAGTCAATTATGTCCCTTCCAACAAATGTTTTTTGAAAATGTTAGTTCCTTGAGGGCTTAAACAATGATTGAAAATTGTTGCGGAGGATGAGAAAATTGGTCTTGGACACATTTATATTCCTTATTATTGTCTCTACATTTACCAATGATCACCAAATACCACATGTTTCTTTACTGTAAATGTTTATAGTATAACATGCACTGAAGATTTTTATTTTTTAGATTTTTTAATTATAAATATTTCCATGTCAAAGAACCCAAATCCAGTCATGGACATGTTGCGGTAATGAAAATGTTCCCCTTAAATGTGGAAAAAAAACAAAATTGGTTTGTATGATGTCATTTGAAATCATGTGCAAAATAGTAGAGATGTTTGTAACGGTATGCTTCTTATTTTGATAGCATTAACTTTTTTAATCAACATGTTTCATGACACCTCATAAGTGAAATTTCGCGAGAATCACCCATATTTGTAATTTGTTGATCAGATTGTGTTATGATAATACGATGTTTAATCCAGTGCGCGCTGTTGTAGCATACATACTATAGATATGTATGAACTTGCAAATGCAGACATGTACATTATATTGATTAACTGAGCTAAGCATGCCTGATGGGTCTCAACATTCATTGTTGGTCATGTAAAGACATTGAAATCTGAATATGCAGGGCAATATTCAACAGTTAATACATCAGATTTTATTGCTCAGTTTGGGAGACTGATAAATAATTATACAGCTTGGTCTCTAGCCCTGCTTTGGCTCGACGTCTCTTGCTGAGCTCAGTGAGCAAATTTGCGAGGGAGAATTATTTCACACGTCTTCTTCGTCTAAACCACAGCTCGTGTCAGTAATGTGAGAAAAACAGCCTGACTTTCCAAGCTCTTTTTTCCCTGCTCTGCTGCTAAAGGTTCAAATTGGAAACACCATCTGTTAAGTCCAGGCAAAAGCCAATTGAATGTTTTCTAGATTATATATGTTATATGCGAACTTTAGAGCCGGTTGAACTTTAGGAAAAATTGTAGGCGTTCACGGTACGAGAATCCTAAATGCTATATAAATATTTCCCCCAATGTAATGAAAAAAATACAACAAATATAATAATTAGGTCTGTCGGTTTAGCATGTTTAGAGTGATCTGATGTATGAAAAACTATGAAAATGTATACAGTTTATAATGTCCCTTGATTTTGATGTAAATTTGCTATTAAGGGAATTTTCTGCAATGGCAACATAATGGAAATGATTGTCTAAAATCCTACAAGTAAGGGATAATGTAGAGGCAGCCGGTAGTTATCGGGAAATAAGCTTGAAACATTCATTTAATGTTTTAAATTAAAATTTTTATCCTTCCCCGAAACTTTGCACAGATGCATAAAATGATTGTAATACCTTATTAAGATCCTCTGCTTCATACTTGTCTGTCTCCATTTTTTTCTCTTTTAGCCAGTCTATGAGAAGTTTTAATGCCCATTCTGTAGTTTTGTGTGGTGGCTTCGTAGCTGTCATGCTCTATTTTGTCAAGTTCAGTCTCAGTAAACTCGCTGTGTCTTGTCGTCGTTCGTTCTTCTACCCACTGTTTAAATGTTTTGTTTTTTCCGTACATGTTAAAATTAATGTCAAAATGTTGTGGTTGTCCAGTGTTTGTCACAAGATGGCGCCAAACAGTAATCTTTATTTGGCGCGGAGCGATTTAAATCGTACAAGTAGTACCGGCTATGCGTTATTACTTTGGAGCGGTTATTATTTGAAAAGAACGAACCTGCAAATGTCTCAACTGACCAATCAGAATCAAGCATTCCAGAGAGCTGTGTAATAAATTGATTTATCGTTATAGTTTTGGCATATTTTGATATCTAAAGCAATTGAAGAGATTAGATGCAAAACCCCCAAAGTGAATCTGACATGTTATCTGGTAAATGAGCTCTTACACTATAAAAAAAAAAATGCAGCATGTTTGTCAGATCAACATACAGTACTGTGCAAAAGCCACAATGCCACAATTAGATTTTTTTTGTTTTCTGTATTTTCTGTTTGTATCTTAATAAAATAGGATAAAAATAATATGGATGGGCATTAAAATTTCTTAAACAACAAGTCTGTTGCTGGTGGCCTAAAGGGGGTCGCACACCAGACGCGCAGCTCAGCGGCGCGCCGTTCTAAAAAAATCGAACACATTGTTTTCTATGAGTATACGCAAACCGGCGCCGACAGGTGCCGCCTGTCCGCGGTGCCCAGCTTTGACTCAGGAAGTTGCTCAAATCCCTGTCGCGCAGCGCTGAGCTGCACGTCCGGTGTGCGACCCCCTTAAGACTTTTGCACAGTACTGTATATATTTAAACTACTTTAATTAAAAAAACCATTAAGTTAAACAGCTTCAACTATTTTTATAAGTTATGTCAACTATTCACATGTCAAAACTTAAAATAGTATGTTGAATTGACTTGTAAAACCAAGTTTTTTTTACTTCATGGTGCATTTTTTGTATGTTTACGTTCAGAAATTTCACTTTAATGGCAATGGAAAGGTTATTAGTCAATAATTGATATGCCTTATTTACACAAATGTTAGTTTAGTCATTTCATTAGTATTTAACAATTTTGACTTTCTTTCGCTGCAAAATCTCCACTACAAAAGAGTCTCCTGTCACTCTTTACTGTCCTTTATGAATAAAGGGAAAAACCTTCCTTTAACTGAGTAATAAACTCTTGCATTTTGATGTATGCATGCTTTCATTCATCCAAGACTTTGCTAAAAACGTTGTGGCGTTTATTTGATTCTGCCTAGAAACCGGTTTTCTGAATGGTCTGAGGCTCGGATTTGAAGCAAAAGTATTTGATAAATGTATAATATGTGCAGAGAGCATTCAGTCAATACCATTACTTCATGTTTGACTAAGGTGGCATTTAGCGGTTTTGGCATACAAGCTCTTTAATTAATTTTTTTTTTTATAAAAATATATATTTTTTGGGGTGTATTAAAGGATCCAAATACTTTATGTGGAGCCAGTGTACTCTATGTACAAACCAAATCAAAGAAGATCATGAAATCAAAAATAAATTTCCAAATCTTTCTATTATAGTAACCCCTGTTTTACTCATACAGTATAAAAACTTGGCCACTTACAGTATGAAAGGTCCCTTTGTCCTTTCACCCATCTTCCATTGAGTATTCACTTAGTTAATTGGTGCTCTTATTTGATTAATTGGAAAAATTCCATTGTACTTTCCACAGCTCTGTGTTTTATGGGGGCGTCCCTCCACATTTTCAATCATCCGCTTGGAAACATTTTTACAAATGTTAAATATGTGCACTTCAACCAGTAATTAGATCAATTAAGTTAATTGAAACCTTAAGCTCCATTAAAGTCAAGAGAGCTTTTTATTACTTTAATTTGGCACTTTAGCCATGTTGAGATATTGTCTTGAGAGATTTTTGCTGCATCAAAAGTCATTTTCTCATTCCTCACAGTTCAATTTCTAAAAATTAAATGTTTTTTCAATGTCAATTCAGCTTGTTTAAGCTGCAGCAAAGCATCTTTTCATGATAATCATTCTGTATGGTGACTGCAGGGGTCACCTGTTTGTTTTGCCTGTCAGGTTGCATTTCTACATCCTCTTATTCAACATGACAGAGACAGCAGTGTGAGTGTAGACTGTGACATTTTGTTCCCTTCCTGTCAGCTGAGGTGAGGCGAGGGCTCGTTGCTAATTGTGTCTGTCTAAGTGTCAACTATAGGGCACCGCTTCACCTTTTCAGAATGTGGAATATGCTGATCACAAATTTGAAAGTGAAATGTATCTTAATATTGTTAGACCACCCTCCTAAGTGCTTCTGTTCATGTGCTACATGTTATTTATTATAGTTACTATAGGCGACTACAGACAGCAGACGACTCTGGGCCGGATCAGCGCCATAGCTGTTGACTTCGGCACAGATCCGGAGCGGATCTGGCCCAGAGTCATCTGCTATCTGTAGTCGCCTATAGTAACTATAATAAATAACATGTATAGCCAGGGTATATTTATCTGTTTTATTTATCCATTTTTTTAATGAATAGTGATTAAAAATGATCATTGTGTCATTTATTCACTTGCCTCGAGTACCTTATTGTTTTTTTAAACGGTTACTACACTATAGTAATATTAAATATGAATAAAATGTAATTAAAATCACTAAAAGCCGGTCCTTGACTGACTCTGAACAGCAACAAAATGTTTCACATACAACTTACGTTGGGTTTTTAAGAAATACACTGTACCTGCATATGTTTACAACCATTTAGATTTGTCACGATTATCATGATAACAGTAGCCTAGAAATCTAGACGCACCCTAGCGGCCGCAAAATATATTTGCTGCCAGGGTTTAGTCTAGGCACTCACAATCAGAGATGTATAAAGTACTAGCGACCCAGACTTGAGTAAAAGTACAAGTGCTCTATCAAAAAAGTGACTTGAGTAGAAGTTGAAGTGCTCTTTAAGCACAGCACTTAAGTGGAAGTACTAAAGTATTAAACATGTTTTGTACTTAAGTATTGCAAGTAGTTTATTTTAAAATATACTACTCAAGTACTGAAAGTAAAAGTACAAGTATTGTGTAATGTAGTTATTAAAGAAAACAGTCAAAAGTTTGAATATACAGATGTGGCCTTTAAAAACGCGCGTTTTCTCCCGCGGCATTCGCCAAATCGTCTCGCGGAGTCACGCAGAATTCTGCAAGTGTTTTCGGGGGGGCTACTTTCCCTTTTCCCTTAATGTGTTTCGCTTCACAGAAAATCCACCAGGTGGCGCATAAAAAACTAAATTTTTATATGCGTTGTCATTGCGGTTGTTTCCAGAAGTTAATAAGGGCATTGCTGAATATTTAATATTTCTATTTAAACAGCAATGTGACGTCAACCCCTTCTTGCCAGCATAACAGCGCATACATATATTAAGATGACTGTACGTGCAATGGGCATTTATACTAAGTGCAACAAAGAATTTAGTGTGAGCCTAATACACTTAACTCTATTTACAATGAATATCTTAATTATTTGTGTTGTCGAATTTTGACACCGTTTCATTGTTTGTTCATAATATTAATAATTATGTCCGTTTTTCTAAAAGTATTAATATTTTAAAAAGATTCATGTGGTATAAAAATACATGTTTTAAAGTTAAAAATGTTGTAAAAATATATTAGTATTATTGTTCTTAATATATTAAGAACAATAATATGACACATGTATATTGCGCTAAAATGCTACACATATGGAAAGAGGAATTCTTCTCAACCACCACCAATAAAGTTAAAAAAAATTCTTTAGAAAAATGGCGTTTAAACCCACGCAGAGCGAACAAGAAAACATAGGCCTATGCTTACATACTGTACAGTGGGCATATGATATCTTTATTTAGTTTTACATATTTAAAACTTTAATAATACCTTTCTTGCGCATATAGGCAGTCAGTGTTATGATTTTTTTTAAATCCTTTCAGCCGTTATTCATAAAAATATTATTCAGTGGCTTTGTAAATATATTACTAAAATAATGGATTAAAGTAACTTTATAAAATCTCTTAATGTCACTTATGTATTTTTTAGTTGGTCAAAACAAAATAAATGGCTAGAAATAGAACAGACATTTTAATTAAAAATGTACATATATTATAGGCGTATATTATCCTTGTTATTATTGTCCTTCCAGATATCTTATCTCAGACGTTCGCAGTCAACACTTTTAAAACTTTTTATATAAAATCTAATTTATAAAATATAGCTGTAGACAGCGATACGGGGCCAAGCAACAATGGTCCTGCAACACGCAACGAAGCTGAAAGGACATGCAATTGAAGAATGCAATGTAGCAGATATGTATGGGAACTATCAGCACACAGGACTCAGAGATGAGAATGAACATAATGAAAAAAATTTTTTTTTGAAGTATAATATTTATGTGCATGTTGAAAGAAGGACCGATTAGTCCAATGCTGACCTAAAAAACAATTGAACCACTAAAGCATCATACATGTTACACATGAGACTTAAACCAAAAGAGCACAAACGAAATAATACCTCTTAAAATAATAAAGTAAAATACAAATAATGAATTGAAGCTTTTGACTCTAAAGTAAGAGACTTCAATTGCTGCCCTAGCCAGGATTTGAACCCATGATCTCCAGGTGTCATGCCTGTCACTCATCTGGTTGAGCTACAGGGGAGACATACATACAGACAGCTGCTTAAGTTAGATTGCTGAAGTGACAATGTGTATGTTCAAGTTTGGAGAGATTTTTCTCAAGAAGAGAATATTTTTTAAAACCCCTGTAGGTAGTCAAACCTGTTCGAACATTTGACTCTACATGACACAAATTTGTCAACCATTTTGATTGCCGCCGTATGGTGGATTTGAACCCGCAACCTCTGGATTTCATGCCCATCACGCATTTGGTTGAGCTACTGGGAAGGCATAGATTACCCCATCAAATATTCTCCATAGAAGTTTAGTTGATTAAATGGTTTAAAAGTTATTCCTGTTGACAAATGTATTACTTTTGAACAAAGATAAATATCAAAATTATGTTTGGTCATTTCTATGTGGCTCGGTCCAAAGATAATCTGAGCCAAATTGTGTAACAATTCAACAAACACTGCAAAAGTAGTAGCAAAAAAACTGAATACTGTACTTTTCAAAATGGCCGCTACTGCATATTTGAACTGGTGATGATGCTTGGCCACCAAATTACTGCAAGCTGTGCAGAACATGGAAAACAGACTGGTTGAGAATAATAGGTGAGAATAAACTCAAAACAAATATTAATAGAAAAACATAACACATGCATCAGGTGGGATTCGAACCCTCAACCTCTGAGTTTTGATGCATGCGTTTAATAGACTGCGCTACACAGGCAGTGTAGCCAGCCAAGGTTTTCAGAGCTGCAAACATTCAAATGGCACAATCAAGGAAGGTGCAGACATGACATTGCAGAGCAGAAATAACAAAATTACAATTTATATGAGAATCAGATAGTTTAAGTGAGAACAGTTAAAGTTAAAGTCAAGAAAAACATGTTGTATAGGAATGCACAACATGTTATAATACAGTCATAATAATTTTAATGAGACAATGTCACAGGGACAGTCAACTTTGGACAGGTATTTCTCGGGAATGGCAGAGAATATCAAAAATGTGTTTGGTCATTTCTGTGCGGATTGCTCCAAAGTTTATGTGAGCAGAGCCTGGCATAAAAAAGACTTAATTTGCAAAAGTAGTAGCGAAAAAACTACTTCACATATGCTATGAAATAAGACATGAACAGAATGTTGAAAACTGACAAATGAGATATCGTTGCAATCGACATAAACCAGTGAATAAAAATTCACAAAGAAAATGAATATCAGACAAAGTTTTCAGAAGTTATGGGCTGTTTTATATAGTTTATGAACCCTAGGTGGCGCTGTCTTCAGATTTCCCAGGTACCTTTAGGACATCATACCAATGCTTCCTACCGATTTTTGTGCCGATACATTATATAGAATAATAGTTATCCCAATTTAAAACAAAATTCAAAATAGTGTACAGGCGGTTTGGTAATTTCTGGCATAATATATATCGACAGATTTGTCATGAGCCAAGGAATCCATAGACACCAAGATCATAATTTTCTATCAAACATTTCAATAGTTATGGGCAAAAATAGCCATTTTTCATATCTCATGACCCATAGGTGGCGCTGTCCTCAAATTTGGCATGGTACCCCAGTTCATGGTCCTTATGAAGGGTACCAAGTTTCATTTCAATTGATCAAAGAATGACCGAGATAATGACTCAGAACGAATTTTGGGTCGACATCGATAAATGTACGCATTTATAACTTTTGAACAAAGATAAAAATCAAAATTCTGTCCGGTCATTTCTCTGCGGCTCCGTCCAAAGAAAATTTGAGCCAAATTGTGTAACAATTCAAGAAACACTGCAAAAGTAGTAGCAAAAAAACTGAATACTGTACTTTTCAAAATGGCTGCTACTGCATTTTTGAAATGGTGGTGGCGATTGGCAACCAAATTATGACAAGCAGTGCAGAACATGGAAAACAGACTGGTTGAGAATAATAGGTGAGAATTAACTCCAAACAAAATCTTATTAGTAAAACATAACACATGCATCAGGTGGGATTCGAACCCTCAACCTCTGAGTTTTGATGCATGCGTTTAGTAGACTGCGCTACACAGGCAGTGTAGCTAGCCAAGGTTTTCAGAGCTGCAAACATTCAAATGGCACAATCAAGGAAGATGCAGACATGACATTGCAGAGCAGAAATAACAAAATTACAATTTATATGATAATCAGATAGTTTAAGTGAGAACAGTTAAAGTTTAAGTCAAGAAAAACATGTTGTATAGGAATGTACAACATGTTATAATACAGTCATAATAATTTAATATGACAAAGAGACAATGTCACAGGGACAGTCAACTTTGGAGAGGTATTTCTCGGGAATGGCAGAGAATATAAAAAATGTGTTTGGTCATTTCTATGCGGATTGCTCTAAAGTTTATGTGAGCAGAGCCCGGCATAAAATAGACTTAATTTGCAAAAGTAGTAGCGAAAAAACTACTTCACATATGCTATGTAATAAAATATTAACAGAATGTCGGAAACTGACAAATGAGATATCGTTGCAATCGACAGAAACCAGTGAATAAAAATTCACAAAGAAAATGAATATCGGACAAAGTTTTTAGAAGTTATAGGCTGTTTTATATAGTTTATAAACCCTAGGTGGCGCTGTTTTCAGATTTCCCAGGTACCTTCAGGACATCATACCGATGCTCCCTACCGATTTTTGTGCCGATACATTATATCGAATAATAGTTATCACAATATATGACAAAATTCAAAATGGTGGACAGGCGGTTTGGTAATTTCTGGCATAATATATATCGACAGATTTGTCATGAGCCAAGGAATCCATAGACACCAAGAGCATAATTTTCTATCAAACATTTCAAAAGTTATGGGCAAAAATAGCCATTTTTCATATCTCATGACCCATAGGTGGCGCTGTCCTCAAATTTGACATGGTACCCCAGTTCATGGTCCTTATGAAGGGTACCAAGTTTTATTTCAATTGATCAAAGAATGACCGAGATAATGACTCAGAACGAATTTTGGGTCGACATCGATAAATGTACGCATTTATAACTTTTGAACAAAGATAAAAATCAAAATTCTGTTCGGTCATTTCTATGCACCTCGGTCCAAAGATTATCTGTGCCAAATTGCGTAACAATGCAATGAACGCTGCAAAAGTAGTAGCGAAAAAACAAAATACTGTACTTTTCAAAATGGCCGCTACTGTAATGGGTGGAGTCTTAATGTAAGGTGTTCATTGTAATGAGCGTGAGGAGAGCAATCAGATGTACTAAGTAGAATTTTTGTTGATCAAATTATTCTAGAGTTATAACCATTTGAATATTGAATTTTTGAAGTGTTGGTGGCGCTATAGAGTTAATGCTAGAGACCCCATATTTGGTCACATAACTATTTAGGACCACCACTACAAGTGTGGCAAATTTTTTTCATTTTCCTATGTACGGTTCATAGGGCTGCCATAGACTCCCATTGGGGAAGAAGAAATATAATAATAATAATAATAAATAATAATAATAAGAAAACCATCAATTGCAATAGTGGCCTACCGCCCTGCGGGCTTGGCCCCTAATTATAAAACAAAGTTTTAAGTTAAGACAATAATAAATATGTTTATTTTTATTGAAAGAAAAACGTAGAAAATGTTATTATGGGTATAGTTGATGCAAATAAAGTGTGCAGTATAAAAAAAATGCAAACAAATTATTTCTAAAAGTGGCAAGATTTTAAAAAGATAAAGGTGGTATAAAGAAAGACATGAGAAAAGTAGAGGTATGCAAAAGAGCACAGTTTAGTTATTGTTAATTAAAGCGGTTTTATACACCTTTGTTTGAATTGACAAGCATTTTATTCGCCACTTTCAACACATTTTGTGATTGATTTACTGATTTATTACAGAAAATTGTTGTCAGAAGCAAAGCTATTGTACAAAGCATCTTTATATGCATGTTTTAAAGTTAAAAATGTTGTAAAAAATATATTAGTATTCTTTTATTTAAGAATAACAATATGATACATTTATATTGCGCTAAAATGCAATATACATTATTCTGCAAGCAATATAAATTATTCTCAACCACCACCAAAAAAGTGTAAACATTATTCTTTAGAAAAAAAACGGCGTTTAAACCCGTGTTGCGTGGAGCGAACAAGAAAACATAATGCTTACATGCTCATTCGGCATATGATATCTTTTTTATTTAGTTTTACAGTTTTAAAAGTGGCAAAAAGTTCTTAAAATCTAATGAATACTGGTTTTGTAAAATGTATATAACTGCAGATGCGTGCGTGGGATCCGGGCAGGTATCATTTTCCTCCAGACCTTGACGCATGGTCGCGGGAAGGCGAGAAATATATTTTTTTAAGTAAAAATATTTTGCACGATTGATATATTACTTATGAATATTTTAGGAAATTATTTTTGACACACGTAGGTTATTACGTGTATTTTGGATTTTAATTTCATTACTGTGCCTATCCGTGGCCTCATCCGAGCGCACTTTCTTTGCCTTGTGTCTCTTGAAGACATTGGTATGCAGCACCATGACCCAGAAAAGACTCACACACCTTTCCCTGATGCATGCCCACACAGAAATACTGAACTCCCTGGACATTCGTCCTCTAGCTCATGAGAGACTTTGGAATCTCTATTATACAACCGGCGCAATTCGCGAGGCGAGTTTTTTCTGCTCGATTAAAGAGCGCGTTGATAATATGCGTATTAACGGAATGACAACGCGGGTTTGTTTATTACATGGATGCGCAGCAGCACAAAAACGCTTTTTAATATGAAAAATTAAAGGATTAAAATGTAACAGATTATTATTGAGTCTCTTGGACATAAATGATGACCAATTATGAGACGTTAGAAGGCGCAAAGAGCTGCTTCATCTGTAGCTAAGTAAATAAATGCTTTGCTTTAAACAAATGCATCTACTTTTAAATGTTTTTTTTTAAATGCTACCCAACGGATTTATTGTATACAATGACTCTGCACCTGCAGATATGGTGAGATGAGAAAACATTTTAAGTAATGCTTAAAAAAAAACATTTCGCTGTCCAAGTGCTGAAATGGCTCTCCACACGTTTGTAAATTATTTATCTTTTGTTTGTAACAAATAAAGTATTTTTACAGTACAAACCTTATATAAAGCCTATTCTAAAAATGTAATTATACACCATGTTTTTCTTTATAAAAGTATACAATATCAGAACTAAACCCATTATTGTTTTTGTTCAAATTATGAATTATTTATAAGTTTAAAAAAGACAGTAATAGTACTATTTAGTAAAAAAAGATCTATATAAAAATATACTAGGTATGTTAATGTGAGAATATTTTACATCTGTTAATCGACGTGTGATCTTAACTTAAAAACGAAAGTAAAATATGTTCGTCCGCATGGACATTGAAAACTGTGAAGTTTAATTAATATTATATGTTGTTATAATATTATATGTTGTATGTAAATTGTAACGAAAGTAATTACCCCTGGGATAAGTATTTTTGCTTCTGATTAATAGCGCATAATCATCTGAGAACTGATGATGTCTGTGTGTTTCAGACCCTGGCTGTGTGCCCTGAAGTGTATATGACAATAAAGTAGTAAATCTCAATGTATTTTTTTTAAAATGTATTTTAAATAGGCCTATAGGCTCATAGGTTTTTTGGTTAAAAAAATTCACAGCACCCCCTGTTCAAAATGACTTCCAGCGGCCCTGCCTTGACGCTTTGTGTGTTCGACTTTAAATGGTGCGGCGCTGACTGGTCGGCGTATGACATCAGAGTACCGCGAGAGCAAAGGTAAAGTCGGACCATTTGTAACATTTCGACTTGCTCTCGCGGTACTTTGATGTCTTAGTTGCCGAACTGTCTGCGCAGCGCCACATAGAAACGCCCTTTGACTCTTTAAGGCAAAGTACCAGCAACATGAGAAGTGGTGGCACGCAAAAGAAATTGAAGGTACGCAGTACGCTAAAATATAAAGTGTCTGTACTGCGAGCACTGGTATAGTTATTTACATCGTGTGTTGCTCTTTCACCATTGTGCACCCGCGCACTCGCTCTGTAGTTTGTAGCTCGCGCTCCGGCTTCGATAAACAATGCCCGTTTCTCAATACCAAGTAGGGGAGAGTGGGGCAAAGTGAGCCAGTGGGTAAGTTGACCCACCCCCTTTATCTAGGCAACCATACAGATTTGTAGCCGTGTGACCACAAATACAGGTAGCAACCATAATTTATATTTGGCTATGTTAAAGAGAAGGACAAATTAAAGAGTTATGATTAAAGTATGATTTTTTTTAACAAAAAAACAGTTTTTATCCTATCAAAGTAAAATTTATACATACCAGGTATAAAGGCTGTTATGTTAAAGTAGATTTATCCAGGTCTAAATATTCATACCATAAATATTGGTGATAGGCTAATGTATAAAACCATGTGAATGATTTAGCTAAAGATTAGCCTGAATTACTAAGCTAGGCAGTTTCCCAAAACGGTGGCTGTGTGGCAAAGTGAACCAGATGGGGTAAACTGAACCAGGGGTTTAACCCCACCATGAGGCACTGAAACCATTGAATATGTTTCATAAAAAAAATATTTCTGTGTAGTTTCGCACAACTGATTTGATCATTTTTAAACATTTTAGAAAACATATGCTAAGACATTACAATATTAATTATTTTTTATGCATTTGGCGTTTTGCAGGTCCACACTGAAAAAACAAACATACCACTCAGAAACGTCCATTGACAATCTCCAAACAATAAGTTGTTCCTCAAAATCTGTATTTTCATCTGATACAGACTCAAACATGAGTGGATGACATCAGAGTACCGCGAGGGCGATTTAAAACCAACCTCCTCCGCTTTATTTCTCGTGGTACTCTGATGTCATCTGCTTGTCGGTTCTTGTGGCGCTGCGTAAAGTTGACCACACCTAAAAAACATACTGCTAAACTCGACAGAAATGCTCTGTATACCAGCACCTCCTTTATTAATTGTATAGCAGGAAAAGTTCTATTTTACTTCTCAGCGTGATAAATAGCTTACAAGGTTTGGTGTGTGAGCGTGTGAACTGACAGAAATGCGTCTGTCTGTGAATGCGTGGGACTTGAGAGCCTAGGTTATATCAACATATGTCAAATTAAGTTACCTGATATCCACTTAATTTTATAAGTTATAAACATTCATTTAAAATAACATACAGCGTATGTATTAGGCCTATTTGCTTAAATTGCATTTTAACAAAGAAACTGCAAGGGTTGAAATTAAAACCCAACACGCTGGTGAAAACTGGATTAACCGGTTTTCTTTTGATTCCCTGATGATGAGGTGATCGATTAGCATTGGGGGTTGGCAAAGAATTGGCAGACCTAGGGGTGGGTGGTTTTTAATTTCTTGACTCTGTGTCACTGGTAGCTGCTAAAACAAGCAGCTAAACCATGTTAATTACATTTTGGAATTAACTTCATTCATGTCTTTTTATTTATACACTGTAAAAAATATTTTCTGAATTTTTAAGTAGTTAGCATTAAATATGTTTTACAAACAATTGGTTTACAAACTCTGGGATGTTTGTGATTATCATCATTCAGAAAAGTGGTGCTTGTGTTTAGACTTGTGTTTTACGTGATTAAATCAGGAAGATTACATTAGTTTCTTTTCAGTGTAGAACAGTTTGTAATCAAAATGCAAAAATATAGTATATTTATAAACATCGCTGAAACAAAGAGTGAATTAAAATTAAAAAAGTAATAAAGTTAAAGCTGCTGATAATTTTGTTTATATTTACTAGCCTTTTCTGAGTGAAAAATGTTTAGATTTTGTTAAGAAGCCTAATACTCCAATTTATTTCAGTGTAGGTTTCTCATTTTTATCAGCTTTCTTTTGCTTTTCAAAGGGCCGTCTACCTTTGCTACCGCCAGTGCTTTAATGTGGGCCGGTAGGCGCCAGTACTCAGTACCGCCACTTACAAATATAGCTCTTGAGCATACCACCACCTCTCCCTGCGCCCAGAACGTACTTTTAGCGTACCAGAACGCTCATTTGCACATCTGTTTAAATCAGAGGCTTAATTTAATTATTTGGCTGCGCTGCCGCTTTTCAAAGCGCCCTTCACAATGCAAGCTACCTATTTCGTCCCACCGAGAGCAGAGACTACATTACCCATACACCTTTGAGTTTTACAAGTTAAAAGCGCATGCGTAGCTTTTGCTGCTGTCAATAGGCTTGTTCGACTTCATGCGGCGCCCCGAGAATCGACAGCCGGAAGACGTCACAGTATCGCGAGAGCGAGGCGAAATATGATTTCTCGAATCATTCTCGCGGTACTCTGACGTCCTCCGGCTGTCGGTTCTTGCGGCGCCGCATGAAGTCGAACAAGCATAGTGTTAACAACGTGGTTTGGAGAGGTGTGTGAAACGCGCAACCATAGCTGCTCTGTTAAAATGAAAATACAATGAATACTTAATATGCCCTCCTGGTTTTAGACTCTGAGGAGTAAAAGAACAAGGTCAGAATCAGAGGACTCTCGCTGGCTGACATCCCACCAAGCCAGAATGATATCGCTGCAGGTACCCTTTTGTAGGTACGTGACAATCTCTGCCGTCGCGGCTGTCAGCTTGGTTCCCCTCGACGCAACTTCGGATTTCCTCAGACGATGTGCAGTGTAAAAACATTATTGAAATTGTATTATACATACTTGCTAAACTAAAATTGAACGAAATTTCAATGAATTTGAACGACGCGCACAGGAGTTTTATCACCCGCAAAATGGAAAACAATTGGACAAAATAAAGTGATGACTTTCGAGTTTCAAATGGCCAATATTTTGTTATTCTTGAACCCATAGACATGGTCTTGGTGTCCAGAGAGTATCTTTGCCCGACAGCGACAATATGTTATTAAAAAATAAATTACATCATTATGGATAAATGAGTGCTTGCAGAATATATATATTTGAGAATGCTTATCAGTACTTTTTTGTTTCTTTAACTTTAAAGATGAATATTCTCCTTTAGAGATGGGCAATTTTCAGCAATAGCACATTATATTCAAAATTTTGAGCTCATTAAAAAGTTTTTTCGCTTATTTAAATGATTTTTTTATGTTTTTATGCACGTTTAGTTTTGGTGCAATTTCATCAAAAGCTTATAATTAGGAAATACACACAACACGCTTAACGTATATTTTCTATATGTTAAAAATGTTGTAAAAATTGCGTATTCTTATATAATAAGAATAACAATGATACATTTATATTGCGCTCAAAATGATTTAGAAATGGAAAAAGGAATTCTTCTCAACTGAGTGATTGCAGAATATATATATTTGAGAATGCTTATCAGTACTTTTTTGTTTCTTCAACTTTAAAGATGAATATTCTCCTTTAGAGATGGGCAATTTTCAGCAATAGCATATTATATTCAACATTTTGAGCTCATAAAAAAGATTTTTCGCTTATTTAAAAGACTTTTTTATGTTTTTATGCACGTTTAGTTTTGGTGCAATTTCATCAAAAGCTTGTAATTAGGAAATACACACAACATGCTTAACGTATATTTTCTATATGTTAAAAATGTTGTAAAAATTGCGTATTCTTATATAATAAGAATAACAATATGATATATTTATATTGCGCTCAAAATGATTTAGAAATGGAAAAAGGAATTTTTCTCAACTACCACCAATAAAGTTTTAAAATTCTTCTTTAGAAAAACGGCATTTAAACCCACGTGCACCGAACAAGAAAACGTATGCTTACATACAGTCCGTGTATGATATATTTTTTATTTAGTTTTACATATTTTTATTTATATGCATTTAATAATAGTCTACCGTAAAGTCATAATGTACACACTGTTAAAAATGATTCAGTGGCTTTGTAAATATCTCTAAAATAAATTATTAAAGTAACCAACGTAACTTAATAAAATCTCTTAATGCAGTTATGCGATTTTTTTAGTTGGAAAATAAATTACTTAAAATAGAACAGATATTTTGTGTAAAATGTACATATATTATTTGATGTATACGCCTTAATAATATAAGTATTACATTTACAGATTATTTTAGTCAATATATTTAAAAAGGTCAGAGTAATATATTTAAGTTTTTAAAACTGTAATAATTGCATATTTCGAATTATTATTATTTCTATTTGACATCAAAAATGTGTAAGTTTTACGCCTAACTTGAAGTATGATTTACTTATATTTTCACATTGATATTATTTGAGTAAATGTAGGCAAAAAATAAATTAATAATAAGTAGAAAAAATGTCAATTTTAAACAATCACATAGCCAACGGTTTTTAATCAGCAACAAAGAAACTGCGCATTTTGCCGATGACAAACACCTCAGAAACTCCTCCAATTTATGAATATTTACACTCACAATATGATTTTATTTCCTTAGTACAAAAGTATAACATATTATACAAATTCTCAGTGAAATGTATTAAACACCAATGCATACTTTTTATCGTGTTTCATACCATAAAGGGAAACATGATAATATAAAAAGTAGCCTACTGTTCAGTAATGCAGAAAAGCGCACCACAACCATGTTAAAGCTATTAAAACGTTCAGATGCAAAAATGAACTAAATGTAAAATTAGATAAACTAGTTAATGATATTGCGTAAATGCGCTCGGTCTCTTCAAAGGTCTTCGCGAATTATTTTGTTATAAGACTCGATTATCATACATCACGTCTCTTCTGTAAGTACACGGAAAAAATAAGACAAATGATGCGCGTTTGAGTCGGATTTTTATGAAGAATATGTGACTGTTTATGTAACTGGCAAAAGAAAACTTCGCCAACAAAATGTTTGCCAAAAAGCATGCATTTGTATGACATCAAAGTCTATCGCCTAAACATCGATAATCCGTGTCATGTTACTTCAATATCATACAGTATAGCCTACGCTCAGCATGAAGTCGAGCACACACATTGTCGTCAGTATGGCCTACATGAAACACGCCTGCCCTCTACAGGTTTTTATATTTCCTGCGTCCCCCACCGAACCCCCCTTTTGCGGGATCTCGCAGAATTTCGGAAGTCTCCGCGGCATTCTGGTCTCAGAGACGCGCATTTTTAAAGGCCACATCTGTAATATTGTTTATAATATTTCAAATGTTTAAGCTAAAGGACACTTACAATTCCTTTGGCTGTAGCAGGAGTACAAGGACATGAATGTTCAGATAATTCAGATTAATTTAACTGATATGGCGATAGAGAATTCAGAATTAATGAAATATTAGTCGATAAAATGGTAATAGGTAAAGGTACAAGGTGTTTCATTGAATTTAGGTTTCCTTCTTTCGCACACTCGCCCTTTCTTGCGCATTCTCTCTCTCTCTGTCTTTCTCGCGCACTTTGGTTCTCTCTTCGCTTCACATTTGTCAACAACCCTGGCTCATATTTGTGAGTGAGAGGTCGGGAGGGGTCGCCCTTTACTATCTCCAATTGGTTCAGACCACCATGTGACCATGATTCGTAACATTTGAGAGTAACGAGTAACTATGCAGCACATAAAAAATGTATTGGAGTAAAAGTATTAAACTCAAAGAAAAAATGTACTGAAGTAAAAGTGGAAGTAGGAGAAAAAAATAATACTTCAGTAGAGTACAGATACTGTCTTTTAGTACTTAAGTACAGTAGTGAAGTAGTTCTACTTCGTTACTATACATCTCTGCTCACAATACACTTAACTGGTCCAAAAACCAAAATTTGGTCAGGCCAATCACATCGTGTGTAGCGTCTGTGGGGCGGGCTTAACATGTTGACGACAGAGCTGCAACGGTTCCTACTTGAAAACAGAGAATGGCTGCTGCTGCTGGCGAACAGCTATCTTTTGAAGCGGCTTTGGCCGCGACTCTGGAGGACTTAGACTTATGTTTTTCTTTGAGAGAAGAGCAAATAAACCCTACTGAAGTCCTTTTTAAGCAAGAAAGATGTGTTTGGAGTTTTGCCGACTGGTTACGGTAACTACGTCACCTTCTTCGTTGCTCTGATCCGTCATAGCGCTATCCTATTGCGTGCAGAGGCATTTTGAGGGACAACCTTATATCCCGCCCCTTGCATTGAGCCGTTTGTGTGAAGAGTTGCCAGACCTTACATCTTGATGTAGGTCTGGCTAACCAGGCTATGATAACAGATGAATGCCAAACAAATATAGTCCTAAAGAGATACTAGATATCCAGTGTTGTCCCATTTCCAGAATTATGCAAGATGGATATTAAAAGAGAAGGGGAGAAGCAGATGATCTTGACACTAATATTGGCTTTGGGGCTCAGTAATTGGGTTAAATCATTTTGATTTATAAGTAAACTTACATTGCGTTGTCAAATGGTGTGTTTCATCTGAGCCTGCCCTGACTGATGCCTGTAATTTATGTTGATTGGAAATAAAGCATCATATTTTTGGCTTTTAACCTTTCCAAACAGTTGAGGATCTTTCTGGAAGGGCAGTCAGGTTTTGTAATTAGTTGTAATATGACCACAGGCACATACAGTCTTAAATTTATGTCCATCATAACAGTTGATTCAGTACTGTATGATGTGTGTACATCAGCTCTGTGAATCAAATTTGGTGCCATTAGGTATCTTTGGCCTTTATGTTATGATACTTTACATTTAAGTTGCTTTGGATAACAGCGTATACTCATGGATGTGCTGAATTACAAGCAACAAATACGCCCGCAGAGACCTCATTATTTTCCGGAAGACGTTGGGTTTTGATGTCCGTCTGTCGTTGGGTTCGAAGTTGGGTTATGACATCCGTCCGACGTTGGGTCATGAGGTGAGTCTGACGTTAGGTTTTTTGACGTCAGTCCTACATTGAATTTTGACTTCAGGAAGACATTGGGTTTTGACGTCAAGTAGATGTTGGGTTTTGACGTAAGCCAGACGTTGGGTTTTGACGTCAGACCGACGTTGGACTGCCCGATGTTGGGTTCTGACGTCAAGTAGATGTTGGGTTTTGATGTCAAGCAGACATGGGCTTTGATTTTAACATGGGCTGACGACTAACAGACGTTGGGTTTTGACTTCAGGCAGACGTTGGGTTTTGATGTCAGAACGACGTTGGACTGACCAATGTTTGGTTCTGACGTCAAGTAGAGGTTGGGTTTTAACATCAAGCAGACATTGGGTTCTGACTTCAGGCAGATGTTGGGTTTTGATGTCAAGTAGATGTTGGGTTTTGACGTAAGGCAGACGTTGGCTTTTGACTTCAGGCAGACGTTGGGTTTTGACGTCAGACCAACGTTGGACCAACTGACGTTGGACTAACCGACGTTGGGTTCTGACGTCAAGCAGACATTGGGTTTTGACTTCAGGCAGACGTTGGGTTTTGATGTCAGACCGACGTTGGACTGACCAATGTTGGGTTCTGACGTCAAGTAGATGTTGGGTTTTGACGTCAAGCAGACATTGGGCTTTGATTTTAGGCAGACGTTGGCTTTTGACTTCTGGCAGACATTGGGTTTTGATGTCAAGTAGATGTGGGGTTCTGACGTCAAGTAGATATTGGGTTTTGACGTCAAGCAGACATTGGGCTTTGACTTTAGGCAGACGTTGGCTTTTGACTTCAGGCAGATGTTGGGTTTTGACATCAAGTAGATGTTAGGTTTTGACGTTGGATCAATGTCAGATAAACGTCGGATCAACGTCAGATAAACTTCGGGTTTTGATGTCGGATAGATGTCGGTTTCTGACGTCAGATCAACGTCGGTTTCTGACGTCCGTCCGACATTGGGTTCTGATGTCGGATTGACGTCGGGTTCTGATGTCCACATTCTTTACACACTGAAATACAAATACATTGTTTTATTATTTTTATAATTTTAATATTAGAATAAGATCTGAATAATCTTACACATGACACTTTATTGAAAATAATAAATACAGAAGTACATTGCTAAAGTTGGGGCCCATTTTCATGATCTTGCTTAGGCACCACAAGATCACATGACAAGTCCAAAACTAGTTTTTTATCTAGCTAAAACCCAATTGCTGAGTCACTGACTATGAATAGCAGATTTAAAGGCATTCTGAAATGTGTGCCCTAGTTCTCCTAAAGTTTGTTCAATCATACTTGTTTTATAACTTTTAACACTGTATTGCAGGATATGACAGTCTCTTCTACGTGTCTGGCCTAAAACTTAAACATGTGGATGACAGTCTGGAATCATCCCTCAAACATCAATGTACATGAGTGACAGGTGTCACGCCAGTGACCGTGACCTGCGTTTGTTTAAACGTACGATTCGGTGGAACTGTTCCTCTACCTGACAGCTCTGCCATGTATTGTCAGTTGACATCAGCAGATTCTCCATTGTGGACAGATCCACCACTGTCTGTGGAGCAGAGGGTAATGTGAACTGTGCCTGCAGGAGTCACCAACAATGCTTCACATATATGAAAATATTGCATAATCCTCTTTGGGTTCAATTGAAATCCAATTATACATTATAAACTGGAGTCACACAAAAGGTAATATATTCACGCCCATGTAGCAGATGGCTAGTCATGCAAGATCAAAATGGTTTTATTCCAAAACTTGGAATCATGAAAGGACCCTCCTGTTTCTGCACTCACTGTGCCCGCACAAAATTGAGGTGCATGGCATAAACAACACTGTCACTTTAATATTTGACCTTTTGCTGACGGTGCTCATAAACCTGACTCCATTCCAACGGCTTGATTTCACAAATGGAAAAACAGCATCTGTTTTCCTGCACCTTCACATATGGCTGTGATTGTTGCTCGGACGAGATGATGCAGGTAGGCTGGGCAGCGGGGGTCCCAGAGCATAACATGGACGGTACATTCACTCCTTGGCCAAATGAAGTTGCATTGACAATGAGGACAGGCTAGAAAACTCATAGCGTGAGGAACCCTGCAGGGGCTTCGTCTCTTTGGTTGGAGCAGATTTTAAAGATGATCATTGATCATGACCTAAACGCATTTTTCAGGACAGCTATGTTTTGTACCATGAGATGTTGTGTTGGCCCAGTTGTCCCACAAAGGCCATTTAAAGAAGACATTTCACAAGACTTTTTTAAGATGTAAAATAAATCTTTGGTGTCCCCAAAGTACGTGCCAATGAGCTGATCTATGCACTAAATGGCAGTGCCGTGGTTGGATACTGTTAGTGCAGATTAAAGGGTGGTATTATTATAATAAGATCCCCTTATGACATCACAAAGGGGCAACATTTCAATTACCTATTTTTTCACATGCTTGCAGAGAATGGTTTACCAAAACCAAGTTACTGTTTTTTTTCACATTTTCTAGGTTGATAGAAGAATTGGAGACCCAATTATAGCACTTAAACATGGAAAAAGTCAGATTTTCATGATATGTCCCCTTTAAGGACATTGACAAAATTGGAAAATGTATTGTAACAGCTTTAGCTCAAGATCTGTCTGTTTAAACTTCCAGTCCAGATCCTTTTATCCAAAGCAACTCAGTGCATACAAGTTATACATTTAATCAGTATGTGTGTTCCCTGAAAATCAAACCAATGACCTACCAGCTAAGCTATAAAGAAACACCATCATCATCATTCTCTCAGCTGATATAAGAAACACAATCTACTGTCCTGTTTTTTATGTGCTTACACGCCACCCGTTGTATTCAAGGCCCCTGCTGCTGTAAAGCCTTCAGAGGGCACTTGGGAATCTAAAACTGCTCAGCAGATCACTGCTCAGATTTTGGAAACACACAGACTTGCTTTTGTTCTTATGCAAATAAAATCAAAGCTTCAATGATCTGCTATGAAACATGTCGCACATACAGAAAAATGTACAAATATGCACACACTATTTTGTAGATGTTCGCAAACTCGAGGACTGACGTTTAAATAGTCTCAAACTCCTGCTTTTGGCATCGAGCACATCTGATCAGGGAGAAACATCTGTAATGATTGCTAATTGCCTTGTTAGTATGAAAACAAAGCTGTACTTTTTTGCTTCAAGGGCTAAATTACCAGCAAATAAACAAGTGGAAAGAATTGCATGAAGGAAGATGGTTTTACAACAGCATCTGCAGATGCAGCTGGTGTGTGGTCTGGCTCTTTCTTCTTTATGTAGATTGGAGAACGCCAGACGAGGCCTGAATCCATTTCTACTAAACAACAACCCACTAAACAATATACTTTAATATTTATTTGCAAAGTCACAAAAACGAATGCAATAAAAAGTATGTTTTACCAGTGAGACTGAAGTCCCTTTAGGGAAGTCGCACCATAGGCGGCCATGTTTGTTATTTATTTCAGTCATCCAAGACTTAAAGGGACACTCCACATTTTTTGAAAATATGCTCATTTTTAGCTCCCCTAGAGTTAAAAATTGAAATTTTTACAGTTTTGGAATTCCATTCAGCTGCAGGATGGACAGAAAATTAAAAGTTGCGATTTTCTCTGCAGATATGTCTTGGAACTATACTCTCATTCTGGCGTAATAATCAAGGACTTTGCTGCCGTAACATGGCTACAGCAGGCACAATGATGTTACGCACTGCCCGAAAAGGGTACCCAGCAATTGAAAGTTACAAGGGGACTATTTTCGGGCAGTGCGTAATATCATTGAGCCTGCTGTAGCCATGTTACGGCAGCAATGTCCTTGATTATTATGGCAGAATGAGAGTATAGTTCCTAGCCATATCTGCCTAGAAAATTGCAACTTTTAATTTTCTGTCAATCTTAGTAGACGATGTAACTACAGAGTCAAGTTTTAAATCTGAAAAAATATCGAAACTCTTTGGTAATTTGTTAACGTGATGCTAATGGTCTAATCAGATTCAATGGATTATGCTAAGCTATGCTAAAAGTGGTACCGCCAGACCCGGAGATCAGCTGAATGGATTCCAAAACAGTAAAAATCAAATGTTCAACTCTAGCGGAGCTGAAAAATGAGCATATTTTCATAAAAAAGTGGCGTGTCCCTTTTAGTACTATCTGCTCGAATGGGGAAAAACACAAATAAACAAAATATTTCTGACCAACAATTAAACCTGACCTGATGTGTTTCTAAAGGGGGTCGCACACCGAACACACAGCTCCGCGTCGAGTCGCGTCTGGGACAACTCGTGGGTATCGTAACCGGAAGTGCACATTAAATAGTGCGAGCTTCGTCAGATAGCGTCTACTTCAAAATGCAAAATATATGTAAGCAGCCAATGTTAATCGTTAATTATTTGGGACAGATATTATGTTATTTAATGTTACCACCTGTCGGTGCCGGTGTGTGTATAGTCATAGAAAACAATCTCTTTGATTTTTTTTAGAACGGCCCGGCACTGCGCTGCACGTCCAGTGTGCGACCCCCTTTAAGCTTAAATTGTGCTGGTAGAGCATTGCTAGCATGTAAAAGTTCATATAGGTTAAAGTCCAGCGAACGCACATAATGATAAAATGTATAGCTTGTAATGCACTGTAAGTCGTTTTGAATATAAGTGCCTGCCGAATGGATAAATGTTAAAATACATAGAGTACAACAATTGGTATCGTGTAAAAGAAAATAATGAAAATAATCAGTAAGGTGCACATACTTTTTTGCTGACACACTTAGGTGCTTTATTAGGCGTTAAAATTGAGTCATAATGTTACTGTATTGAATTCAACCACTTGAATATTTATTAAATTATCTTTCACAGAACAAAGGCAGTCACACCCCAGATAGCAATAGACTCTGGGACGGAATGTCCTAAAGTGCATTTTCCTTTAACCTGCATGCTAGATTTAAGTTTACAAATACACAATAATGATGCCTACAATAAGCACATCTGGATTTATTCTCCAGAAATGAAACAGAATATTGTTGAGAAAGAGAGAGAGAGAGAGAGATGAGATGGGAAAACAGCTCTATTCATTCCTTAGAGAAAAGCATGTTTTTAAACCAACAGTCACCTGTCACCGCGGAGCCTAAATGAGATTCAGCAGCCTATTGTCCCAATCAGCATTTCCCTTCGTTCTAAACGCTCCCCAGAGACAATCATTATTACATGACATGCTCTTCATCGAGGATAAACGCCGCTTAGTGTGCCAGGCCCGTCTGGGGTAGATGGACAGCTCTGGACCCGAAAAATGAAAGGGCCTGGAGCTTCATTGACATTTTAATCAAAAACAGTTAGTGAGAAATCACTTGCTTGTGGGAGGGCTTTGTTTCCGAGCATATTCTAAAAATTCGCTGGCCGCATCACGGACCTTCTGACAAGCAATTTACCTGCTGTCACTGGGATTGTGGGTGTCACAGGGGCTACCTGTTGTGATGGGCTCCTTTTGAATCCAGACACTGAAAAAGAAGAGAATAAAGTGGGGCAGATTGGGTGGTCATAATGTCTGGCCGTGGCGTTGGGTAGTAAGCAGATTGGGAGATTGTAAACCGCCTGGAATGGCTTTGAGAAAAACATTAGAAGTGGGAGGGTGGTTATGCAAACCTGTTAAACTGTATTCGAGCGAGAACAGATTACGCAACCAGCACAAAATTAATATTTGCCTTGAGGGCCACTGAGAAATCTTCTCAAAGATCAAATATAAAGTAAAATACACTCAAAAACAGACAAACCCAACCTGCTATTTCAACCCAAAATACTGTGTTTTTTTAACCCATTGTTGGATGAAGTGTAAACATTTTGTGGGTTAATTTAAGCCAACTGCTGGGTTCGTCCATTTTTGAGCCAACAATGGGTTGAAAATAACCAAACAGAGTTAGTATAGATATTTTTTGAAGTAATAAATGTGAATTATTTTTACTATTTGCTACATTATTATTATTTTTTATCATTGTAACTTTCATAAGAAAATTGGCTTTCGGTGTAATTGATAATCTTTTATATTTTAAGGTCAATTTTTCTTTGTTGCAGGAAGAAACATTAAGATGTGTAAGATTCTTAAAATCTCTTGAGACTCTCTGCATTATTTACTTGCTCGTTGGTTGGCACTATTTCCACTTGTCAGCATTTCAATAATCACATAAAATACACAACAACAACGTTCAACGTTGTGCAATGGTCCAACCAAGTATTTGCATAAATGGTGAACAATTTTTGTCCTCACGAAGGTTATTTTGACTGCTTTTGTCACATGTAATGTCCTCCCAGAGTCAGAATGTGCAGAAGATATTAGCCGCGTAAAACGATACAACATTAGCATCGCTGTTAAATAATTCATGGTGTTCTGAAGCCCCGGATAAGTTTGAACATTGCTGACAACAATCCTCATACTCGATTCCACACAACTAATTGTTAAATACACCCCATTGGCTTTTAAAGATGTTGTCACAGACTTTTCATTAAACATTAATGTGCAATTCCCGTGATTTCATGCTATCCAATTTTATATCTCCTTTTTAATGGCACTCACCGAAAAGCATTAAACTCATCATAAATCGCTTAGTTATAATGATGGTGAGGAAGAAATCCTGTTTCCAACCTGTCAAATGTTGATCTATGTTGAAGGGTGAAGACAGAGCATAGTCTTGATTCCAGCTCTCATGAATTACAAACTGTCATCGGGTAAAACACAATCTTAAACCGAAATAAAGAGATACAGTCTGATCTGCACCATCTAACCCAGGTGGCTATACTTTTTTGAGAGACTACAATAAATTATAACTGTGAAAAACAACACATACAGTCTGAAGATTTCATGTGGATTATGGCGTATAGAGAAACTTCCAAAATGATTTTGTTTTACGACACTGTCACATATGAGAGTAACTGCTGTAGCGTGTCTCAGGTTCATTGTTTTGGAAGGGAACTTGGAAGTCCACTGGTTGAATTGTAATGGATATCTGGAAGATGTAGGGACATTGATTTTACATTTTCATGCCGTTTAACATGACCCTCGACAACATGTACCTTTACATCTCAGTCTTTTTTTCCCAATGAAAGCAACAAAAAAGCTTCAACTCTATTCCTACAGTAAATGTAAATATAGATTGTTGTACACTATGCAATAGTGGACTATGACTCTGCTCTGTGTTTGTTGAGTTTATTAAAGGAAAACACCACCGTTTTTCAATATTTACTATGTTCTTACCTCAACTTAGACAAATTAATACATACCTATCTTTTTTTCAATGCGTGCACTTCATCTTTGCACAGCGCTTTGTGAATGTGTTAGCATTTAGCCTAGCCCCATTCATTCCTTGGGATCCAAACAGGGATGAATTTAGAAGCCACCAAACACTTCTTAGAGACTGTTACATGAGTAAGTATGGTGGCACAAAATAAAACGTGGTGATTTTTTGGATAAAAAATTAGAACTATATTGTATGGCAGAAGAGCACTTAGTTTGCAGCACTCCGAACTCTGGTGCAGTAACATCATCACTCTTGACTATTCCACCTTCCGCTCAAACTCAGTGATGTATTTATTTATTTTCTCTTTTAAAATTGTATATTTAAAATATTAATGTCATAACTTTATTTAATCAGATACATATATAAATATATTTATTCATGTTATTTTCAGGATTTCTATTAATATTATTGCATTTAAATGTTGAATGCATGCACTTAAAATTGCAGTGTGTTCTGTAGACGATAAGCTTTGAATAAAGATGTTATAGGAATAATTCACCAAATGAAAATTCTTTCAAAATTTCTTTACCTTAATTTTGTTATAAACTCATGTATTTTTATTCTGTTGAACATAAAAGAGTATACTGATTGATTTCCATAGTATTTGCTTTTTCTAGTCAATTGGCACCATCAACAGTTTGGTTTAAAACAACATGAGGGTGAGTAAATGATGACAGAATTTTCATTTTTGGTTGAACTATCCCTTTAATTTCAGTGTTTTTGTTTTATTTATTTATTGCTTATAGAAACCAAAGAAAAATCCCTACATATACACTCTTAGAACGGATGTGTAAGACACCAGTGTTTGTTTAGCGACAACACATGCATTGTCCCAGAATCCACACATCTTTGTGTTATTATTGAAACAACACATTTTGTGTTACTTTTAACACATCTTGTGTTTATTTTAACACAAAATCAACACAAAATGACACATAATGTGTTAAAAGCACGATAAAAAGTAATAAATGTGTTAAAAATGAACACATCCTTCCTTAGAGTGTACAATTCCCCTCTGAAATGACTTTTTATTTTATTATGACTTTAGGGTTATGTGAATCTTTCAAATGAATTCTGTTCTTGATCTTGGCTTGTTTTCACCCTGCCTTGGTTTTGGTCTTGTTTTGGTCTTCAAAGTCTTGGGCTGTGTGTAAAATAGCCCCATATACCCTCATTCACTATTTCCTTTATTAGTCCACTAACATAGTTCATTCAAAATAGTGAATAAAAAAAACGAGTGAGTGTTTTCTGACACTTGAGCTCACCGGAAGCGCCGATAATTCATTCCACATGAGGCAGCTAACTCTGAGGGTACACTGGTTGTACACTCATTATTGCAGTGCATTATGGGGTTGAATGAATGCACTCAATAATGTGCACTATAATTTTGGACACCACATAAATGTATGTTTCCTCAGTGCACTATTTAAGGGTATAGGTGGCTATTTCGGACACAGCGTGGTGTTGTCTTGGTCTCAACACAGGTCTACGTACTGACTTGACCTCGGTTTAGGTGGTCTTGACTATAACACCAGTTTCGCCATCTCGATTGTTCGAGTTCCCCACTCTGTAAAAATATATATGTGTACTGACCAGGCGTGCATACTTGTAAGCAGTGTTGGAGAAAGTTACTTTTAAAAGTCATGAAAAGTAATGCTTACATTACTTTTTAGTTACTTTTGCATTACTTTTTCTTGGCTGAGGCTTGATCTCTATCAGGCCTTGCAGGTGTTTTTATGACTGAAAAGTTCTGCATTCAGAAATTGCATATTTCATAAATGTCGAGCTCTGGCCTGCCATCTCAGTTTCTGACTCAAACTGTTCCCACACAGGTGTGTACGCATAATGTGACTGTTTTTTTTTTTATCAAATTAATTAAACTAAAAAGTAACTTGCATTACTTTTTTGAAAAAGTAACTCATATATTAATGTGTACATTTAAAAAGTAATGCTTTACTTTACTCGATACTTCAAAAAAAGGAAAATTATGACCTAATGCACGTTACTTGTAATGCGTTACCCCTGCTTGTAAGACATTTTTATGGTTCGGTGTGCATGTGGATTGTGACAATAACAAGCGAAACTTCTCAAGACGAAAAGGAAGAGCTTAATTTTCTGTACATCATTTAGTACATAGTACATAATTGTCTTAGTTTCATCCTGCTCTGTGCTTGTATGACATTGTTGCCTGAAAATAACAGCAAGCCAGGCCCTGACAGCTGCCTAATTTACTTGTGTCACCGGGGCGACTTAATCGAGCAGCAGACCTTCTGACAGCACGTTCACAGACAGCGCAAGAAAGGTGGTGGTGTCTGCTTTTTTGATGCACGTGGAACAACCAAGGTCACTTTAATTAACTGCCAAATTGCTATTTAAATGATGATAGTGATCATTCACTTTGCAATATACCAAAGCTACTTGCTGTCATGGTAATTTAGCGCCGTGGGGGGAACGGACGTCTCGCGCGCTGCCACATAGCAGGTTTTATATCTCTGTGCTCAATATTTATTTGTAGCAGTCGCTCGTGAGGATTTCAATTAGACACCTCTGATGGTTTCGTAACCTCTTTGTTTTGTGTGTTAAGACAAAGCACCTTATTACTTACCGAGCTTGAAAACACCAAACTGTTTCACCAAATGTAATTTCCTTGCTAATGGGTACAAGGTTACTGTGACTCACTGTGCACATTTTGTGTTAATTGGACCGGGGATGTAAACAGTGTCCAGAAATAGTATGCATGTTGTATGAACGTATCGTGGATACAGGGGCGTTTTCATGAGTAGGCACTGCAGTGTATGCTGTATTCTTGTCATCATTATTAATATTTAAGTTTAATATAAAATATTATAGTATTGGCTGCTTGATGCACTATGTATGTAACATAACATTAAAGTAACCAAACGCCTTTTGTAACCGTCACCCTCACATGGGGCCTGGCTGGAGAGCACCAAACTAGGGACCAGACCATTTGAGATTTATTTTAGCCAGTCTCCACCCCATTATCATTAGCGTCCATCTGGCACCACCCGTGTGCAGGACTCCTAAAGGTTACTCATTTACATACAGTAAATGCTCCACCAATAATTGCGTCCCTTTAATCAGTTAGCAACTAGCCTGTGAGCTGTACACCCGGTCCCTACTGTGAAATAAAAATCTGATTGAAAAAGAAAACATGATTCGAAGTCCCTCTTTCCGTTAAACACGCATAATTTCGCCATATATATTACGATGGGAGATCTGAAGCTGATTTATTGCTGTAATCATTCGCCATATGGCACAAACAGTTTTCGCCTTATATTCAAATAAGAGGAGATTGTAAGATGAGGTCGTAACCTCTTGCACAGCATAAATAAATCTCTGTTAATAAATATGATAAGGGAGAAGCTAAGCTCTCTGTTAACAGCGCAGAGGGCTCTCTTGTTTATAGCCCTTTAAAATAAAACACCCCTTAGTGTGCATAATAACTAAACATCTACAAACCAAATATGATTTCTTTTAGGGTGTTGTGTCTGAGCACTTTAAGTTATTATTTATTCATCTTCATGTTCCAATGCAGTATAAAGGTCTATATGTGTTTGTGTATGTATTAGTATGAAAAAGTGCATGTTGTATAAGTATGAATATACAGTAAGTAGCTGTATCTTTTCTTCATTTTCTGATGCAAACATGAAGTGTCGCACTGGTTCGCGGGAAGATGATGACATGATGGAGGTGATGCGGTGGGCCCATATGAGTGACAGGTGTTTGGCAGGTCAGGCTCTCTTTGTTGCTTCTGGACACTCACCTGTCATCTCAGGTGAACCCTGCTGTACATCTTAGCAGAGACAGCTGGCCTGTTAAAGAGCGGTGATATGACTGTGACATAAAGTGAATTTCTCTGTTTGTCTGGTGTCCCCATAATATGAATATTAGAAATTTAATTTCATTAAGGTTTGAGATCCTGTTGGTTCATGCTTTTGCGGAAGTGTAAAGGGAGGTCACACTAAATACAAAAAACTTAAATCAGATTTTTATAGTACATACAAATTTTCTGGTTGTATTCTAATAAAAATAAATCATTATATACGATCATTTGTTCACTATACCATTGCAAAAACAACAAATGTGATGGTGGCTGTGAAGACTTTTGCACAGTACTGTATATAAAATCCTTTACATAGACCTAGTATTACAATGTTATATGTGTTTATAACCAAATATTGTGTTTCTATACCAAATGATGGCCCATTTATAAAGCACCCTACAAATGTTAAGGTGTTTTCAAATTAACGCTAACTGAATGAGGTGGTGTAAGGTTATTGAAGTACTGTAGTAGTGAAGTAAGATTTAACCGAATGTGAAATACATCACATTCATTACCATAAACTGCAGTGAGGAGGCACCATAATTAGGCCAAATCTGCTCTGACGTTTATCTGCCTCAACTCACCGTCTTCTGTCCACCCGAACAGCAGCAACAGATTTAACGTTCCGTTACAACTCCTTCACCATTAATCCTGAAACTGATGGGAAAAGCAGGAGACTTTCTCCTCACACACACACACACAGACACACATCCCTCGTACACGCAAATCGGGAACCGAGCACACATACACGCCACATTTTTTACTGTCTATTTCAGAAGAATGTCCTGACAAGTTTTGCGGGCCATGTGTCCATCACAGTCAGACTGATATGGGCGGTGTGGACTGAGGGATGATGGGAATGTAGAGAAGTCCCTGACTCATCCTGACCAGATGACAACAGACCAAAAACACTCTGACTGCTTTTAGACAGAAATAATAATTTAAGGAGAAATTAATGACAAGACAAAAAACATAATGTTTAAGTCAGTGTTTTGTTTATCTATCTTCTTCCTTCCTTCCTTCCTTTTTCTTTCTTTCTTTTTTCTTTCTTTCTTTCTTTCTTTCTTTCTTTTTTCTTTCTTTCTTTCTTTCTTTCTTTCTTTCTTTCTTTCTTTCTTTCTTTCTTTCTTTCTTTCTTTCTTTCTTTCTTTCTTTCTTTCTTTCTTTCTTTCTTTCTTTCCATCCTGTTTGTCATATTTCCTACCATCCTTCCTTCCTTCCTTCATTAATTCTCTGTTTTCCTGCCTGTCTGTCTGTGTCTTTCCTTCCTTCCTTCCTTCCTTCCTTGCTTTCTTTCTTTCTTTCTTTCTTTCTTTCTGTCTGTCTTTCTTCCTGCTCGTCTGTCTGTCTGTCCATCTGTCTTTCTTTCTTATTTATTTCTTTCTTTCCATCCTGTCTGTCATCTTTCTTTCTTTCTTTCTCTCCATCCTGTCTGTCATCCTTCCTACATCCTTCATTTCTTCTCTGTCTGTCTGTCTTTCTATCTTTCCTTCCTTCCTGCCCATCTTGTCTGTCTTTCTTTCTTTCTTTCTTTCCATCCTTTCTGTCATCCTTCCTACCATACTTCATTCCTTCTCTGTATGTCTGTCTCTCTGTCCTTCCTTCCTTCCTGTCCCTCTGTCTGTCTGTCTGTCTGTCTGTCTGTCTTTCTTTCTTTCCGTCCTGTCTGTCATCCTTCCTACCATCTTTCCTTCCTTTATTCCTTCTCTGTTTTCCTGCCTGCCTGTCTGTCTGTCTGTCTGTCTTTTCTTTCTCCCTGCCCTTCTTTCTTTCCTGTCTGTCATCTTCCTACCATCCTTCATTCCTTCTCTGTCTATCTGTCTGTCTCTCTGTCTTTCCTTCCTTCCTGCACGTCTGTCTTTCTTTCTTTCTCTCCATCCTGTCTGTCATCCTTCCTACCATCCTTCATTCCTTCCCTGTCTGTCTGTCTGTCTGCCTCTCTGTCTTTCCTTCCTTCCTGTCCCTCTGTCTGTCTTTCTTTCTTTCTTCCTTTCTTTTTTTCTCTCCATCCTGTCTGTCATCCTTCCTACCATCTTTCCTTCCTTTATTCCTTCTCTGTTTTCCTGCCTGCCTGTCTGTCTGTCTGTCTTTTCTTTCTTTCCTGTCTGTCATCTTCCTACCATCCTTCATTCCTTCTCTGTCTGTCTCTCTGTCTCTCTGTCTTTCTTTCCTTCCTTCCTGCCCGTCTGTCTGTCTTTCTTTCTTTCTTTCTTTCTTTGTCCCCATCCTGTCTGTCATCCTTCCTACCATCCTTCATTCCTTCTCTGTTTGTCTTTCTCTCTGTCTTTCCTTCCTTCCTGCCCGTCTGTCATGTTTATCTTTCTTTCTTTCTTTCTTTCTTTCTTTCTTTCTTTCTTTCTTTCTTTCTTTTTTTCTCTCCATCATGTCTGGCATCCTTCTTACCATCCTTCATTCCTTCTCTGTCTGTCTGTCTCTCTGTCTTTCTTTCCTTCCTTCCTGCCCGTCTGTCTGTCTTCCTTCCTTCCTTCTTTCCTTCCTTCCTTCCTTCTTTCCTTCCTTCCTTCCTTCCTTCCTTTCTTTCTTTATCCCTGCCCGTCTGTCTGTCAATCTGTCTTTCTTTCTTATTTTGTTTCTTTCTTTCTCTTCATCATGTCTGTCATCCTTCCTACCATCCTTCATTACTTGTCTGTCTCTCTGTCTTTCCTTCTTTCCTGCCCGTCTGTCTTTCTTTTTCTCCATCCTGTCTGTCATCCTACCTACCATCCTTCTTTCCTTCTCTGTTTGTCCTTCTGTCTGTCTGTCTCTCTGTTTTTCCTTCCGTCCTGCCCATATTGGTTTTTCTATCTTCCTTCCTTTCTTTCTTTCTTTCTCTCCATTCAGTCTGTCATCCTTTCTACCATCCTTCTTTACTGTCTGTCTGTTTGCTTATGGTTATCAACTTATCAATCTTCTTTCCTTCCTTCCTGTTCCTTGCTTCCTTTACTTTCTTCCTTCCTTCCTGTTTCTTTGTTTCGTTTTTTATTTCTTTATTTTTATTCTTGCTTGCCTTTCTGTCTGTCTTACTTTATTTCTTTCTTCTAGTATACATTTGTAATTTATGCATGTGTATATTTATACACATTTATACTACTCAAAATCAGACTGATTTACTAATGTCTGTGTAGCTTTAAATAATGATTGAAACCCATAATTTCACATTATTTAAAAACTAGGATGTAAATTCTAAATTAATTAGTGAGAATAGCCCCTCCCCTCTCCTGACCTGCAGGATGTGTGTTTTCATCTTCCCTTTGCCTGTTTAAAAGCTGTGTATCAATAGTTAATTGCTGCAGGTGATTTATCTCCCTTAGGCGCTGCTGGGTAAAACTTCAAAAAATTACATCTGCATTTTAAATATTATGATTTTCATTGTCACATTAAAATGCAGTTGCCTGTGTCCTCCATGCAGAGTGCTAAAGGCTGCCATGGGAGTCTAGGTCCTGTCGAAGAGATTTGCATCAAGGCACCACTGGCGTTCCTCTTCTCTCTCTGAAGAGCGGCACACATCAATCCAGAATCAACAAACAGCTCCACTAATGAATGGCCGCCCCATGACTGTGAGCTTTTGAACAGTGTTGACTGCTTCTTGCCTCCAGACCCATGGCATTGAAAGTTATTGCTGGATTCCCGAGGACAGGTGACCTAGAGGTTGCTTAAAGGTGCTCTATGAATAGGTATGTTTATTATTGTTTTATATGTATTATAGTTTCTCCTGTAGGGTAGGGTTTAGCCGAATTTCCTAACTTAAAAAAAATATAAAGTTGGCCAGTTTAAAAACCATTGAATACTTTTTACATGGACTAAATGCTTATCGAAATGCAATCTTATCCAATACTGGAAGATATAATGGAAGACCAACATTAAACTTTGGTGCGGATCTGCCTTGATTATTTAAAAACTAAAAACAAAATAAAAATATAAATTTTTTATAAGTGCTGAAAACAATGTCATTAAAGCACAGTGTAGAGTCTGAAACTTTTGGGAGGACTGAGGATATTTAGTCACCTTTTGTGTAGGCATGCTAGCAAACTGCTCTCGTGAAAGGTGCCCTCCCACCATCCCACCCCAAACACAAGGTCCCATCTGCTTAGAGAATGCCACAACATTTATCAAAGCACAGATGATAATGGCCTTGGCATCCTCATTACGAGCGCAGAGTAATCTTCATTTGTACATGGCCATGACAATGAGACGGGCATGGCGCTGGATACACAAATACCTTAATATCTTGTTTTTCCCTCATTAGGCAATAGCAAAAACGTTGAAAAGCTACATTTAAAGCTTGCAGATTTATTTTAACAGATTGAACTCAAATAAAGCTGATGTGGGCTTATCTAACCCGGTATGCCACCAAACGTAATTGTAAAAATAATATACTGTAGATTTGTTTATTAAACAGGTTTCTCAACGTTCCTCCTTGGTCAGAAAAACAAATAGTGCCACCCAATTCCACTGTTATGTTTATATTTTTGGAAAAATTACTCATTACATCATTCCATTTAGGTACGGATATGTATGCATTTGGGACAAATATGTACCTTTAATATACTAATATGCACTCTTATATATGCAAGCTATATCTAGAAGTGTATAAAAAGATGCCCTGTGACAAGCACACTGAAGGTTGACTCTCCTCCCGCAAAAAAATTAGACACACAAATGAGGCATAAACGTGATTCTGTGCCTCTGCTTGGTGGGTGAACACGCAGATCGCCACTTTCTCTTTATGTGGGTCACACATGGTTCCCAGCTGTTTGAAAGAGTCAGCTGTGCCACTACTGCGCCCACCAACATCTGCTCCACAAAAACAATCTCCAGCTTTTAGCACTCAAATGGAGGTTACACCATATGCCAGCCAGCCACTTAGGTTATGCCAGGGGAGCCAGGCTCATGCTCATCTCAGCAACAATGAGGAAGATCGGGTGATGTGACTGCAGACTCACATGCTCCGTGTGCCTCAATCAGACCATCAAGGATGTGCCATGCGCATCTGTTCAAGGTGCTTGGCAGCGGTGCCTGCTGAATATTAATGCCTCTAAACAACGAATTGTCTGCAAGGTCTGCTCCAAGGTCTGAGTTTTTCCAAGCATGCGTATACGCACAACAGGTAAACACGCAGGAGCTGAATGTAATCAGGCTGCGGGCGTTATGAGTTTGCACCGCATGCTTGTGGATTTGCGCTTTTCAGGGGCCCGGACGATATGGGGTTGGCGCAGTGGAAAATGCCAACACATCTGTTTAAAGTGCTGTGTGCTTAATAGCAGGATTTGAGGGGACTTACGTAGCTTTAAAAAGACATTTATTTCTTTAAAACATGACACATTATTACCAAATAGTCACAACTTTGTTTCACTATTAAGCGAGAAATGGCCGAGCATGTGATCAACCCATTAAGACCAATTAAGACAACTGATCTGAATTGTATCTGCTGTAACACAGCTCAGTACACAGAGAGGTGATAATGATGTTTTAATTAAATATGGGAGGAAAAGGTCCCAAAATGAAGCTTACAGCTAACCATGCAGCAGTCATTTGGTAAGTGTGCACAAGGACCTGGTAATGTGTCCAGCATCGGTTTGACTGGGTGGGCAAGTTTGGCTTTTCTGGTTTTCTTCAAACTAAAAGCTCCTCTTTAATTAAAGATAAGTAAGAAAGTAAAGGTTTTTACTGCGTTGCGTTACAAAACTCACTGAAGGTGCATTTGTGTAATGTAAATGGATAGTTCACCGAAAAATGAAAAATAATTTATAGCTACCCTTAAGTTGTCCCAGAAATGCATACATTTCTTTGTTCTGCTGAACACAAATGAAGATATTTAAAAAAAAAATGTATTAACTAAACAGAACTGGGGCACCATTCACTTCCATAGAATATATATTTTTTTCCACTATGGAAGTCAATGGTGCCCAGATCTGCTTGGTTACAAACATTATCTAAAAAATCTTCCAGAACAAATAACTTTTAATTTGTGAACGATGCCTTTAATATTTAGACTAGGTGTTAATTCCCAACAATCAATGACAATGAAATGACACCATCTTATATGTATCATTTTAAGTACACTCACCTAAAGGATTATTAGGAACACCATAATACTGTGTTTGACCCCCTTTCGCCTTCAGAACTTAATTCTACGTGGCATTGATTCAACAAGGTGCTGAAAGCATTCTTTAGAAATGTTGGCCCATATTGATAGGATAGCATCTTGCGTTGATGGAGATTTGTGGGATGCACATCCAGGGCACGAAGCTCCCATTCCACCACATCCCACACCACATGCGAGGGCCATTTTAGACAGTGAACTCATTGTCATATTCAAGAAACCAATTTGAAATGATTCGAGCTTTGTGACATGGTGCATTATCCTGCTGGAAGTAGCCATCAGAAGATGGGTACATGGTGGTCATAATAGGATGGACATGGTCAGAAACAATGCTCAGGTAGGCCGTGGCGTTTAAACGATGCCCAATTGTGCCAAGAAAACATCCCCCACACTATTACACCATTGCATTAATGAGAAATTGAACAGGTGTTCCTAATAATCATTTGGGTGAGTGTATGAACATGTATGTATATGTTAGAGACATACTCTACAAAAGTTTAAATACAGTTCACATAATTTTAAATTCATGGAATAAATATGTTGATTTTAATGAATGTATAATAAATGCAATGCATTATATTTAATCTTAAGCATTTAATAGATTCAGAAAAAGTAGCAGAAAAATGGTCTCTAACCGTAGCGTCCGGTGACTTCTTTTTTCGAGGGCGCTCGATACGAAGTTCGTCACAACATGTATGTAGCCCATCGTGTGTGGTTCCTTATTTCAAAATATGTGTTTTGCGTGTCGAGAGATCCTGTGTGCATCACGTGTCTTGTCAAAATAAGTGCCTGCTGCAGACGCGTCTAAAGGGTTAATGATAAAAGAGACGCTCGCGTTTGCCAGAAACTCGCATAATCTCATGCGTAATCAGAGTTTACTGTTAAAGAAGTGTCTTTCGTGTGTTTTGTGAATGTGAGCGTCTCTTTTATCACAAACGGTTTTGACGCGTGTGCAGCAGGCACTTATTTTGACAAAACACGTGATGCACATGATTCACATGACGCAACAAACACATATTTTGAAAACACGATCAACACACATGACACTCCGAACACATATTTTGAATTTGCACCCCTCGGAAGAGCTGTCACAAGCCGCCACTGGTCTCTAACTGTCACAGGGGCAGCACCCTTTCAAAAAGTACACATTTACACCTAAAGTCATGCAAAAGTTACTTAGGTTTTATAATTACTATTTAATTAAGTGAACCATGTATAAGTGCAATAAACATTATATTTAGATTTGTCATTTCCAGTTTGTAAAGATTTCGATTGGACATATATAGTCTACATAACATGTAAGTACAAAATGTATGCGTCAACCTTACGTACAAAGTTAAAGGAGATCCCCCTTTGTCACTTTATTGTAGGCTATGTCTCGTTTTATCAGCATTCGCCATATACGTAGGTGCTCCAGTTTTACCTTGCGGGTATTAGACTCAGAAGCTAAAGTTTTTAAATTGTGTATTACCATTTAAATACTTTGTTCTGTCAGGAAATGATACATGGATTTATAATAAAACGGATGTACTAAGCCTTGGCTACTATTCAGGTGTCCTTGTGTTGTTGCAGGTGTGGCTGGGTGAGCAGATGAGATTGTAGGGTCAGGTCGGCTGCGTGCTAGGGGTCATGGTTTGTGAGGTGAGAAGAAATGGTTCATGAGAATCTTCTGATGGAAGGAAGAAGTTGAGTAGAGATGTATGAAATCAAAGTGACTGTGAACATATATCAAGCCCTTAATAGAGCAGACCAATAGTGCAGAGTAATGCTCCATTGAATTTGAATGTAAATACCATTTATCCACAATAACTAGATTTCGATACATATAAAATACAGTTGCAGATAAAAAATTCTTTATTTTTTTGTAAGTACTAACAAAATGTCTTAGCTTTACCTTTTAAAAACCGGTTACGTATTTATGTTTTGATGTCTTAGTCTTTAACTGATATATGTGGTGACTTTAAATGCACTGTTCAAACCCCTTTTCATGTCATTTTAAACATATTTATCAAAGACTAAATCTTACTTGTATATCAATTTTAAAACTAAAAGAAGCATTGGCCCAGACAGTATATATTTAGGTGACAAATGATAGTTTCAGAAAGAAATTCTGTGTCTCGCACACCTAATCTTGTAAAAAGATTACAGAAGCAGCTTAATCTGTTTTTGAAAGCAGAGTGATGGAGAAACAACCTTCGCATTTATTACTTGAAAACATTTTGTTTACTGCTTACGTCAAGATATGTTCAGGTTTTCAATCTCTTTACTTCAAATCTAATCATGTGCACATAAACATAACATAAACATTTAAAGATGTATCATCCCACATGTGAATGAGTTTGGGATTTGTATGCGATTCCGGTTGCAGTCAGAGGAGGGCGCTGCTATAGAAGAAGTCTTGACTTTTGTTTCTGTTAGTTTCCAAAGAAAGCCCAATGCCTTTATTAGTAGACTTACATTAAATTAAATCTTAATGTAATTCCAGATTATAAATTTAAACAATTATAATTCATATTTTGTGAAATTTCAGCGTAAAGCATGTTGTTTTGTATCTGTTGTTTATCTGATAATGATAAATAACATGGACAAATAAGCTCTGTGATTATGCAAATCGTACAATGATTATGCTAATTTGAAAAAAGGTCTAGAAAGCTGTGATGAAGTTTTTGCATTATTATTAAGATGATCTGTACCAGTTATATCACATATGATTTGCATTTTCTTCATCTTTTGTAGTCTAATATGTTTAACCCCAACAAAATACAATTTTTCAATTTGTTTAGTTAAATTGCAAGAGATGCACATTTAATGTTTACTGTAATTTGCTTGCAGCCAGTAACCATGTCATCCATTTTATTTGTTTTAGATACATAAACAGATTGAGTTATTACAAATCACTTGTTTAATATCCACCATATTAGACAAAAAATTGTCCCTATAAGCTGTCACTAGGACGGCCCCCTTCTAAAAAGTACATCTTCGCACCTAAACATTTAGTACCTCACAGGTATTGGTACCAAAGATTGAATATTATACCTTATCTGTATCTAAATGGTACATATTATGACCCTTTTTTTAAAGGGTACTACCCCAGTGACAGCTTTGGTCCATTCATTGAAGTAAATGTGATCTTTTGCATTGTAATATCAGGGAATAGCATACATGTTTAATCTCCCATTAAAACTTCAGACTTCAAGAATCTAATATTAAACATCCAGATGCTTGTGGAGCAGGACCGCTGACATGCATTCATAGTCATCTTTATTTTAAACCAAAAATTACAGCCACGCTCTGTTGTCGAAAGCCACGCAAACTAAGTCTGAGCGAAGCAATTTTCACACTTCTCTTCTGATTTGTTCATCGCCATCCAAGTGCATGCGATCTTGTGCATCAAATGGGAAGCACATCAACCCAAAACGCAAATACATTGCCAAAGCTGGAAATGGTGCCCAATGCCACGCGTCATTGCCTTTAATGGCCGCTGCCTCCGAGCTGAACGCCGACAATGGCTTTAATCTCCTTTCAGTCAGGATAGGCAGGTTGCTGAGGATGTTCCAGGAGGACGCTGTAGGTGCGCTTAGGGTCGCTCTGCGGGATGATGCTCTCGGCGGGCACCGCAGGGCAGGACCTGGTGCTGTCGGATGCAGGCTGGGGCTTGGTGGCACTGCCATCTGCTGCGGAGTGGGGCACGTGCTGATGAAAGATTCAGGGCCTGAGACTCGCTCTTCTGTTATCGATTATGCTGCAGATGTGGAGGCATCCCACTTGGAGACATTGACCAAATTCTGCCAAATTCAAACGTACAGCTATGACACTTGCCGTATATAAACCAAGCATTGGTAAACTGTATGTAGATCAGATATCTGATATCAGATAGATGCAAAAATTGCTATATTGCATTAGCGGTGCAAAATGGTCATGGGTTTAATTCCCAGAGACTGAAAGTTGTTTTGGATAAAGACAGCTGCTAAATATATACAGTAAGTGTTTGATTTTGTAGTTTCACTTTTCATGGCAGTTTTTTTTTTTTTGTTAAATTCTGCAACTTTATTTTTAGTCTTGTTTATTTTTTGCTTTAGCTCAGGATGCATCCCAGGGGCAAAACTCTCCTTCGAGAGACTAAAAAATTTGCGTAAATGTATTGGTGTCGTATACAGTAAAACAAAATGAAGCAGCTCATTTTCATCAGTCGTGCACACAGAAAAGCTAAAACCTTCCTCTTCCGCAGATCTGTGGTGACCTCGATAATTAAAGGACAATTTTCGAATGCAATTCTAATTTTCTACTAGACTGAAAAGCTTTATTATCCAATGGCTGACAAAAAACACCTCCTCTGAATAGTCTCGACTCCTGGGCTTTCACTAAACTGGTCATGAATGCACAAACCATCTGTTTTTCTGGACGTTTGTCAGCGTGAGCGTGGCAGAGGCAGCTGCCAGTGTGGCACTGGACTGAATGATGAACCACACAACCTTTGTTTGCCGTGCGCCGGGCTTTGTGCGGCTGTGAGCCGTCCACTTGCTCCTATACGGGCCTTTCGTCGCCTCCCCTGAACCTCCCACCATTGTTCGCACCAGTTACGGAGAGAGCGAAGTGAAGTAGAGAAGAGGGTGGACAGTGGCTGCATTGCAGCTACGAGACGGGATTTGGGGTATTGTACGACTTCCAATCTGTAGCACGGTGGGCGAAGATGTCGAGAGCCAAAGGAGCTGTGTGTGTGTGCCAATGGGGCAGTGGAGAGGTGAGATCAGCCAGAGGGGCTGAGAGACAGCGAAACGGAGTGAGAGATAGACAGAGACAGACAAACAGTGTGAGAGAGAGAGGGCGGAGGGGGGGGGCTCTCCAGAATATTACACACTTAAAATATAATCATGTCCTGGCAGTCGGGACACAATCTGTCTGCATATTTACAAATTAAAAAAAGGCCAGCGTCAGGCAGGCCCAGCATATTGGAGCGTAATTTGATTCTTGTCACGTGCGGTGCTCAACCCCAATGTCTGTAGTTTATTTATCTCTGATCTGGGCATGTTGTTTAGGCGATTACTTCCTATGAATTTATTTGTTTTCTTTACCATTTTTTTTATTCTGCTTCCATGAAATATCACTTTCATTTTATGTCACTGGCTCTTAATTTGTGCCCCCATACCGGCCATCGCCGTGACCTAGTTGCATAAATTTGTCTCTCTGGTACACTTGACCAGAACAAAAAGCCAATCTGTGATTTGAGAAGACAAGATCAACCTGTCTGTGCAGTCTGCATGCAATATACCAATACTTAAGTATGGCTTCAAATTCATTTAAAGATGTCATACAGTTTAAAACCTATTGTACACCGTGTGAAACAATGGTAAAAAATAGTCCCAAACTGTCAATGGAATGATGCCCTAAAAATAGATCCCTATATGTAGGGGTGCGCAGGGCAAAAACTAACGTGGGGTTAGTTGTAACACAGACTGTTTACATTGTTGCACAAGGTTGAGCGTTTTGTACTTCCGGTATTTTTTCACGCTGCCAAAAGACGATCTCCTGCAAATTATTGGAAATGTATAATGTTTTTCCAGAGAGTTATTGATGAACGAGTGTTTTGGTGGCTTGTAAGTAAATTTTTTCATCATATGTTTCTAAGTTGGATGTGTAAGATACCCAATCCAATGCTATGTCATATTAATCAGTGTCTTGTTGACTAAAACATAGCTTCGTTTTGAAATATGTCTGCAGCTCTCAGCACTTTTTTGGTGAGCTTGAAAATATTTTGACCCAGCGGGGGTAAATTGTAACGCTGTGTTACAACGAACCCCTCAGCACTTACGATAGGAAAACTGTTAACTTAAGCATAATTCTTGTCGTTGTTTTTATAGGCTACACACAAATAATTGCTGGCTGCCAACAAAATAAATGTGCCTGTCTTATCAAAAATCGTGTGTCAAAATTATGTTTGTTCATATCTTTAATATTAATTGAATAAGGTCACGTCAAAGATTGAAATCATAATGAAATGAATGGCTAAAATCAGACGTTGATGCTCAGTATCTCAGAGGTCACATATAAAAAATGTTTTGACATAATTGTGCTGCTTTTCTCACATATTTAGACATTTGTATCCATTTATAATTGAACTATTGTTAGAAAAGGGCTTGATGAATGCATACAGTGTGGATAGCTGTCTATTATAGACAGATATATAAACAATATCCACTTCAAATATATAGACAAAATAGTATTGAAATATATGCCTGCAAACTTAATTTTTAGCAAGTGTTACAACTAACCCCCTGCCTGTTAAAATTAACCCCACTTATATGGGGTAAGTTGTAACGCTTGCACTTCTCTCACATTTGGTGTAATTGTCCAAGAATGGTAAGAAATAGAAACAAACTTCAAATGTTATGTTGTAGCAGAGATGTGTGTGTTGCTTGTGTAAAAATATGATTAATCAAACTCAAATATTTTTTGAATGATTGAGCCAAAACTAAAAAGCGCTAGGTTGTGCCCCGCTCTCCCCTACCATTTATGCACAGATATGTATACATTTGGTGCCTCTTTAGGTGCAAAGGTGGACTTTTTCCTTGGGTACCATCCATTTTCTGACCATTTTTTTCTGACAGTGTATATATCACAAAACACATGTACACAGACACACAATAATGCACACTGCAAAAATGATTACAAAATTAACAAAATAATTGTTGTATTATCACATGATTCATAACTGAAATGTTTTGCCTCAATTGAGTGTTTAGTTCTCAATAAGAAGTGGGCTCCACCTGCACAATCTTGAAAAGTGGGAGGTCTCTAAATGTCTCGGATTGATGGGAAGAGTTTGGATGAATGGACATTCGGTCGAGGCCTTTTCCGATTAGCAGACCTTTTGTGTCTCATCTCTGAGCTTCGGCGATTTCTTGTTCCTGCTCATTGGGTTTCAGCCTCATTAGAAACCAGGCTAATAGCAGAAAAAAATCCATTTAATTGTTATAAAGATTAGATTTTACCACGCCACATTTTCTACAATAACTTGACCGTTCAGTTGCAAAATTAGTGTTTCATTAATTTTTTTACTTTTGAAATAGCCATTTCCTTTTAAATGTTTTATCAGTATGTGTTTTTTCCTCGGAATCAAACCCATGACCTTTGCACCACTAACGCAATTCTTTACTGTACCAACTGAGCTCTTTGGCGTTCATCATATTATAAAGAGTTGGCCAATGCAAGAACCCACAGCAAAATGCAATCCTGTTTACAGTGGCCTACATAATCGTGAACGGCCGGTGCTGGTAGAGGAAGGTTTTAGCAGGAAACAGTTGTGCGCTTTCACACAGCGGGCAGAGCGTGGCGGTTTTCTTTAGCCCGAGGGGTTGGAGGCACTCGGCACCAATGCTATGAGATTCTCTCCCTCTGAGCGGCGTGTCACGAGTCAGACCCGATTACAGATGACGGCTTTGTGGGCAAATTGTCACTGAGGGCAGATCTAGAGCTTTGGCACTCTCGCTGCACTCGGAAGTGAAAGTCAAAGCACCAGAGAGCTAATTTTGTCCTTCCATCTGCGAGACAAACCGCTTTGCGTTTAGTACTCGGTGTCCGTAACAGAGACGATGAAGATGAAACGTCTGCCGAGGTGATTTACTGCAAGAGGAAGACTAGGTGCGATTGGAAACTCAGAGAGAGTCTGGCATTGTAGTAGTCTTGCATTCATTGTAATTCAGATTAGCTATAGACTGCGAGTCACTTATTGGAGACTCGCTTTGTCTATAACTTTAAAACCACACAATGCCATTGAGTGCCCTTTTTTAACGGTTAGTGAGCCGAGGAAGCCCAGGCTTAAGGTTTTGGGGCCAGAGAAACATATGGAGATCTAAATAAAATTCAGATCAAGCACAATGATCCGTGCGAATCCTTTGTTATGTCATGTCCCGCGATGAAAGACAGTGGGAGGAGATGGGAGTTAGATACTTATAATGAGCTCATGAGGCATGGACAAATGAATGTATAGCTCGATAATGTGGCCGACGCTGCCGACGGAGTGCTGCTTGGGGAATTCTGTGAGCTCCTTTTCTTTAAGTTTGACGGTTGAGGATTTTGAAGCCTCATTGGTCGCCCCGTGTTGTCCTGTAATCAATGACACTGACCCTTGACAGATTGTCCAAGCTTACAGCTTTTGTTGCTGATTGGTGAAGTGAAAAGACTTGGGAAGTAGCCAATGAATAAAGATGTTTAAAGCCAATAAATAAAGCTTATAAGGCGGTCTGTGTGAGCAGCACCGGGGAAGAGCTTTTTTAACACCAGGGAAAAAATCTGCCACCTTTGAAGGACTTGTGAAGCCGAAGGCGTCTCATTGCTCAATCAAACAGATTAAGTCAGTCAGACGAGCAGCATTCTGTCCTATTTGATAAAAGTGACTTTTGTCATGTGAGGAGCACACAGGGTTACGTACATTTAACAACAAAATTGTACATAACCTTATCGCTGAGATAATGAATTGGGGTCGGAAAAAAACAAGTCGAGTCACTTATATTTATCATGTAGTGTTTTTTACAATTGTATATTCTTTCAAAGCAGCTTTAAAGTCTTAAATTGTGTTTTATTAACATGAGGATGGTTCAATGATAAATGTTACTATTAGTGCATACTTTTCGGTATAACTCTGAAACAATATGCATTGTTAAAAGCGATATACAAAAAATGTTGTGAATTTGTGTTTTGGTGTGAAATCCCTTTAATTTACAGCGAGTACAAGATATCACTGTACCTTCTTTAAAACAAAAGCCATTACAGTTAATATAAGTGTGCATGCTTATAAACAGTTGCGACCCAGTAATGAGGACATCTGTTTTCATATGGCGCTTGACACGTAGCACCATAAATTTGATGTCATCCTGTCCAAACTGGTACATGGTTGGCAGAGACCATTAGATTGTCTGATTGGTTCTGACAACTTACTGACAGCTCTGGAGGTGAGGAGGGCGCACGACAAAGGGCAAGAAAAGGCTGAGTGAATGTCAGCTGGAGTCCAGTACTGATCCCGCCCCATCCCAACCTGCCCCGCGCTATTCCTCGCAACCCCCACGCTAAACCTCTGTGCCTCCTCACCCCATTTCCAAACCTTTGTGACCTCTTATCCACTCAACAACACCCCCCCCCACCACACACACACACATGCACACCCAACCATGCACCACCCACTTCAACTACAAAGCCATGCCCACTTGCCACACTTTTCTTTAAGTATGCCCACATTATTAATTTCACCCTTAAAATTCCATCTCACAGATCTACTCTTTATTTACAAGATTTGGTAAAATAAGTATACTTTTCTGCAATCTTTTTTTACATTGGCAAGCCAGGGTCAAAATTCACAATTCAACATGTCTTTAAACAGTTTGTGAAGGCATTTTATTATTTAATTTAATGTGGATTGGTGCCATTCTCACTGTGCTATTCTTTAGAAAAGGTTGTTATGCAAGTCAACGTCATTAACCCATTTCAATACACTCATACAGAACTAATCTATTTTATTATTTAATCATAGTTTACCTTTTTGAATTGTCTTTTTTTGTCTATGATTGTGTTCCAAGATTCACAAATGGTTTCCAAGGTTGGCTTCTGCTTTGGCAACATCTTGCCAACAAATCCACAAATGTTTGGCAAATTTTTACGCTAAACTTGGCAAATGACAAACTCAGAAAATTAATAGCGTAGTGTTGCATGTGTAGTTTAAAATAAACGAGGCTTGATTTCCATCACTTACGTATACTTAATTTAAACCAATATCAAGGGTTTTATTCCCTTCCAAGTCAATTTCTTGAAACACTTATGTTTTTAAACCTCTTCAGACCATTGCTTGTAAGGGCACCTATTTTATTATTTAACGTTATTTTGTGTATTTGGTATACTACAATGTGTTTGCATGGTTTATGGTTAAAAAACATTATTTTCCACATACCATACACTTTTGTAGCTCCAGATTTCCCTCTACAATGCAATGCTGACAGGAGTTGACCTCTACACTCAAAAAAAAAAAATGATTCAAGCCCTTCTTAGAGATGACACATTAAAATTGTGTTCAATGAATTAAAAATACCTCATTAAGAGCAATAAGTATATATATTTAATTAGTCTAACACAAAATGAATATGTACTATAATTTATTGATTTCTTTTTAATTGCGTTAACACAATTAGTTTGAGTCTGGGTTCTGTAAAAAGAATTTCCCAGCATGCTTTGCATACAACGGAGAGTCATTTTATAATTAAGTGATATTTTATGCATTTTTAGGTAAAGAGAAAGACTTAATAGTGTTTAATGTCTGTTTATCTCATTGATTTAGAAGCGTTTGTGTTATATTTTTTCAAATTGTTTGGTTACCATCGTGCAGAAGAGTGGCGCTTGTGGGTAGGTTGTGGATGTGACATATTTTTCTTAATGGGCACTAACTGTGTTACTGCCTGTTTGGAGATCAGTCTCTTCTCACATGCTCATCTAAAGTATCATATGTTATTATTATAAGCATGCTAACATGTGCTTATGCTAATTACTATGAAATAAAAATAACAGAATTGAGTTATTCAGACTACACTACATTGAGTTATTCAAACTACGCTAAATCGAGTTATTCAGACTACACTAAATTGAGTTGAGGCAACTAATTGAGTATTGCCATTTACTTTAAATTGAGTTGGACTAACTCAATATATTTTTTTGTGTAAAGCAGTTTTTTATGAGTTAGGGGTACACATTCATATTGGATGGAAATCCTGCCCACAATTTTATTGAGTTAATCCAATGAATCATTTTTTTGAGTGTAGGCTGTGAGTTTGTAGCGGGAGGAATTTTGATAATGCCAGTCTTCTCTACATCACCAATCCCAGGAAGTAAACAGTTGCCTACAATTCGTGTGTTTGTTGTAGTCCAAGAAAAGAGATTTATTTGGAGACAATAACTTGCGTTTGGTGTATGTACCTTTGCCATATCGTTAATACTAATACACACCTACACACCAAAGGAAATTTAAAATGTGAATCGGACAATAGGTGCCCTTGGACAATTACAAACAAGTGCTAACTTAAGCTTCATTGACTTTATTTTCCTGCCAAATATGAAATAGACAACTATTCAAACTGACACCAGTTTATCATTCTTGCATGTGAATTTATGCGTTGATTTTAATTTTGGCGTTTAATATTTTTACCAATCTTACCACTACTAATGGCATAAAAAAACTCAGAGTAAGCCTATAGCCGGTTTACTTATGTACTCTGCCCTTACTTAAGTACAGCATGTTAACATAAATGTGAAATACATTATACTAAACATACTGTAAGATACAAGATGAAACAAGACCTAGGATGTCAGTCTATGAAGAGCTGTCATGCTTCATCTGACCTCCAAGGGCTACATTGTTATGTTAGTGCTTAAAGGTCATCCTTCACTTCCTGCTGTGTGGGAATACATGAATGACCCAGGACTTATCCCATCAGATAATAAAATCCTTCACAAATACAATAACAGCGCTAAATGTAATTTATAGTTTCAGATTGCATGTCATTAAAGTCTCATGTATAAGGCGCACAAAAATTGTAAATATCTCTGGAGTCAAAGTTGTCACCCGACTGTGTGACTTTTCCAGAAGACATATCGAGTTTATGTATAAAACAGTAAATATCAAAAATGACTTTAGCTATGGTTTTCACAGGCAGTGTCACATATTTTAAACTGATTTTAAAAAATGAAAACAATGTATCGATGTAAAATAATTTGAGTAGAAATGTTTTTGGTGCAGAAAGGAAACTACATATTTGTACACAATACTTCTGATTGACAGAGCGCTGGTGAGGTTTCAGTGCCTCTGGGCATCTGTGTCAGCAACACACCTGAGACAGGTTGAAAAACATCCTGTGGATGTAACTGAACGTTGTTTTTATATCACAGGATCAGTGATGTCTCAGATGTGCTGCAGGGCAGCTATGCCAGTCACCACAGTGACATCACCACCCACCTCAAAACCTGTGATGCCAAACTTTAAAAGAGTATGTCAACGTAAATATGACACACACTGACAGGCAGGATAGTATGATGGTCACCTGATGGTGATCTGAATCTTCAGTGAATAGTTTTGGATATACTGCGAGTCAGCCAGACCTTTGATTTCCATGCTTGACAACCAGATACAATATAATATAACAATATAATACAAAATAAATATGTGACAGTGCTTGATATATGTTACAGGCATTTTGAATGGCTTTACTTGACTATATATATTTGCAGATTTTAGGTGTCATTTATTGATATATTGTTAACTGTGTTGGGGTAACACATTACAAGTAACGTGCATTACGTAATAATATTACTTTTCTGAAGTACACTGCAAAAAATGATTTTCAAGAAAAAAATATTTACAAATATTTTTCTCTTGTTTTCAGTAAAAATATCTAAACATTTTTAAATTAAGATGCTTTTTTGATGAGCAAAATAAGTCTAGTTTTTAGACCAAAAATATCAAATGTAAGTTATTTTATGCATAAAACAAGCAAAAAAATCTGCCAATAGGGTAAGCAATTTTTTCTTGAAAACAGTATTTAAGAAAAATGTTCAAGATTTTTTTGCTTACCCCATTGGCAGATTTTTTTGCTTGTTTTATGAACAAAATCACTTAAATTTGATATTTTAAAGTAACTAAAAAGTAACTAAAAAGTAACGTTAGCATTACTTTCCATGAAAAGTAACTAATTAACGAAATTAGTTACTTTTTTGGAAGTAACTTAATATTGTAATGCATTCCTTTTAAAAGTAATGCATATATATATACGCACGTGATACACGTCTGGATCCGAACCGGTTTCGTTTTTTTAATGGTCTGACTAGTTGCTAAACTGATCTCTTGAACAAATGCCTCGTCGACAATAACAAATGTTTTGGTTTCCTAGGTAATCTATGTGTTGTTTTTTTGCTTGTTATATAAATAAACTACGTTTAAAGTACTTTGTGGTTATTTATTATTAGTGAAGTTTACCGGAAGTTACGTGCGAACCGCGACAGCTGCTTGTTTATGTTGTTACTGCTGAAACCGTCTATATATATATATAAATTATGATTAAAAATTTGCATAGCTACTTATTAAAACATTTCTACTGTACCTCATAGGGTATTTTATTTTATACAATATTTCAATTAATTATAAATTTTTTACAATATTTTTTATCATACATAGTAAGATTTGTATTAAACCTTTAAACTTAGCAAAGTAATGTAGCCTGACCACTGCTGACAACAGCATTTGTTTTAAATGAGAAGCGTGTGCTTTTATTATTATACAGTAGTTTATTGTAATTTAGTAACATGCAAATGATGAGAATGCGAAACACCCAACAAGCCTATTTTAAATGCCGTCTGGTTCACATGCTATCAGCAGTTTTCTTCATGACATTGCGGCTATACAGTCAATCACCCCTGAATTTACAGCTTATTCTTGTCTCAATGTAAATTAACAGTGGGCGATATGAGACCTGTAAGTACCGCAGCCGGTAACGTTCCCGCGTTCTGTTTAGCCATTGATAGAAAGCATTGATTCTCCAGTACTGTTCTGGCCATGAAAATTATAATACGGAACAGAGATTAGAAGGAAGTTATTACAGCTAAAACGCATTTACCCAGAGATGGTGGGCAGAGGGAGCAGGAAAAGCCCTCGGCCCTAGAATAATGATAATACATTTGGTTGGGCACGCGTGGTATTATTGCTGTACATTATGTATGTTCCATTTATACACACGCCACAGCCATTCTGACAGAAAGGTAATTACTCTCTGCGCCAATGAACACTTATCAGCCCCACTGCTGTTTATTGCCAAAATGAAGAGCACTTGTCTGTCAAGGTCATTGCTTTGCACGTCCTCTTTAATAGTTCTTTCACAGTTATTGAACTTTGCATGCGAGCACTTTAAGTGCTGGGACTACTGTGTCCTTATAAAGCCAGAGTCTTCCTCTCTTAATCACAGTCTCTTCAGAGACTTCCTATAGGCCATATATAAAATAGAGACACATTAACAGGTGAGCAAACAGTAGTTTTTTTTCTAAGGCATTTTTATAAAAGCGGCTTAAGCTAAGCCTTGTATGTGAAACCCATAGGGTCAAAGTCTTGATTTGAAACACAAATCATGAGTTGTTTTACTTTTGGCAAAGGTTGTTCTTCAAACTAAAGTGAGAAATCACTGCAGTGATGTTTTTCTTATGAGACTTCCCTATGGTGTGCATGATAAGTTCAGCTGACAGGAGCCAAAGAGCCCAGTCCTATCTTAAGGGCCAATAGTAATGCATGAAAGCCTCTGTTAGTCCCCTAACACTTAAATTACACGTAGCCTATAGTCCAGAACATACGGCCTAAGGATATAAACATATTTTTGTTGCCTGGGCCCTTGTTGCTTAAAGCTGTAAATTTTTTGTTATGTGCAGCCTGAAGATTCGTCCCTGTCTGATACAGTGAAGAAATGTGTTTACTTACACATTCAGACGGTTGAGGTAGTTGGGTGTGCCCTGTGGTAATTGTCTGGTGTAGTTTGTGTTGTGTTTGAATATTAGTGCTTTAGTAGGCTACTGCACTTCATTACCATTTCAATTAGTCTTTAAAGGAAAAGACCACCTTTTTTTATATTTTACTATGTTTTTACCTCAACTTAGACGAATTAGTACATACCTATCTTTTTTCAATGTCTGCACTTAATCTTTGTACAGGGTTTCGTGAATGTGTTAGCATTTAGCCTAGCCCCATTCATTCCTTAGGATCCAAACAGGGATGAATTTAGAAGCCACCAAACACTTGTCATGTTTTCCCTATTTAAAGACTGTTACATGAGAAGGTACACGAGTAAGTATGGTGGCACAAAATAAAATGTGATTTTTTAAGCAGATAAAAATGAGAACTATATTGTATGGCGGAAGAGCACTTAGTTTGCAGCACTTTGACCACTCCTGACTACTTCCCATCTCGCTCAAACTTCAGGCAATATTACTGTGCGCCAAGGTCGAAGTGCTGCAAACTAAGTGCTCTTCCGCTATTTAATATAATTCTCATTTTTATCCACTTAAAAAATCACCACGTTTTATTTTGTGGCGCCATACTTACTCGTGTAACTACTTATCCAACAGTCTTTAAATAGGGAAAACATGGAAGTGTTTGGTGGCTTCTGAATTCATCCCTGTTTGGATCCTAAGGAATGAATGGGGCTAGGCAAAATGCTAACACATTCATAACGCCCTGTACAAAGATTAAGTGCACGCATTGAAAAAAGATAGGTATGTATTAATACCTCTAAGCTGAGGTAAGAACATAGTAAAATATTGAAAAAAGGTGGGGTTTTCCTTTAAAAATGGGAGAAGGATTTTTTGTTGTCTTGCACTTTGAGGAAAAATGGCCAGAAAATCTAATATGTATCTTTGAGGAACTAATATGCACTTTTTGGTACCAATATGCACCTCTGAGGTACTCATATGACCTCTTTTGGTGCAACAGTGGACTGTTTGAAAAAGTATTAAAAAAATTCTTACAGTGTGTTATATTTTTATCGATTAAGTTGTAGTCAAGTTTTTTAAATAGAGAGAAATTCCTGCAGTCACCATTGTTATTTTACCTGGAACAGGTTGAATCTTGAAGGCCGACATGTTAGTTATTCATCTTATTAATGTTACATATAATGTAATATCAGTAATCTTCTTAATAATGTTATGAGCTGCAATACTGTTATTATAATTCATAGAGCAAACTTTCAGATGTCATGTGATATTTGGAGGCACAATGTTTTTCTGTGTATGGACGGATTCAGTTGAAGAAATGAACAGTTATTTTTCCTCACTTTGATGTGAGTCTGACAGGAGTCACTTTGATACACTTTTAGAGCTTGAATCTTTCTATCAGTTGTGTGTGATTCTTACCCGGGGCTTAGTCTTTGCAGATGCCGTGAACTGTCATTTCGTTATACTCCGTGACACCCTTGACACTCACAGGTTATGACAAGTGCTGGACATCAGCCTCGGCGCGACCCAACTCATAATATTTCTTTAGGTGAAGTGCCACCATGTGTGAACATAGATCTAAAAATTCATGCGCTTCCAATTTCTTATTTTTTTCTTAGTGTGGATTCATAGATTGAGTTTTAAAAGAAAGTTTAAATCTCATGTTAACAATTTGTATTCACATATATATTATATATTATATACACATTATATATTGTAATTCTTGACTTATATAATGATTATATTATAATGTGAATCCTAAGAATATTACATGGATGTTTCAAAGATAAATTGGGATTACGATTAAAAAAATAATTACACATAGAAGCTTCAATAACATTATGCAATACACATCTTTCCAAGTAAGGCTTATTAAGCTATTTAAAGAATGATTTGAATAATCATGTATATGCTCTTGTGAAAGCTACAACAAAATGGTTGTTTGCTTTATCATTGGGTGATTGAGCTGTAGTTGTGTGCTGGTTTTAGTGGTATTGACAGAGGTGGAGAATGTACAGTATGATATGTTGGCATATGACCTGCAGGGCCGCTTCTTCTGTTATAGCCCTCGGTCCAGCTTGCAGATCTAAACCCACGCCACACTTCACAGCTAGAGAGGGAATATTGTCACCACGCACCAATCCAGTCCAGCCTTCCTGTAAACACACACACATGCGCGCACACATGTCTCCAAATTCATCCATCACCACGGAAACCGCCACAGGCTTCAGTTCTCTCACAAAGACAGTTTTGACTGGAGTGCTAAGAGCCAAGATGCACACAGTCAAAATGCCAAAGATTTTACATGCCAAATTAAAAAGGGGACAAATGTTGATTTGGAACACACAATGAGATGAAGCAATAGAAGACGACGCGTATGTGCAGATACGTAAGGAGAAAAATCTCACTGATCTTATCGCTCTTATTTCCTGTCTTCTTTGCGGAAAATAATTTTTATGTATTGTAGATTTAAAACCATTTTGAATATATGTGACCCTGTGTGTGAAAATGTGTGTCCAGATAATTTACTCACCACTATGTCATCCAAAATGTTGATGTCTTTCTTTGTTAAGTCGAGAAAAAATTATGTTTTTTGAGAAAAAGATTCCAGGATTTTTCTCATTTTAATGGACTTTAATGGACCCCAACACGTAACAGTTTAAATGCAGTTTTCTTTATATTTTGTAAATCACTAAAAATGACTTCAAAGGATTAGTCCAAAAATATCCAGATAATTTACTCACCACCATGTCATCCAAAATGTTGATCCAAAAAGTTTTGTTTTCATTTTAAAGATTAAACGAATGTCCAACTCTCTAGAAGTGCAACTCGGCCCTTACAGTTAACCATATGATAAACTTGAAAGTTTTTCTCAGCAACCCGATTTAACAGCCACTAGCATTTGTACTTCCCGGTGTGGTCCCGATCCTAGCTTTGTTTACTTCATGGAGTGAACTGTAAGTAGCCATTATTATCATTATTTTGCATCTGCAATCGCTCAAGAAACAGCTGTTTGATTTGAGCACAATGCAACGTGGCAGAGCCTGGAGTAGTTCTTGTTCATTCGGCTAACAACGCTTTGACATGATGAATTCTGGCAGGGATTTGTGCCGAATTCCACATCTTTGACAACCGACAGTGCCACTGACCAGCAGTCGTGCTGTTGCCATGTTTGAAGGGGAAAGAGGAGGAGAAACGTGAAATTTCCCCACCTCCTGCTTTGGGTGCCATTGGATGACTGCCGGCTGCCAAATCTCATCCGCGTCACTGGACTGTCAGCAGGTCTCATGGTCCTGGGGTCAGCCCAACATCTGGCCCCTTTGCCTCGTCCTTTAAGGACTGTCACTGGGCAGCATCTGTTTATAGACACTGGACCGATAACCTATCTGACTGTGGCCAGGAATGGATTTGGTAACCTCCGCACTGTCATCACATCTGTGTGGTGTTGCAACGTAAATATGGCATACCTCTGTATTTGCGATATTTATTTTTCAGTTCATTTTTAGTACCAATTGGTACCAGTTTATTAAAACTTTTTGTAAAAAAATCCTTACAAATCTTTTTTTTTACATCTATTCTCATTCATAGCATATTGATAAAACACAGGTCACATCCCTGTTTGTCATAAAGGAAAGTTTTTGTTTTTGTTGTTACAGCCCCATAGGGTCATGCTTGAAATTATTGAACACAGGTCGAGTGACCGAGAGAGCTGGCTCAGGGATCAAGCAGATGTTGCAATCATAACGAAATACACAAGCACTGAATTAAATATAAGAGGCCTTAAGGCATAAAAACAAGTCGGATGCAAGGATTATTGTACTATTGCTCTTCAGTGGAAGTACAGATTAATTGTAGCGACTTGTAAATTTAAAGAAATCCTTGTGAACATATATATTTGGATTATATGAAATAACTTTAGTTATGTTGATGTATCATTCTTGAACACTTTATTTCTAGCAAGCAGACAGATGTTCTCAACATATTGCAAATTCATTATTCAAATGGCTGGGATCCCTAAACAGCCCCTGTTATGTCAAAGAGTTTTAAAGCATTTGCTTTGCTGGGCACAGAGATTAAATTTGTTAAAAGCCAAAGAACTTGACAGAATCTCCTCAGAACATGGTTTTACCAGGAAGAGATTTGTTAACCAATCATTTTTCTATGTTGTTACATGTTTGCAGAGCAGAGGCACGCTGTGAGATCTGGGAGGATCTTACAGTACAGCTAGGTGTTGGCATGGTATTTCATTAAAAAAATATTTATGAAGATAGATTAAAAGCAACATTTAAGACAGATTGTTGCCATAAATTTCTTTACATTTTATTTCTGGATATATATTGTGATTAACAACAAAAAACTATAAGAACTATAAGAACACAGAAATGTATGATGAAGGTACACTTTTAAAAATAAAGGTTATAAAATGGTTCTTTGCAGTATGCCTAAATAAAGTATTTTAGGTTTAATAAATAAATTTGTCTAACCTTTTAATAGTGTGGAAAACCTTTTTCACTAAAATACCTTTCAGAAAGGTTCTGTGAATGTTAACAGGTTTTTATGGATCCATTCAGCAAAAAAACGATTCTTCTGTGGATTGTTTAGCACCTTAAATTTAAGCATTTTAGTGATAAATTTTATTGCTTTTACTCCTTATTTATGAACTTATATCATGTTGCCTGGGACTATGAAAATTAACTTTTATGGCTAAACCTGTGACTTAAAGGGATAGTTCACCCAAAAATGTGTCATCATTTTTTCATCTTAAAGGAGACAGAGAATGAAAAACCATTTTTACCTTGTCTTTGTTGAATAATGGTAGTCTACCCGCATTCACGAACATACAAAAAGTGCTCACAGAAATTCCTCTTTTAGAAATGTCAGCCAGAAAACGGCCCAATCTGAAAAACTGATGCTTATGACATCACAGGCATCTAACTGCCCCTCCACTTTAAAATAATTGGCTACATTATTTGAGTGGCAGCAAAGTCAGCCAATCAGTAATGAGATTGCAAGTTAAACCAGTAGGGGGAGTCAAATAGGTGCAAAACCACTTGTTTAAAATCCCCCGCCCTAATAGAGCTATCTGAGAGAGGTTTTTAGGAAGCTTCTAAGGCATTACAGACCCAAACAAAACATTTTTTGTCTACATGTCACATCACAGAAGAAGGATAAATACTCCATTCAATCATTCTATGTCACCTTTAATGTTGTTGTTCTAAACCTGTATGATTTTTTTTCTGATGAACACAAAAGAAGATATTTTGATAAAAGATGGTAAGCACACAGCTGATTGTAACCGTTGACTTCCATAGTAGGAAAAACAAATATGATAGAATTCAATGGGTACTGTCAATTGTGTGCTTACCATCATTTATCAAAATATCTTCTTCATCATTTATCACAATACTTCCATAATATTTGTTTTCCTACTATGGAAGTCAATGATTACCCCCTTTCAAAATAGTATAAATAAAGGTATTTCATGATGCCATAGAATAACCATTTTTGGCTGTATGGTTCCATAAATAACATTTAAAGTGGACATATCATGAAAATCTGACCTTTTCCATGTTTCAGTGCTATAATTTTTGTCCCCAGTGCTTCTATCAACCTAGAAAATGTGAAAAAGAACAACCCAGTAACTTAGTTGGTAAACCATTCAATGAAGCATGTGAAAAAATAGATAAATGAAATTTGGCTCCTCTTGTGATGTCAGAAGGGGATAATACCACCCCTTAATATGCACTATTCTACCAAGCACTGCCATTTAGTGCAGAGATCAGCTCATTTGCATTTAAAACGCCACACCCAAAAACGACACATTTTTGCTCACACCTACAAAATATATATATATACTCTGGGGACACCAACGATTTATTTCACGTCTTACGTCTTGTGAAATGTCCCCTTTAACATCCAAAGAATCTTTCTGTTGCACAAGGTTCTTTGTGGTAGAAAACGGTTCTTCGAGGAACCAAAAAATTGTTCTTATATAGCGTCACAGCTGTGAAGAACAATTAAGCATCTTTATTTTTAAGAGTGTATTGAAGTGGATGGCTTTGTATCACATTATACTTCCATTCAGTCAACCAAACTTCTACGTGCACATCTATGGGCAAAGTATAATCAGCACATTCAGACTCTTTGGTCTTTTGCCAACAAGACGAGTAAAATTTACTGTACCTCCGTCTCTCCGACAACGTCAGGGCCAGATTCAGATGGATGATATAAAAATCGACACACCGCCTGAAATCACATTTGCTTTGCAAAGAAGGGAAGTTACAGAATAAGAAAACAATAGTGTTGTGAATTCTTGGCAGCGAGTGGCAGGGTGCCATTGACAAAAGCAAATGTGATTAAATTTTACTATGATGGCTCGAGTCTCTGCAATCATCAGTGAGCTCCAGCTAAAGAGAGATGACACATAAATTACTCTGCCTCTTTGCTTATAATGGGACTCGTCACTGTGTGGAAGTATCTTGCACATGGAGTAAATGACAAGAATGTTCACAGCTAATAGACTAACAATTTGCCAAAGCATCTCCATTGTTAGGATAGAAATCATTGAGGGGCAAAGTGATCATCTCCTCTAAATGGGCTTTTTCTGAAATGGGGGAAAACCTCCAGTGCCGTGATTGAAATTTTGAATTGTCAAGTGCTCTTTAAAACATGTGACATTTAGTAAGACAGTGAAATGTCAAATTTTGGATGGGAATAAGAGGAAATTTGATATTTCCAACCATTTGCATTTGTAAGCAAACATCTGAATGTGTGTGTATGTCTGAGCCTGTCTATGTTTTGGCTTGTAGTTACGTGTTGGCAGTATGTGGGAAAAGAGTCTAACTTGCGTCCGTGTGTGGACAGACCCCTGGCGAGTGACATTTTCCTCAAGCAGACGCAGGACAGCAGTGTGACTGTTTGACTCCAGTGGGTAATGTCACACACCTCTTCAGCTCAGAATCTGTTATAACAGTCTACATCTTATCAACTCACACTTCTTTAATAGTAATAGCTTTGGCAAAACAGTTTATGATCTTATATGACCATGGTAGGTGGAGTGTTCCTGGTAGATCATGGTGTTTGCAACAACTAAGACATGGGTTTTAAGTTTAAAGTCCTAGTGCATGGTCATTTGGAGTAGTGACAAAAAACGGTTTGGCAAGATGAGAAATTATTCTAAAAAATATTAGGTAACACTTTATTTTACGACCCGCAAAGTACCGCGTAATTAAACCGAATTTACAGCGTACCTATTTGTAACAACAGGGTAGGTAACCTGTAGGTATAAGGGAATAATATTTTAAGTTTGGGGTAATAAGGGGGTAAGAATATGAAGAATTATAAATTATTTATACTCTAAGTATTTTATAACAACAGGGTACCTATTGTAATATTACGTGGTATGTATGACTTAGTCAAGTCTATGGGGAAATTATGTTTTATTTTTTTTTATTGTGATTTTTTCTTATTGACTACTGAATGTTGTATACAGTCAATGTCTACGAGCCACATCGGCAAATAAATATAACAGCATATCACTTTTATTTTAGTAGCCTATATTACTTGCTTTTAATAACAAAAGTCCAGCTGATTTAATGTGGTTATCTTTTTTTTAAGGTAAGTACAATACAAATAGCAACTTATTCCCTATTTACCAGGAAACTCCTACATTTGCGGACATATTTGAAGTGGTGCTTTGCAATTTATTTACTGTAAACACAAGTATTTTAGCCAAATATAATTTATGAAATGGCAAACCAGAATGAAACAACAGCAGATATCAGCTCCCGCTAAAGCAAAAGACGACTACATGCGTAGGTTAGTGCGCAGGTGTAGAGCGCGCGGCCGTCTGCAGGAGGTTTGCTGGAACGCGATCCTGAGGTGAAATTTCTTTAAGAGGTTTTAAAAACGTTCTAACCTGTGGAGTACAGCTGCGAGTGATGTTAGCAGGTTCCGCATGCTGGATAAGGTGACTGGTTTTGTTAATACATGACTCACGCATTTCAAACAATGTTTTTCAAGAAAGTTGCTAGCTAACAGTAGCCGGTTAGCTAGCACATAAGTAAGCCTAAAATTTATAAACGTAACTGGCTTAGAAAACTCTGTTTCTGTCAAGGCACAGTGAAGAAACATTTACTGAAGGCTTTCATTTATGTTTTTTATATGTAATGCAGAACAGCATTTGTGAGACGACATCAACTCATCATCCGAGTGGACAAGAACACCAACAGAGGAAGCCAAGCCGCAAAAACAATGAAAAATTGTCATGACTTTTTATTTTAAATAAAAGTTATGTGATAATAAACATTAAGTGTTGGCTTAATTATAGTGTTTTAAAGATGTTTTGAAATAAGTTGTTTTAAAATAAAAATAACAATATTCTGTATGTTTATGGTATTTACCCTATAACAAGAGGTGAACAAAGCCCCACTTCAATTTACAGCCCGCAAATATAAGAGTTACCTGGTAACTCCTGTATACATATACAGATCAAAGAGGTACAAGTTGCTATTATTTTTATTGTGTGTTATATTTTATTTGCCGACGTGGCTTGTAGACATCAACTGTAGGCTATACAAAACACTTCATCAGGTAAGTAGCAAATATGAAAAAAAAAACATATTACACATAGACCATATTACCCATAGACGTAAGTCATACATACCACGTAATATTACAATATGTACCCTGTAGTTATGAAATACTTAGAGAATAATTTTCCATATATTCTTACCCCCTTATTACCCCAAACTTAAAATATTATTCCCTTATAACTACAAGTACGTACTGTAGAGGTACTCTGTTGTTACAAATAGGTACGCTGTAAATTCGGTTTAATTACGCGGTACTTTGCGGGTCGTAAAATAAAGTGTTACCAAATATTATTTTAACCCTGGAGAACCCACAGGGTCAAATTTGGCCATTGTTAATTGCTGCAATCCAAAATCTTCTGGGGTTCTTCAGGGTGAAAAGCATGCATCAGGTTTATTTCAATGCACAATGTATTTATGTTAATTTTATGCAATAAAAAATTACATTTGCACCATATTTATGAAAGTTAAGACCTAAAAATGTCAAATGGTGTATTGTGCCAAAGAATGAGAAATATTAAATATTTTATCCTCCTTGATGGCATATAAACGTAATCATCAAAAAAAAAAAAAAAAAAAATATATATATATATATATATATATATATATGTCCTGACATATGCTGAACACAGCTCTGTTTTGTAAATTATCTTTGACAAATGATGTAAAAATGTATGTAAAAAATCATATTACACTAAACTAGATGATTATATTTTATTCCACATTTTTATGAATATATTAATATTTTAATTAACAAAAATACTAGTTACACCAATTGACACAGACCGGTTACACCACGTTGACATTTTTGCAATTACCCACCAAATATTCTTTTAAAATAAAAATACAGACATTTTAGGTCCTCAAAAAAAACGAATGTATGCAAGTAATCTGCAAATTTATTTTGAATTTTTAACCCTTTTACATTTAATTTATCCATACGGACACAAAATAGTTAACGTCACGTCACTGACCGATTTCTTAAATTCAGTGTAAATTACTTTGGATTAAACAACTTATAAGGAATCAATTCCTGTAATGTGAGAAATTGTCCATTTAACTTTTTGGACCTGAAAATATTAGGAATACAATTCTTGACATACATTACTCCTGTATAGCTTAATGGTAGAGCAGTATGTTAGCAGTGCAAAAGGTTATGGGTTTAAACCAAGTGAACACACATGCCGATATAAAGATGTATTTCTTGTAATGCACTGTAAGTTGCTTTGGATGAAAGCGTCGACTGAATGTGTAAATGTACAAATGCCTGTATCCAAAGCTTAAGACTTACTTTTAATCTATACATTTTATAAGTATCTATATTTCCTGGGATCAAACCTATGACTTTTGTGCTGCTAATGTAATGCACTTACAATTGAGCTACAGGATGTAGAAGTGGAGTGTAAAGTAATGAAATTAAATCAATATTAAGTATAAACTTTTAGGTGGTCCTCACTTGGCAAAATTATGTTTAAATGTCCAAGTATACAGTTTAAGCAAATGTAAAAGAATAAAAAAACATTAGCCTGACATAAAAAAACAATAGGCTTCTATGATAGGCCCTATGTGTATTGTTGTTGGTGTTTAACCCCTTATGTTTACACACATTTATGAGATTAACAGTGGTGTGTAAATTCCCGGGGAGCATGAGGTATAGACTTGTGATCCTGTGATCTGTGATTATGTCTGAGCCTGTAAATATCATGCGATTAATCAAGATGGTTTGTTCTGCACACGGCTCCTCCAGTCACCTTCACAGCTGGAAGAACAGCCCTGCCTGTTTGCCTGGATTTGTTTCAGTTTTGTCTCCCTGCAGCTTACTTCATTTAATAGCCCTTAAATCTGCTGCACTCTTTACTGTCTCTGTGCCTGTATTTTCTTCCAGCAGGCTGAGTTGCACAATTTTTACCGTGTCATGTATTTTGTGCTTGAGTTTTATTATGCTTTTTCATGCACATCACATCTGTCTCTTCAAACCTCTGCTGTATGAGATGCTGTAACATATGTGACCCTGCCTGTAAAACCAAGCTAAAGTCATTGTTTGTGATTTACTGTCTTTTACATAAAATCATTCTATAACATAAAGAACATTCTGTGGAAATATAACCTTTATATCTTTAATATCGACTAAGGTCATGGCACAGATTGAAATCTATGTGAAATCAATGATTGAAATCAAACTGATGCTCCCAATCTCATAATTAGATTATAAGAATTTAACCTGGACAGACAAGGTCACCGTTTATCATCACATCCACATTTCTGTCAGGGTTGTGATGTTATGACAAGTTTTGTCTTTTATGTAATTTATTTTTTGTGTAAATGAGTGTTTGACTTGTCCTGAAAAAAAAAATGGTTTTATCAACATTAAAACTTGCATAATATATCCCACAATCTTAAGAGAGTGAACAAAGATAATAGGATCATTGTGGTAATGTTCAGTTTCTTTTGTATTGATATTGTTTCATTCATATGCACTTATTGTGCCAAGTTTGTATTTTGAAATTTTTTGAGGTCTTTTATTTTGAAGGGTCGTAACTTTTGTTGATTGGCGGCACACCTCTCGTGATTGCACCTTTCAGGAAGGCGGTATCCTTCAGACGACGTCGCATTTTAGGCTTCATAAATCATAAAGACTGAAATTAACATTTATAAAGTTGACTGTTGTTCTTAGTTAATTGTAAATTGTGTTAATAATTGCTTATTACTTGCGAATGTAATGCTCAGTTAACTGCTATATACCAGGATTGATGACGTATGCATCCTTCAAATGCGACCTCCGGAGGATTCGGCCTTCCGTTTGAGAAACGATCCCTTGGCTTGCACACACACACCTGTGGTTTGTCTGTTTATGGGGACTATGAATGTTTGAGCTGCCTTGCTTACTAAACATGTATTGACTTAATAGTCAAAATTTTGCATCGAGGCATTTTTGATAAACTGACGTTAGACTGCCACCCAAAATAAGATTATTTAAAGCAGCTTTAGATACACCTCAATAAATATTTAATAACGAGAATGCTTATAATTGCATATAAATTAAATCCCAAGTGTTAATTTTTCAACCAACTGCCTCACCACGTGCACAGGATTGTTGCATATCATCATATCATTGGATGTTATAACGTTACCCTTTCTTGGTAAGTGTTTTACTTTATGTTTATTTGTATGGAGCCCATAAAGTGTCATAAGCAAAAATATTAGATGGGAGGGAAATACATTTACAAAATTCCTACTGTTAGTTAAACTTATGATCATTGTTGTGTGCTTTTATTTTTAAAAGAAATTTTATTTAGGATGACATTAAATCGTAGTTGTTATTCAATACAGATATGATTGTGATTTACTGTACTCATACATCTTGTTTTATTAGACACATTGTTCTTACACTAACCTTTAAGGTCACACACTACGGCCTAGGCCTGTTAAGCTTAAAAGTCTCTTCTCCTTTCTGCCTTTTCCAGGAGAGTTTGACAAATGCCCTGTCATCTCCCGCTGCCTTTATCTCCCAATTACCCCTTTTCAAACCAGTTCACTTGGAAAATGCACTCGGATGGCGCGGGATACTCGACTAGGGTGAGTGATTCTCCTGATTGCTGAAACCTCTGCGATGTAGCAGTGATTGTCATTCTAAGACGTTGCAGGGGACATGTATGTCATCTTAATCAAGACATTAAAGCTAGTGCCCGTCCAGCAAGATGCGAAACCCTGACCTGTCTAGGAAAATAGTTCTCTAATTGGTTTTGTGTGGTGGTGCTGCCCCATCATCCCTACCCATCCGTCAAGCCCGCACAGTCCCAGCGCACATCACTGTCGGTGGACGCAAAACATCTCCTTAACAAGCCCCGCATTACATAAACACTCCTTTTATATTGAAACTTTAAGTGAAGTTACTTAAAGTGAAGAAACAAAACAACAGCTGACCTGAAAATGCGTCCAAACTGACTTTTTATTATGTCAGGATCACAGTGTGACCGTAGAGCGATAGAATTAAGTTCTTGAGCTGTTTGAAAGGGGCGTGAGGGTTGATGACAGGCCCTGGAGAAATATGCCAGTGTTGCCCTTCTTCAGGTTAAGATCAGGGAGAAAATGCAAATTTATTGGATGTGCACATAGAGGTCATGAGCCGAAAACTATTAATCACCCGCATCCGACCTCTCAACAAAAATAAACAAATACTTCTTCAGGTATGGTTCTGATTGCTCAGATTTTTTTTTTAGCAAGCTAGTGGCATATAGTATTTTTGTAACTATACTGTTGTTCAACAAGATGCATTAAAAAAAATTATAAAACGTGCAAATAATGATTACCCTGTCTGTGAAATCCACGTTAAAGTCTCATAATCATTGTCTATACTAGGGCTGCAACGATTCGTCGACGTTGTCGACAAAAATCGATAATAGAAATAGTCGACAATAAATATCATTGTCGAAGTTCTCGCCAGACATGTTTTTTCCGCCGAGTGAGGCATCTCTCTTCATTACAAACTCTGCCGAGAGTCGCACATGCCCATTAGCTTCTCTGCTCAGTGATAACAGAAATGGTGGCGTCCAACGCAGCAGCTGCGCATACCAAAACATCTGAAGTTTGGAAGCATTTTAGCCTGGATACGGCGAATAAAAATGGTTTGCAAAGAGAAAGCACATCGGACAGTTGAATGAAATGAAGTTTGACTCGCCTCGGTAAGATTTAAATAACATTGAAGCCAATACGTTTTGTTTTGGATGTACATTGTACATTTTATAAGCGTTTTTTCACTTTAAATAAATAAAGGATTTAATGTTATGCCTGACTGTGCTTGACAAAAGTATTTTAAATGAAATGCATGCAGTCTGAAGAAGAGAGCCACCATGGACCCCTTTCTGCAAAAGATTCAGACGTGCACCCCACAACAGGCGAATGCCCTCACTGAGTATATATATATATAAAAACTCTGTTTTTTTATTTTTCAGAAATCTCGTTTTTTGGTTGTGCATTCAAATTAATATCAATTCAACTGCAGTTGGTTTGTTTGATTTAAACCTTCAAAACTTAAAAAATACAGCATATATATATATATATATATATATATATATATATATATATATATATATATATATATATATATATATATATATATATATATATATATATATATATATATATATATATATATATATATATATATTAAAATAGCTGATATACATAACTTCGTTTTGGTAAAATCATAGTAGCTGCAATTTTTAAAAATGTAAAACTTGTTTTCATTGAATGTAAAAAAAAATTATTTAAGTACCACCTTCTTTTTTGTGTTTACTATCATTTTCCACAGAATTAAAGCAATCTCATGCAAAATTTTAGAAAAAATTAATAATAATTAGATTAGTCGTTTCAATAGTCGGTGACTAGTCGACTATCAAAATAGTCGTTAGTTGCAGCCCTAGTCTATACTTTAATTTCAATATTTGACATGACCTTACTCAGTCAATGTTAAAGATATTAAGGTCATCATGTTCTTTACAATTTGTAGCATAATTTTGAGTAGAAAAACATGTATGTAAATCACACAAAAACGCCGGTTAGTTGTAACACGGACTGTTTACATTGTTGCACAAGGTTGAGCGTTTTTTTCCCGCTGCCAAAAGACGTTCTCCCACAAATTGTTGGAAATGTATAATGTTTTTCCAAAGAGTTATTGATGAACGAGTGTTTTGGTGGCATGTAAGTAAATATTTTCATTGTATGTTTTTTCGGTTTATAAGTTGGGTGTGTAAGACATCAAATCCAATGCTATGTCATATTAATCAGTGTCTTGTTGACTAAAACATAGCATCATTTTGAAATATGTCTGTAGCTCTTAGCAACGTTTTTGGTGGGCTTGAAAATATTTTGACCCAGCGGGGTTAATTATAACGCTGTGTTACAACTAACACCTCAGCACTTACGATATGAAAACCGCTAACGTTAGCGTAATTCTTGCCGTTGTTTTAAATAGGCTACACGCAAATGATTGCTGTCTGCCAACAAAATAAATGTGCCTGTCTTATCAAAAATTGTGTGTCAAATTTATTTTTGTTCATAACTTTAATATTGATTGAATAAGGTCACGTCAAAGATTGAAATCATAATGAAATGAATGGCTAAAATCAGACTTTGATGCTCATTATCTCAGAATTTGATTTTGAAACCGTAGTATGGTTATTACAGACTGTTACATATAAAAAAATTTTTTTATCATAATTGTTCTGCTTTTTCTCACATATTTAGACATGTGTAATCCATTTATAATTGAACTATTGTTAGAAAAGGGCTGGATGAATGAATACAGTGTGGATAGCTGTCTATTATATACAGATATAAACAATTTCCACTTCAAGTATATAGACAAAATAGTATTGAAATATTTGCCTGCAAACTTAATTTTTTAACAAGTGTTACAACTAACCCCCTGCCTGTTACAATTAACCCCCCTTATGGGTTAAGTTGTAACGTTTGCCCTTCTGTCACGTTTGGTGTAATTGTCCAAGAATGGTCAGTACTAGAAACAAACTTCAAATGTTAATTTGTAGCAGGGATGTGTGTGTTGCTTGTGTAAAAATATGATTAATCAAACTCAAATATTTTTTTAATGATTGAGCCAAAACCAAAAATCATTAGGTTGTGCCCCGCTCCCCCTATCTCTAAACTCTAAAATATGCATGATAACAGCCGTAGTTATTAGGTTTTCAATTAATTGTCATATTTTATTTACCCTAATCATTTCAGATTACAATTACTAAATAGCTGAGCTGTTTTAGGTTAATGTATGCAAACGCGTGATTGAGATACAGTATCTGACTCATATTAAAGTATTCAGATAATAGATTGTTGAACAAAACAGCATTAGAGCAGAGAGCACTCATGTCGAGCATTCAACATGCTTTATTTTTAATCTGCCTCATTACTGATGATAAATTATGTCTTAATTATAATAATAAACATCCTTTGTAAATGAATGAGGTGTATCTGACAGGAGGACTGATTTGCTAATAATTATCACCCTGTGATTCAATACTGACACTTCTCATTTTGCTTTACATGTTAGTCAGGTCTCTTTTGCATTCTTATGTCATAGTAGAGGAATTTTGTATTTCAACGTAGAGTAGATATCATTATTATTGAAAGCAGTAGTGAACTGTAAATATAAAGCGATGCTTTGATGTAATTTATAATAATTTTAAATTCATGTACGTAGATGCTTTAGGATTTAGAGAGTCAAATGATTGTATTACTGTATGGTCCTAAACTGAAATAATTAAAATAAAGCTGCTATGCTTTCCTTTGAAATCATAGTTCTGAATCTTGTTGCGCTTCATTCACGCAAAAGACCCTTACACACAATTCCCATGTCACTCTATTGACAAGTGTAAGTGTTCAGATAAGCCTTGATTTATGGCGCTATGCCTCGGAGCAAACCACAGCCAAACGATCCAGCAGTGATAAACGCGAGGCAAGGAGACGTGGAGCTCATCCCTTAAAATATACAGCTGGTTGCTTCACAGTAGACCACTCGTAAGAGGGGACAAGGGTGGGTGACCTTGAACCATTAACTATTCCTGCTAATTGACTAATAATAAAATGTTTTTATTGTGCAAAAAAGCCTTTAATGTAATTGAATTTTTTCCCTACTTTGTGGTAGGTCCAGATTTTTGCTGAGGTTGTAAAACACGACTCTTAATTGGCATAATGAAAAAGATTACTGTGATAACTCCTGCAGCGTCCGCTCTGCCAAACTTTACATTGAAGTCAACCTCATTAAGCTGCAAATTACAACAAACCGATTGGTCCTTATTAGTGCTGACTGATTTTCGACAGGATTGACTGCCTTGTATTTTTTAATTAACTGCACCTCACATTTAATCATTCTAATAACAGGTGTTTGCTCTTTCTTTGTTATAGGGAAAGGAGTCTTAATGTGACACTAGGTCCAACAGGCGTTAAACAACGTCATTTTGCATGTGAATGAATGTTCAGTAAGGCCTTAAACCAAAGAGTTTTTTTTTACCTTAAAATAACGTTTCCAAAAAAGTTTCAGTGGTTCATCCACTCAAAACAGGGTGAATGGCACTTTCACATTCGCTTTGCAGCCCTCTATCGGCCAAAACCGCACTAAAGAAGTTTCCAACCGTCGGGTAGTGGTCCTGTAGTTCGAGTGAAAACTACAAAAACTTGCTTTACGGCAGACCTACAATCCAATCAGAGCCAGCTATGCTGCAGTATTTACGACTAATGAACAATTACGCGTCTAACCTGTAGGGGGAGCAAAGAGCAATAACTCTTTAGTGTTCCTTTAAAGGAAAAAACTAACGTTTTTGTTATATTTTACTATGTTCTTACCTCATCTTAGACTACTTAATACATACCTATCTTTTTTCAATGCGTACACTTAATCTTTGTACAGCACGTTGTGAATGTGTTAGCATTTAGCCTAGCCCCATTCATTCCTTAGGATCCAAACAGGGATAAATTTAGAAGCCACCAAACACTTCCACGTTTTCTCTATTTAAAGACTGTTACATGAGTAATTACACGAGTAAGTATGGTGGCACAAAATAAAATGTTGCGTTTTTTTTAAGCGGATAAAAAATTCTAATATTCAGAATAGCAAGTAGGATGCATACTGTGCATAGTATGCAAATTTTCTGTATGCGTAAAAACCCAGATGACTCGTTACATTTCCCAAATTGAAGTGTTTTCAGTAATGTATCCCAAAATGCTAGGGCTGTAACGATAAATCGCGTGTCCCATTAAAAAGACCTGTCTAAAATCGATTTCTGAATCGCAAGGCTGGGATTTTGTGTTTCATGTGCAGCTTGTGCGTGTACTATGGCGTTGTGGTCAGTAAGAAGTCCTTATCAATCTAAAATCATTATGAGTCAGAGTCGTTTATAACGTGCATTTAAAAAAGCAAAACTCCTTAAACAAAATCTTTCAAAATATTCTTTATTATCATGAAAATACCCGAAACAACCTGAAGAACGGTAATATAAATATTCTTTTAGACATTCCCTGGAATAGTGTTTGTAATGCTGCTTCTTGTGTGCAACAAAGGGAGTTTCTGCATGAGAGCGCCCCCTGTCTTTGGGATGCGCCACCGTAATTTTACGTAATTCATTCAAATTCGTTTATTGAGAAAACGCGGATTTGCACGATTAATCGTTACAGCCCCACAAAATGCAATACACTTGATCTGACCCTCCAGTCTGTGAAATAAACCAAAATGTGATGAATGTGGCTTATAACCGGACAACAGCGATGTAAAAGCAGGCCAATAGAAATGCCTTGTTGTCTGGTCAAACTTACAGCGGTATAAAACTTTGTCATAGTTACCTTGCGTTCTGCTGCATGAAAACTGCGACGTTACCCTGAAGGCAAGAAGTCAAAATGCATCAATCTCAGAAGTTCTGCTTCCATGCCAGCAAATATATATTTTGTAACTGTGTGTTAAAATGTATACTTCCTCTTGTTTGCATTTTCTACATTTTACTGTGTTAATGACCCGCTTTTAAAACAAGCAATTTGGACATAATTTCCCAGCATGATGCGAACTACTGTAAAGATCAAGCTGTAGTCTATGCGGCACTGTGCCATGTATAACGGGGACTGACGGCTCTTCTGATAGGGTGTCAGTTTAGCTGTGCGTTAATGTTAGGTTGGCGGGCCGTGCTCCTGGTCTCATTATGGCAAATTTAGTCTGGTCTAAGAACAATGCTTACATGCACACAACAGCAAAGATCCATTTCTGAAAAACACAATATATATAATCTGATACAAGACACAGGGAATCAATTATTTATTTCATAAATTTTATTTTACTTTACTTGAGCAGGAAAAACAGTAACCATTTGTAGTACACAATAGTACACAAATGTATAGTGTACCTTTTCAAGATATTTTGAAAAATGTTTGAAACCAAGCAGGTCTGGGGCACCATTGACTTCCACTGTAGAAAAAAGGTATACTATGGAAGTCAATGGTGCCCCAGATGTGTTCCGTTACAAAGATTTTTACCATATAATATGTATATTAGAAAATTTATTTTTAGAGGGTTTTGCAGTGAAAGACAATTAAAATTTGTTAAATACCTATGAAATAATGAAAGTGACACACTTGTGCAAATAAAGCATTTTAATTACTGACTGAAATCCTTTTCAATGCCATTAAAGTGTAATTACTGAACCTAAACATAAGAGCCTGATAAACATGCTCGTTTACAAGAATAAATGTCAGATCCACTTTAGTACTGTACAAGATTCCTGGGGCCTCATTTATCAACAGTGCGTAGAAAATGTTCTATATTTGTACCTACGAATGAAATTTAGAATGTGCCTAAGTACAAAAAAATCGGGATTTATCAAACGTGCGCACGGGGTTCGTACGCACATCAGTAAGTAATCCTTGATGATAAATCCCACTTGTTCTTAAGCACCATGCTCGTGCACGTTCATGGTCATTTGCATTCCGAAACGCCTCCAATGAACCATATATGGTGACAACACCTCCCGTTATAAGTCACGTGGTTGTGCTTTTTCCCTCATCGCAATAATGGCAAAGAGAGCGTAAAAGAGGAACTTTACAGACATAGAAATTGAGTAACTGGTGGATGAGGTTAATAACACATCTGTTTGGTTCACTTTGTACGGGAGGGATGACTAACAAAAGAAAACAAATCTGCATGGGAACTTGTTACCAGTGAGATTAATTCCGTTGGGTATGAGAACACTTCTAGAAATAAAAAAGTGGTTTGACATTAAATGATCAGCCAAAAAAAAAAAAAACGCGTCACAGCACACCGACGTGAAATCTGTAGGAGGACAGACAAAGACAGAACTTTCCTTGGACAGCCGCATAACCAGCATCATCGCGCGATCTCTGAAAACGCGCTCCCGGCGGAATGGATGATTTGCCAAGTCTTCCAATATTTCAAGATAAGCCAAGCATTTGACGGAGCTTCCTAATATAGGGTTAGACACTAATTTCATTAATTAACTTCAACACTGATTTGCAGTTACTTTATTAACAGTAATCATTTTTAACACCTTGGGGTGGATAATAAATAGGCAAAGTGTTCTTTTAACGCTGGGGATGGACGGTCCTGTGTAGTATCGCTATTCTACCACTAGATGCTCTGCGTACGCATACTCCGAGGTGTGCGTATATTTACACACATTTCTACGTATAAGTGCAATTTGATAAATTCCACACTTTGCGTAAAACTGTTCCTACGCACACTTTACGCACACTTCTGTTCGTACGCACGCTTGATAAATGAGGCCCCTGGACCGCAACATGCTTAGAAAACAGACAGATGACCATGATAAATCATTCTCGTGCTTTCTTTTCTATATTATAGTTCGCTACAAATGCCACAACTAAGACCACTTAAGCCATCATTTATATACTAAATATCTTTTGAATTAGACAATATAAAATGTTTTATCACAAACATGTTGTGAATCAGGCAGCGCCCAGGCACTTACAATACGATGCATCATCAGGCATTGCATTCCCAGTAGACTAACTCGGTGTATTGACCGGTTGCGACCGTAGTTTGAAAACGGTGTTCAAGCAGTTGTAGTATTGAATTGTGATCAAATTTAGTTTTGTCCCACCTCTGTGAGATCAGGCCTGTTGGTTGTATGGTGCTTGAAGTGAGCGCTCGGAGGGAGGGGCTGTGTTTATGGGCTGATCCCTTGACATGCCCTAAATTGCCTTGTTTGCTCAGCACATGCACAGAAACAGATGCTGCTTCACTGCACCGGGTCATTCACTTCATCTCCTGGTGCTTAGTGGAGACCTCCCTGGTTACCCTTCTCCTCACACACAAATACAGTCATGTAAAGTCACTCTCAGAGATGCCACACACATACATGTGTGTATTTGGCTAAATGGGGTTATTTCGTAGACCTCTTTTGTATTTATATCCAGCTAATTGTGGTGATTTTAACTAATCTTAATAGATAACTTTATGTGTTTTTGGAATAAAAATGGGCTATATAAATTTTTCAAATAAGGACGTCCCAACCCCCCTTCAATCAGCAAGTATTGTCATGGATGGTAATGCACACACATTATAGTTAACTGTCAACTACTAACCTATCAGTTTAAATGAATTAATCCAGTTTGGCTTGGCCTAACGTGACTGCCATTATTTACTAATTATTGTCTGGCTTTCTGCAAACCTGTGTTAACCGGGGGTGCAGCCCACCCTCTGGAGGGGAGGTGCTTTGTGTCATTCAGAGCTTTGTTATGGAGATCTGTGCGCCCTGGCCTAGATTATTATAATTAAGATCCACCTACCAGATGACTATCCAATTGTCACCTTTAATACAGCAGCGGATCTAGAAGGCCACGTGCATCTTCCAATGAGAGGGTGACGGTTCATTGTGCAACAAAAAAGAACCAATATTATTTAGGGCTGTGCAAAAATATCGCAACAGCTAACTATCGTGATTTTTCCCCACGGTAATGTGTCGATATTTCAGTCTCTACGTTCGATATAAAACAACAACAACAACAAAAAAACGAATCCCTCTGTGTGCGTCAAACAACCTCCACCGCCGCTGCTGTAGTTGACGCTGTCCAGTTGTCTGTCATATACGGCCATTTGGCCCATGTCTTAAGTTAGCATGAATGAGAAAATTGCAGAAAAATTCAAAACACCTGCAGCTTTCAAAACCGACTTGTGGAAGCACTTTGGCTTCAAAAAAAGTAAAAAAAAATCTGCTCTAAAGAAAATTTATCGCAGCGTATTGTATCGTATCGCGATACATATCGTATACCCAGCCCTAATAGTATTTGTAGTGCACTACAACGTATTATATAACATGTATGGTTATGATTTGCAAGGCTTTGTAGTTCTTACAGTCCAGGTGTCATTACTGAAAAAATAAATCTATGCTTTTCTCAATACAGTATATAAGCTAATAAATGTTTACTGTGCTTAGTAAGCGTGTCCTTTTTTCAAATCTTACCCATAATGAAATTCTGATTTCTATTGCTTAAGCATCCTGTACCGAAGAATAAAATCTAAATAGGGAACAATTATTAATGAAATATCAATTAATTATTAATCGATACAGCTATTTCTGAAGATAGTATATCAACTAGTGCGCCCAAACACTATTCAATGAACTCTCTTGTTTCAAGTGCTGCATACTTCACCGTCTCTCTTTTGCGTATTTATTTGTGGACACTACAGATTATTAGTGGAATGAGGTGAAGGCTTTGTGTGGTTTTGTGGTGGCTGCTGGTAGAGAAGTCAGCTTTGATTACCAACTAAGTGCCGTGCTGCCAGACGGGGGTCTGCACGCTGATATGCATTCTATCAGAATGATTCATGCAAATTATGCACATTATTCCTGCAGGAATCTCCACTGAAACCGCCTAGAGAAATTGGCGGAAATTAGCCATAAAAATCACTGTGTCGGAAGTGCAAGGTGAAGACCAGTAGGAAGCCAAGGACACGGGCCTTACGGTTACTGTGCGCGTGGACGTGGCATGCGCGGTCACCTGGTGTTTTTGGTCTATGTGGCCTTCGTGGATCCAAATACACGGCTGTGTTCATTAAGAAACTTTCCTTTACTAACACGCTGATGAGATTTGTCATCACATGTCTCGTAATGAGGATGTGAGATGATAAGAAGCGTAATGTCCATGAGTGTTAAGCTGAAACCCAGCTGTTCATCAGCTACTGTAGCTTACTCGCTGTGTCCTGTAACCCCCCAACTACAGTTTTCTGCCTGTTTATCCTTGTTATTTATCAGATTTTTTTTTTCATTTATGCAGTCATTTGCAGAAGCTAATTAAAAGAATTAAGGTTTTCTCTTTAAACAAAACCAGGATCTATAAACATAAAGACAGTTACAGTATCATACGAAAACACTACTGGTGTGCATCTTTAGACAAAACAATGGCACTGATCAATTTAAAGAAATGTTACCATAAGCTGTTTTCAGTTCAAGCATGCATTTTAGTCTGGGACATGGTTTAAGGTCTGTACACGTAGGTCTTGCCCCCTAGTTATACCTATTGAAACTTGTTTAACTTATTTTACAATACTTTATATCTTTATGTAGCCTTGAACCTCTAAGTGCAATCCTTCATTTCGTTAGAGTCACATATCATTACATAAACAAAGAACACAAATGTAATCCTTACATTAGGCTGTAGTCAGCAGGAGGTTTGCATGAACTCTTTCTGTCTCATATATGGCTGATCCTGTATGTCTGACCTGTCTGTTTGGACACAGCTACCTCATGGAGCGAAAGAGCAGTGCTGTAGATGTTTCATGCGCTGACTGACTCCTCCAGTAATGGTGTTGTCCTACTGACACTTTAAACCTTCCCCCACAGCCACAATTAATGAATATCAAATCCTAGAAATAAATTTCGCCCTGTTTTTAACCAAGCCTCTGAGGGTCAGTGACCGCATGTTGAGATGACCAACATGACCCTGCGGTATGTCAAGAACAGGTGCTGTGTTCTTTCGCCCATAAACACGTACTGATCCACTGTACCTGGACGGTTTTAAATGTGCACATTAATATTCATCTGCCATTTACAACAGTAAAAATGAATCGTTTTAAAAATGAGTCATTTGGCATGGCACGAATCAGACTGCGATCACACTTTATCAGTTTTTTTATGTTCAGAACACATATGGTGATTATGTGACAACAGTTTTGTTTAATGAAACTCAGATGCCAGTGTACTTTAACTTTTTTAAGTTTACAGGCACACGGTTGCTTATATTAAATCCGAATGACACACTTTCAGTATCGTAATCCCCCATATTGGCTTTAATTGGGCTGAACCATAGAGGTGATTTAGATAAGGTAAATTGAAACATTTTCCTTATAAGCATAAAGGCTAACAGTTATTGGTATGTAACACAAATTCTCTGTAGGTGTTCTGTCACTAGGGATGCATAACAATAATCTATAGCAGAATAGTTTTTGTTTACATCATATATGTGTGTGAACTGTGTATACTTGTATGTATTTAAGAAATGTTAACAGGTCTATATATACATTTGTATATTTATGTAAAATGTATATTATATATAACTATAAATAATATATAAATATATTTTTTTCTTAAAATTATACATGTGTGCATATTTTTTATATACATAATTATTATACACCGATCACACACATACACTTTTATTCTGCTATAGATTAATCACGATTAATCGTTATGCATCCCTACCTGTCACATTTTATCTTCTGTTCTGTGCATTAATAATCTTTCACTTACCGCATTGTGCATATAAACCTTTATAATCTGAGAAAACTTCAAGAACATCAGATTATTATTTTGAAGAAAAAAAGGTTGCCGCTGAATAGGGCTTAAAATCTTAAAATAGCCTCAAAATGTTAAACTCATTTATCCAGACTAAATAAATCCGGTTGTAATTCAGTAATTCCTCGATTTTAAAGAATAAATCATAATCACCAATGACAGAACTAGACCAATACTCTTAAAAGATTTCTAGGACTTTCATTGCTATAAATCTATAATTACAGCACATAAACAAAAACAAAATCAACGTGAAGTACATACTGGAGGCTTAAAGTCTTTAAGCCCCAATTCATAATTATTTAAAATGTAATAATAATGAATCTTGCATTATTTTGTATCGCAGTGTAGACCAAAAGGGATACATCTCACAAAAACACTACACTAAAAATTTTCAAAAAATAATCCCTGGGATGGTACCCTTTAAAAAAGTACACACTTGCAACTAAAATGTTCATATTAGTACCTCAGAGCTACATATTGGTACCAAATGAATACATATCTATACCTAGATGGTACTACAGGCAGGGACCATTTTTAAAAACAATGCATGTTTGTTACATTATTGCCCAATTATAGTTACATTTTCTCCAATGATTTTCATGAGAAAGTTGCCAAAAGTCTTTGTAACTGTTTGGTGAGCATGCATTTTTGACCTCATCATTTTGTCAGTTCACACTTTTTCTACTCACAGTTTATGCCAATATATCTAAACATTAAAAATCTTTTCTATCAATAAATACTTAAGTTGATGAGCCCTAATGCTCAACACTGGTCATTTTATTCTCTATTCCCTCTGCGTCAACAGCATCGTGAGTGAATAGTCATAATATGCACAGCTTTCTTGTGGCCAAGCTTGAATTACAGTGCGTGACATTGGGGTACTGTCGCGTGTACATGTACAGCATATTTCTTTTTGTTGGTATAAGAAGGGAGGTACAGCAATGATTCAGTTCCTGGGCTTTGAGTCTGCTGCTGATATGAATAGTTACTCAAATGCATATTTTGAATATACTTGTTTATCACCCCCAGCATACATCACATCTGTATTACAAATAGATGCCCTGGTGGCTCTTGATATGGTAAATTGGATATTTTATGGTTTATGAAAAGGCGCTTTTTTATCTTTCACTTTCCCCTGTCTGTGTTGTGGCTTCAGAGGTTGCGAATAAAAGGCTGGTTAAGCTTTATTAGGTTCATGTTGATTTTTGCACTGTTTAGATGGTTATCTGTTGCCTCATTGGTTTATATGCAGCACAAGCACAATATAACAGTGATGCTCGGGGATAGATTGAATAAATTTGGAATATAATTTATGAAACATGATAGTAAATCCATGATATGACTGATTTTACTTCTCTTAAGAGTATAAATTGCTGTTGATGAGTCTTGATTCTCTACAGAATTAAGTCATTTGTCGTAAGCTAATCGCTGTGTTTAATAATGCATCCTTGTGCAATTTATAATTAATGCACTTGTATTGACTCTTGTCTCACACTGATTTTGTCTGTTAAGGTATGTAGATAAGCATCACTGGTGTAGAAAAAGTTACAATGGGAAATGAGAATGAGGAAAATCATGTAAATAGGGTCCTGTAAGTAGTTGACTCCACATAGTAATTACTGCATTTATCCATGCAAGGCTTTGTGGTGGCTGATTACTGCTGCCCCTGATTATCAACTCCTGCATGTGTCTCCACATCTGTGCTGTGCACAGAATTACAGAGGACAGAGGGATACCACAATATGAATGTTTCCCAAATGACTAATTTACAGAGTTAGAAAATTAGAGAGATGTTTTAACATCTCGTCCTGTCATGTGATAGTGTTGTGATTAATGTTTATATCATTTATTTACTTCATCATAAACCCATCATTAATTAAATATCTTAAGGGTTAAAACCCATGCTCTGTTAGTGGTCTTCTTTATTTGCCTTTATTCTCAAGTTCAGTCGGTGTGTTAGTTTTTTGTTTTGTGACCAAATAAATGTTTTATTGGTAGGGAGAAGTGAACTTTTTTTACTAGACCACGCGTTCGATTTCATATTGTAATTATTTACAATTAAAAATGGGCTTAGCTTAGTTATGCATGAGGTTGTTTTATTAAACGGTGTTTGAGCGGGTTTTTCATGTCGTCCCATAGAAACGGCTAAAGAATATCTAGTTAAATACTCAAATGTGCCCCTGGGAAACCACTATTGTGATCGACTAGTTTAAGTTCTACTTTAGATCTAATTATCCCACTAAAAATGTATTTCCGGTGACGTCGTTTAACAGTAAAGATTGCAGTGCAGTAACTGAGCATGGTAGTTTTGCTGGAATAAATTGGCGCTGTCCCTGGTGCTGAACAAAAGTGTGACACTGGGTGCGTGAAAACGCTTTGTAATTGTTTTAAGTGCTCGTTAAAAACATTTCTGTCCGTGTCACCCAATACATCTCACTTTTTGTTATAATGAATATTACTTGCATTGCTTTACATTATATTACCGGTTACATCGTTTCTTTTATTTTAATTCCATGACACGACAAATGAAAAACTTACTTTCAAAAACGCATCTAATCTACACGGATGTGAGAAAAATAACTTTTTTGTGTCCTCAAGACGTTGCATTAATCCGGTTACTTAAAAAAGAAAAAAGGAAATTATGGTAAAGTTAATTCGTATTTTTATTCATTTTAATTAATTCATTTTTTATTACTAAAATATTATACTTTATTATTTGCGTAATAATAATTGTTTTGTAAAATGTATTTCATTTTAAATAAATTTAATTTGTAATAATAAGTGTGCGTTTGTGTGTGTTGTAGTAGCCTATATTAGTATATTATTAGAATATATAATCTCGTGTGTGGAAAAAACAGAATCCCTAATTCATTATTGACTTATTGCAGCACTTTCTCTGAAATTTAAAAAAAAATTAACTTTGACTGCTTTGACGAAAAAAGCACGCAGACATCATGTTTTTAAGTTTCTATTGAGGGCATCTTCCTGTCCATATCTAATTCTCTATCATTGAGATGGACATGCGAGCAAGAACAATGCAAACTAATGACACTGATGTTGATGACTGTGATTAAAGACACCCAATTACAGCAGTGAACAGTGTCGTAATTATGTTCCTTAATCACATCCAGTAGGTTTAATTGCCTTAACGATGTGTTTAATTAAAAGGAATATAGGTATTACAGTTGACAGTTTTTTTACAATGTTGTTTTCATATTAACATTAATAAACACCGTCACGGTTTTTTTTTTTTAAATCATGATCGGAGCTTTATACTGTAACACAGACATTCACTTTTGGACATGACTGGCCTTTTTTCCAGAGCTTTGCTTCTTTCCATGTAAAACGAATAATTAAAATCATTATCCTTACACAATCCTTTAAATCACAATCCTTTATACTTTAAAAAGAGCAACATAATTTTTTTTTGCTTTTTTTTCTTTACATAGTCTGCGAATAATAAATAAATAAGATGCCAAAGTTAACACATTTCACGAATTAATTTTTTTTTTTCGTTTTCTAAAGTGACTTTCCTGCTATTCATTAATCGTAATCTTGTTCGAGCCAACAAAAACCTTGAATCACTTCACTATTGGCGTAAACATACAACCAGGCGACAATACTTTGGATCAAAATATTTTAATAAAGCTCTCCGATACATAAACACATACAAATGGCCCTCTCCGGTCACAAGTGAAACTAATATATCTACTGTACTGTACAATGCTTCCAGCCTTGACCTGACAACAAGCTAAAACCGTTCTAGCCAAACTGTATGTGTGTTTGTAAAAAACAAACGAAAGAAGACAAATCGGCGAGATTTACAGCAAAGATGGCAATGCATAATCAGACCCAGCATGCAGACCCACTTGATATCATCCAGTTAGAGAAATAAAAACCAAAACAACTTTTTGATTCCACCAAACTAACAATATATTACAATTTTAAATTACCAATCTCAACTAAGATTTCGAAATAACATATAGGCTATTTTCGAACAAAGTCTATAAAGTCCAATATTTTCCGTGACAATTCCAGATTCTGCTTTTAGAACACACGTCACACATTTACATAAAATAAACTCAAAATAAGAATACTTATTGCAGGATTAAAACCTTTAAAAGTTTGGCGTCGTAAATAAGGTAAAACATGGTTGCATGTTGTCAGGTTTGTAATACACGTCATTCTGAAGGGTCCACAATAATGCTGTTAATGAACTGTTCATTCTGCCCCCACTTGGGCTACTATCAGACATAGACTTTGTTTGGTTTATCTCACTCTCACCAGTACTTAAAGTATATGCTATACCGTATTTACACAATCAGTTTAGGAACAAATGTGTTTCTTTGAATGAAATCGTTTTTTTAGCATTCTTTTTATGTTGACCTCATTTCAAAAGCGGCAAACATACTGTACTGACAGTCAGTCTTTCCTCAACAGTCAGCGTTGGATTAAGTCAAAAGTTTCGCATGTGCTTCTACGAAAGTCGCCGAAGAGTTTAAGGCTTGTCAGTGCATTGCTTACAGAGGCTGGAGGTGACATTGTTGAAAAGGGCACATTTGTCTGGACAGGAGGATGCTGGAACTCCTGCGGGGAACGGGTAACCAGCCGGCGGATCGTATGCGCTCAGACCTGGCGTGAGAGTTGTGGTGGGGGGCAACGAGGCAGCAGACATTGCCTGGCCTTGGTTTAGATACGCAACCAACCTCCTCATCTCTTCCAGCGCCTGTGCCTGCATGAGAATGTAATTTTTGGCTAAAAGCAATGTGGCAATTTTGGAGAGTTTCCGTACCGATGGGCTGTGCGCGTAAGGTATCACACCCCGCAGTTCATCAAGCGCGTCGTTCAGATCGTGCATTCTCCGTCTCTCCCGGGCGTTGATGTTCAGTCTCAGAGTTTTCTGCTCTTTGTTTTTCTTACCTCCCTCAGACTTTCCCCCGGACAACGACATTCTCCCGTCCGTCAGGAGCATCATGTCGCAGCGTCCGTCACTGTCATCGTCCGGGCTCTGCTCACCTCCGCTGCTCTCCGCAGCCGAAGTTCTGTTTGCGCTCTCGCCGTATTTCACGCACAAAGATCCAGTCGGCAACCCCAGCGTTCCCGCTCTCCCGGCCGTCAGTCCTCCGGGCTGAACCGGGTCTAGGTCTGGCTGTTCAAAACAGCTGATTGGCGACTGGGTGTCCCTGGAAGCGAGCTCAATAGCCGTGGAAGGTCGAAACGAGTCCATCTTTTTGCCGGAGACCGCGCTGAGAGTTTTGTGAAAAATGTCGCCACCCAAGTTTATTCTCCTGTCCATAGTCTCCAAAAAGTCAGATTTGGTCAAACTTGACTTGGCCACTCTCCTCCACTCTCCTTGAGTTTCTGCTCTATGAGTTGATGTTGATGGCTGTTCCACTTGTCAAGTGAGGTGTAGAGACAGTGGCTCCTCCTAAAGTGCTCTACACTGCGTTTATCGTGTTGAGACACACTTTGTAGATCTCGACGGCGATCAGCATCAGCAACAGAAGGGGGAGTCTTTTACATCATTATCTCAAGTCGGGCTATTAATATGAAGAAGATTCGCCTATCGGGACTGAGCGCTCGCTACCCAATCAGGTTAACATTTTAATTAATGGGATTAAAACAGTAACAGACAATCCAGGCAGTAAGCACTCCACTCAGAGGAGGCTTTATAAAAGGATCGTCTCTTTTTATTCCTCTCTCCATCTGTGAGCACAAAGAGACTGATTTTTATCTCTTTTTTTATTTAAGATTTGGCTTGCATATAAATGTCCAGCCATCTTTTGTGCTATGCGTTATGGGTTTGAAAGCTCATTGTTCGTTTGCGTCCTGCTTTATGTAAGATTTCTTGTTGCATTGCTTTAAACCTCATGTATACATTATTGATGCTTGAGTACGCGGATATATTTTGATTGTAAATCTTGAACATTGTTCAGGATATTACACGAATCCACATGAACAATGTATTTATGTAAATACAACTGTAAATGAGGTCCACCAGGAGTGGGGTTTAACTTTATTTACCTGCATCGCTCGCACATGTGCGTCAGCTTCTGCATTTGTTTGTTCAGTTGATCTTCAGATGTTTGTGTTGCATGATAGGGACAGTCAAGGAAAATTCACGAACTTTTAAAACAATGCTGCCATGCAAAGATAAAAACTGCTTTTTATGAGCTCGAGTCGCCACCATGTGGTCATAATTGCAGCAAACAAACACCCACATTCTTCGTTGACATGCAAATATTGACAGACATTCATAAATTTAGGCCTACTTGCAGTTTTTTTTTTCTTTTTATGTTTTTTAAAAATCTAAAGTTTTTTTGTAATATCTCAGTGAAGCCTATGTCTGTTTCTAAACTCTTTGTGAGACGACTTGTGTGGGACTTTTGTAAAATTCATGCTAAAGTTTCATAATTATTATTATGAAACACTGATTTCACATTTATTTCAATGACCTCACTTTGTCAGTATTAAATAATTAGTATTAATGGTATATTTTCACAGAATGTTCTTTACATTATGTAGGATGATTTTATGTGTAAATCACAAGAGATTGTTAGATTGGGTCAGATATGAATGCTACCCAAATATATAAAATCACACAAGATTAAATTTTGTTAAGGTTAATTTTATAGACTTACCACAATATTCTGAATAATGTTCATTAAATGTTTTATAACATTTTTCATATTTAAAGAGTATATTACAGCTAACATTATGTATAGGTTCTGCATGTTGGAACGATAAGCGGTTTATAGTTGAGAGCTTTGAGCTATGTAACCCTGGCAGTAACAGGCAACAGAAAGCCTGAGGTATGCTCTTTATTATCGCCTATGGGAAAGAACACCTTCATGCCCTATCAAACCAAGATAATGAGACAAGATGAGTCTGGACAGTTAAACAGCAGCCACAAGACCAGGTACCCCTTTACACTGGATGCATATTTCTCTCTCTCTCTCTCACTCTCTCTCTGGCTCTTACTCTCTCTTTAGTCTGCAGTGTTTCCTTCAAATAGCCTGCAGTTCAGTTTTTTCTAGGCAGCATTTGTCTCACCATTTGGTTTTTTGCCTGTATACCTTCTTTCATATGGGTATTTTTTTTATTTACTTGGATTACAAAATACTTTTTATACATGAAGTATAAAAAAGTAAAAATTATTTAACTCTGTGTTTAAAACACCTCATATGCAATGGTATGGGCTACAGCAGACGTAGGCTAAATGTTTTGCAATAGCCGTTTTGTCCACATGATGTCAGAATGCACAAGGTGCTAAAGATGCTTTTTGCACACAAAATGTAGTTACAGCATCTACCAGCAGGGGCTATCTTTGAGAGGCTAACCAGCCGTCATTTGGAAACTGCACCATGCTCAGCGCTTTGCCCTGATGCTGGTATACATCAGCGGCGCCGCCATATTGGGCAGGTCAAGACGTGAAACAAGTAAACAGGAAGCCACGGGTTTTTTTTATTGAAAGCGCAATAACGTTTACAATTCATTGTCTCCATGAAACAGTAGCTATAGGCTTATAGACATAGGAAGTTATTCATTGTCATAAATTGTGAAAACTCAAACATTCGAGCACCAATTTGGTATTATTTGTCACGAGGCATTTTTAAAGTGATTGGCTATGTCATTAAGGGTCTAGGTATATACCTATGCTATAACTGTCGGTTGACAGGAGAACAGGGAAACGTTTGTCCGTTTAAAGTGCACCTATTTCATTTCTAAAAAAAGATATATAGGGGTGGTTTCCTGCAGAGGGATTAGCTTAAACCAGGACTAGGCCTTAGTTTAATTAGGAAATATAACTAGTTTATACAAAAACGCCTTACTAAAAACATAACTGTCGTGCATTTTGAAGCAAAACAAAGAAAATTGATGTATTTTAGGATATGTCAGTACAAGTTGTTTTCAGTTTGGACAGCTCTTACATTTATTTTAGTCAAATCCCTGTCCGGGAAACCGCCCCTTAGTGTATTTGGTATAATACAATTTGTTCACGTGGTTTATGGTTGAAACAATTTTCCACAAATCATAAATTTTTAGTTCCAGATTTTACTTTCTTCCTGAAATTTTGTACACAACTCATCGATTTGAAAAGCACTGTGTCCCTGATTGGCCAGCTAATATGTACGTTGTGATTGGCCTGAATACCTCTGACGTCAGCCGGAAATGTGATGCTCCTTACCATGTTTGAAAGATTCGCTCACAATGCAATGCTAACAGGAGTTAACTTACAGGCTGCGAGTCCAAGCGTGAGGAATTATGATAATGTCGGTCTTGTCTACATTACAATCCCCGGAAGCAAACTGTTGCCTACAATCTGTGTTTTTTTGTGGTCCAAGAAAAGAGATTTGCATTGGAGACATTAACTTGCGTCATCGTTTACTTTGGGGTATGTACCTTTTGCATATCGTTAACATGTACTAATACACACTCACACACCAAAGGAAATGTAACACCATAGGTGCCCTGTAATGTGCAGAAATTTTTCACCTCTTAAGTTTCTGTTTTCTGATTCCTTGTCTCTGTTCTTCCTTCTTAACTTGTTACCGTTGAGATCTAATAATGTATGTATTCATTATTTAGCAATGTCAAAAGGGGTTCACTCAAACTTTATATAATATAGTATAAATATGCTATGTTGTTTTAAGTTTAATGAAGTGGTTATTTTCGGCTGTTCCTGTAGATGGCGGAATTGATCTAAATATAGCCTACTCTTCTGACTGTCCTCGTGCGCCATGTAAACGTTCTTGTATTTTAACAAACAACGGTTGCATAGCAACACAATGTAAGCGAGACATGTTATTTTTTTATCAAACAGCTACAAGTTTTATCATTTCAAAGTGGTCACTTGATATCAATTGCATACTTCTGACACTAGAGAGCACCTCACCTCGCGCAATCTTGACCGCGTGTGCTGATCTGTGTATGATTAGAATAATGATGAGATGCATGATTTCCTTGCATTGAGAGATAAAGCTTATTTATTGCGTGCACTGTATCGTATAAAAGCTTTAACAGAGTGCAGTACAACAGACATGTATGCTTGTTTGTCGCGCCTTTGCCAAATGGTGCTCGTTCTTTGGAAAGTTACGTTTATTACGCTATTAATTGGGCTTGCTTGTAATGCGGATGCATAAATTCTGCCAACACCTTGAAATAATTTCCGATGTGTTACGTAACAGTGTTAAGGTGTCAGTATTATGATGCCGTTTTTCTGCGTCTCTACACTTTTTATTCTATGATTGTCATTTTATGCTTAAGGTACAAAAGATTTTATACAGGATATTTTGGTCCAGGGTCATGTCTCACCCACTTTTCAACTTTTGAGTCTACATTTTGAAAGCTGATTAGCTTATAGCAGTGATGATTCGAGCACTTACGAAATTTAACCATGGTTTTACTAAAAATAAAATTAACAAACTACTGTATTTAGTAGGCTAAATTAACCATGAAATTAACAATCAAAACTTCAATGCATTTTTACTCACAATTACAAATGATTAAGTCAAAACTAATAAAATTCCTATAGGGAAATGCTCATGCTTAGAAGTCACTAGCGTCAAAACCTGGAGTCTTGTGTTAAACTTTATGATTTGGTTCGTAATTGGATTTAGGCACTTTATAGTTGTAGCCGTTAGGGGTCGACATTTACATACTAATTGTGTGTATTGAAAAGTACGTGACAGTTAGCTCCTAAGCAGGTCATTCCTATTTTTTGTTACACAGAGCACAAAGCTTTTATTAAGGTTGAGAACATTGTGATGACTCTCAGGTTAAGTCTGGTAAAAGTGAAGATTATTTGCACGGTAAATGTCGTGACATTATGTTTGTGATGTAAAGACAGTATACATATAATATTAGGATTTAAAAAATTGCAATCTCTTGATGATGTTCAAATGAAAATCCCTTTACGCTTAAATAAGTAATAATGTAATTTGATTTAAGGTGTCCACACATACGCACCAAAATTTAATATCAATTGAAAATTGTTGAAATCAAAATGCAACGTATACACTTGCTCGTGGTATGTGACCAATGATCTGAAAGAGAAATTCAGCACCACGTGTGGTGGACAGCGCCTCACCTTGCAGCAGCGTATTGTTCTTCATTTTTGCTGGTGAGTAACGCCAAAATTGTTCAGCAGAAAAACAACAACAAAACTGTGCTAAAAGCCATGTCATCATTCACTCTTTATTGAGAAAAAACATTAATGATCATTCAGATAGAATACTTTAATCCTGCGGTATTTATGGGCCTAGAAGGTGGAAGGCTCCGCTCTTGGCATTCACCGCGTGCCTTAATTGTAAGACATTAAATCAAGGTCCGCTGTGAACACGGAGAGCCAGAGTCTCAAGTCAAACAATCCGTATAATACACAACAGGCTTTGTCTACCATCGTAACCTTCGCATGGCGACTGTATTATCACAAAATCCTTTGAAATCTCCCATTCATCCATACGTCTCTTTCAGCGTCCCAGCGCGGCATATAAAGAATAGCTTGCTTGACATATTGTATAACGAATGGTGTTCAAACCTTCAGCCTTTTGATGTCATGTGTTTAACACATTGTAAATACAAATTTGCTATTAAATCGAAGCAAATATTAAAATAGTTACGACCTTATGGTAAAATATAGCCATGAAATGCTTAAAGCAAATGGATATGAGGCCTTCATCATCGTTAATTACATCTGACTTCAAAATGACAGTCTGAGACAAAGAGGAACATGGGGGTTGACCATTTGATCTGCTTAAAAGGACCTTTAAAAGCGTCAGGGGCATCGATCACGTCCGTATGTTGTGTCCTCTCAAAGACCTACAAGAAATAAGCATAAAAATGCATTATTAGCAGACGAGTGGCATTAAACTGGTGGCTTTCCGGTTAGAACAGAACTGAAAATCCAGGCAAACGTTGCGTTACGCTAAAGGAAATATGCATGATGCGGCATCCGTATGTAAATGCGTTCATGAATTGCAGCAAAGAAGTCGACGACGCACAATGGTATTCCATTCGTAAGGAATGGAACAAATGGTATTCCATTCTTAAGGAGAGCCAACAAAGACAACGTACTTCCCACAGCAGCTTCTGGGCTGTATATTCCCAATGTCCGTGCTGTTCAACGTACCGGTCTCTCTCTCTTTCTGTCCCGTCTTTTCCCCACGCTGACTGACTTTAGGATTAATGGCTGTCCAGCCAAACAAATAAGGTATCTGCTTTTAGCACAAGAGGATTGCACGGGGTTGGTGACGTCACTGGGCAAACAGATGTTTGCGACCGACGTCCTGACCGTCTCCTTATGTCCTTGAGAGTAAAAGGACCCCACGCTTGTTCTGAAATAAACCGGGCTATTTATTTTATACACTATACATAAATATTGCTTCGTTTTGCAGGCTTCCTCTACTTACAAGACGCACTGTCAATCGATCAGCGTAATAGGCCTGCAAAATGAAATCCTACGACAAGAGGAAAGCGAATTAGCTATTGAAATAAAGTGTGCCATCATCAGCATTTCCTGTGCGGGATGCTAAAATGCAGTACGTTTTTATTGCCCCAGTTTAAACAGATAGTTCTGCTTTGAAAACAAACTGCTGTCAATGCATTAGGCTAGTATCACACAAGCATGAAATAATAGTTAGTTTGCTGCACCAAGTCCAATGTTGTTTTAACAATCCTCCTAAAATAAAATTATTAACCGATATAAGTAAGGTATTGAAGAATTTTCGATTTCCATATTTATGTGGTACAATAAACTGCCTGGCAAACGCCTTGAAATTGCAACCTATGCCCGTTTATGCATCCTTGTTTGCGTAATAATCCGCATCTATCACATTCTCTTAACGTCAGTGTCAATATTGTGACCTATTAGATATGCTTTTAATTTAGATGGACATTATATCAGTTGTTGGTTCCTACGAATGCAAACTCGAGGTTTCAGAAATGTTATATTCAACGTAAAATGTATAGGCATCAGAACTGCAATCACAGACCATCGTCACGCCATTACTAAAAGACCACTTCAACCCCCTATGACATCTTAATGGGACAAGCTGTACTATGTATTAACCACCTAGTTTGTGTTTTAATGCTTGACATGCAGCTTTACTTCAGTTCTTGATAGCTCGCAGATTTTAACCGGTTTGCGAGCGATGGTCGTATGAATGAAATCGAGAAACAAAGGCAATCGCCATTTTTTGACAAAAACAAATCTATAAATCTTAAACCTGTTAGTTTCCCGATAAGCTCTTATTTATCAGTATTGGTACTCTTATTATGAGCAATAAAATATGACCCACCTGACCCAGCGTCCATTAATCTATTGTCTGCGCGAATCAAACGACCATAAACAAAGCGAAACCAACGCGCAACGAGCCCGTGTGCGTTTTGCGTAAAAACGCAGTTTGCGACTGCGATAACCGTTGGATAAACTGTTATAATCATTCACGTTGTTTTATACCGCATGCGTTTTAACCAACCCTTTGGAGAAACAATAGCAAGTGCAGCGTGGGAAAATAAGCTGCCTTGTAGGCTACTGATGTTGCTGAGCAAGCTTCAAAAATTACACAGTCTAATATCAGACGCATAGAGTTTCCATCTTAGTGTTGTCTTTTTTTTGCATTTGTTGTTTTTATGTATACGTAATCCCGAATATGTAGTCTACTACAGTATTCCACACTTACGCGCTCGATCTCCATCCGAAGGTCGTTGGTTTCCTTTGTGTTCATATCCACTGATTTGCCTGTCTTCATAACATAGTGCAAATTTCGCGATCTTAACAAACGCAATTGTATTCCTGGTTTTCTCGTTGTGTGGCTGTGTAGTCGGATGCCTCCGCTAAGCGACCTGCCGTATCTTGCAGTGAGTCAGGGGCTGGAGCCCCTGCAAAGCATGGCTGCGTTTTTCTCTTTTTTTCAAAAGAGGGCAGGTCGTCCTATGCATGATAATGAGGTAAATCTCTCTCCCTCTCGCGATCCCCCGTCGCACACACACACACACACAGTTGCAAATAGGAAATTGCAAAAGACCTCTTAACAAAAACCTCAAGCTTTTGTAGCGTTGAAGGACCCCCGACCTATGATGTCTAACGTATACATCACTACATTTATCAGTGCATTAAATTAAAATCTTTCCGATTGTTGCCTGAGCCCCAATCTCATCACGAGTGCGTAATAACTGCACACCGTTGAATCGTTGCTTTAGTATTTGGGAACGTAATTTGTCCTTTACTAGCCACAGTCATTGCTGAGTCTTACTGTATTTGTTAAATTTTCCTTCTTATGATTAATTTGGAAAAATAAATGGCCTTTTTAGAGCACATAATAATTTTTGATACTAAGATAGTTTAACTGTATATAACAGAGTTCTTCTTTTCATTATTTTTATTAACAAAATAAGATGGATAATTGTACAGCCAATAAGGACATCTGCAGTACTCTTAACGTAGCCTGTATTCTCAGATGACATTTATATGATTTCAGCACGTGCAGTTGTTGTTATTGTACAAACAAAATGAGACTTTATTTCAAGGATATTGAGTCTGAGGCAACATTATATTTAAATGTTTTGCTTGGAAAAGAAATGTTTATTTAGCCTATTGTTCAATATAGATTATATAACATTTTGTTTAAAATGTCGAACTAAGGTTCTGGTTTTATTTAGATTTTTTTTTGTCTGAAATGCTTTTTAGTTGTTCCTTGTTGGCTCTGTCAAACATTAAGAAAAGCCATGAGAAAATTATGTTGCATTTAATAAACATTTGAGTTGACCCTCATGTTAGTGATTGTATTGTTTATCTAGTATTGTTGTAGGCTCTTTTAACAGAGCATTATATAATTGTTCTGTTTTGCATTAAGACATCAAATATATATCGTTAACCGTATTTGTCTCTTCATATGGTACAGTTCAAATGCTTCCTTTTGGTCAAAGCTTACAGTGCCTTAATTCATTTATATCCCACCTTCTGTTTGGTGATTGTGATATATCTGTTTTATGCGATGGAGAGCATGCTATAACTCGTAGTTTTTTTTTTTCAAACGATCAAATAGTACAAGTAAAGCTAGGCCAAATTATTATTATTTTATGAATATCATTCAAAATTCTCTTTGCAATGTGCTCCAAAAACCAACGGCTGAAAGCGTGCTGCTGTCAGGCTACGACTTTAAAGGGAATTTTAAAGCGCATTTTTTCCCTGGGAAAACGCAATTGTTCTCATTGAAACAATAGGAACTGCAGGCAACCGCAGTGAGGCTGTATGAATGGCGAAGCTCCGGGTCACTGCATTGGGTCTCAGGCCCCAAAGCCCCTTTCCCTGCGCGCTACAATGACCCTGCGCGAAGTTGAGGCTCCGCGGGGTCACAGGGCATCGCCTTTTGTTCTGCACTTCAAAACAGATAAACATTTATTAATCTGGGCTGGCCAGAGGGCCCATTTTCTCAGAAAAAAAGTGGGGGTAAAGTTGTATCTACCAGTGATAAACCAGAAGCAGTGAGGTTGTATATGAATAACAAGGTTATATATCAACGGAATCAATCACATCTTTAATTTTTAGGATGCATGGACCTCAAATATGCGCTTTCAAGTAAGGCTGAATTTGAGACTTTTTAGAATGTTAGTTTTCATTGAGTAATGTGCAGACTGATTTTTGCATGTATTCTATGCTATAGTGTGATTAGATGTAAATAGTTATTTAAGTTTTATAATAGATTTAAAAAAAATGTCAGGTTCTGTTTCGTAGTCATTGATATCTGGGTTGTTTGCAAAAAAATAAAAAAATAAACGATTTTTGGTACATCAACTTGTTTTTATTATTTTCTATTCTAGAGATAGCTTTTGATTAGATATCATTTAATTTACATTGACTTGACAATTCTGTTGCACCGATCATGAAACACTTTTTTTGTTAAAGAGCAGGACGCATTTTTAACATGTTTACCACTTTTAATTCGTTCGTACATTCCATGTAAACCTAGGAATTGCAGTATTCTTACGAGATTCTTTATAATCCAATTAAATGTACTGAATGTATGCATCATGCAGCAGAGTGACAATTATTTGACGTTTTTAACGTGGTTTATTTGTACTGAGCTTATGAATTGGTTGACATGAGCACGTGCCACATTTCAAACTGTTTTAAAGTTTACATGTAATGAATGTTTTTCGAACAGTTTAAGATCTATCCACTATGTATCTTTGTAGTATTATTATTATTATTATTATTATTTATTGTTGTTATTATTATTATTATTATTATTATTCGTTTTAAAAATACAAATCGTAGTTCTTGTTGCACTCAGAAAGCAGGACATGAAACTAGACATTGATCCTGTTAATTTGTAAATATTTGTATTTGTACTTATTACGCATACATTGTCTTTCCACGTTATATATAGGTCAAGAATTCGTTAGCATGACTGCGAATGGAAACTGCTGAGCTTCAAATAAAATGCATTGTGTTTAGATAAGGGTGACTAACATGGCTCAGGTCGAGAATAAATACTGTTGCTGCTGTACAGTCTCCTATCAACCATCTCGCCTTATCTTTATGCTTACGTGTGAGACAAATCCATATACTCCAAAACATTTCTGCTCTCGACCGAGACACGTGCGATTATTTAAAAATAAAACACAATATCTTCGAAGCTTTTATCTTTTTAAATGACTACATGTTGCTATAGGTCCTTTGAATGTTATTTTTAAATTCAACGCAGATAAACTCTCCATGTAGGTACTTGATTTTGTGAGCTAAATTTGATGGGCGTTTAAACATTCTTACAAAGGAACAATGCAATTTCAAATAACTATTTAACATTATAATACTCTCATTCAAAAATCTGGCTTGATCTAAACTTGAATGAAAATGATTGATGTATATTATGAGTTTCACTCATGAGTATTATTATGCCATCATGTATAGTTATATATACTCCTGCAATGTATCCAATTTAGAGCAACATGTTTTTTTTTAGCTTTTACACTTGTAAGTTTGAAATTCATTGTTCGGCATCTTTGTTAAATGCAAAACTGAAATTGTGTTTAAAACTAATAGCGTTAATAGGATTGCATTTAGCAACAAAAATCTTAGCGAATGCATGATTAATGTATGTCTAGCAAACCCATTCCACCCTGCTAATGTCCATGTGATCTTTTTTTTTACTCCAGGCCAGAGCATTTGTGATCATGTGCAGAGCATGCAAGTCATATCTTGAATTCCCCATATGTGTGCTAGTTACCTTTAAGTTTGCCTCCCCATTCTGCTCTCAGCTGAAGTAAGGGGAGGTGGGGGTTCATCCTTTCACATTTGACTGTACAAAGGATGCTCTCCTCATCCATATGAAAGAATGTAAGATTTTCCCCTGTCTCCCACTGTGACCTAATTTAATTGTTAATAAGCTGTTAAAACTCCTTGAACAGAGCATCTCCATGAATGTTACTTGAGTATTTCTAGGTACTACTGTAGTCCATTCCCAGCAGGTCATCTGGGAACATCAGCACAGTGATGGCAGTGACGCCATTTTACCCCTCTCGTATTTTATGCTATGCACACAGCAGACATTTAATGGCTGAATGCAAGACACAGCACTGATAACATGCAGCTGAACTTTCTTAGTGCTATTAGCTAATTGTATGCAAGCATGTATCATTCATATGCATTAGCCATTGTCAGGTTTGTGCATTTGAACCCCTGTGTTGTTGTCCCCTGAATATCCTCTGGGTCAAGAGAGCTCATGCCTGCGTTGTGCATCTCCTGTCATACATCTATTGAGGTCAAACATGCATGTTGAGGCATTTGATCTACTAGCTAGCTCGTCTCACACCGAGCTGCTAAATGTCAGAAGACTGTTACAGTCTGTTTTTCAAAAACCTCACTGTTGTATTTCCAGAAAGCATGCGTTTTCATTTGGCAATTAAGGGTAAAAATGTACAAAGATGCTAAAACACAGAGTCACTGCTGTGACCACATTTAACTTGCATTAATATATCCTGTTGGTCACCTGTTTCCACAATTTCTTTCCCTTTGCAGTCTATACTTAACTCACATGGCAAAATAACCTATTGTATATATTTAGGAACTCAACTACGTGGGGTAATTTTGATGTATGTAAATGCAAAATTGCTTTTAGGAACTTACAGGCCCCTTCCAGGTCTATAAACAAATGCAGGGTTAAAATATTTGCCATATTAAAATAACTATGCAAGAGGCTTTTATTTTAAAAATATGATAATAAGTGTATATCTAAAATGAAATACTAGTTTATTACTTTTAATAGCATTTACTGTGCAGTACTACATACTTTTTTCCTCCCTACACAGTATGCTTTATTTAAATTTTTACAGATCTACAGTTTGGTAAATTGTCACATGACTTCTCCACCCTCCAATACCTTATTTTAAAATGTAATCTATTTTTTTTTTATTTCTATATTTTATATATCTATAACGATACCATAATGTATGATGCCATGGTATTTATATAACAAAATGTTCAGGTATCCACCAGCAGCACACACGTAATCAGATATACAGGGCATGGGAATTTCTCTGCCTCCTGCCTGAAGACTACACAACAGGAGAAGTCTGTTATTTTATTACAATGCATCTGATGTCACCTGCAAAGTGAAAGATAAAACGGCACACCAAATAACAGTTATTACGTGTGTGTGTGTGTGTGTGTGTGTGTGTGTGTGTGTGTGTGTGTGTGTGTGTGTGTGTGTGTGTGTGTGTGTGTGTGTGTGTGTGTGTGTGTGTGTGTGTTCTGCGCATTGCTGCAGTTCATCCAATGCCGCAATTGTTCCAATAGGTTTGCATAGCTTTGCAACAAACAATTTAATCTTTTGAAAATATCACTTATCCCCCACAGCCTTTGAAATGCTGTATAACTGGCTAACACCGTTCCACTGGAAATAGTCAATTTGTCATTATAAACAAATAGACAGACAGAACCAAAGGGGCTGGAAATTTCAATTGCAGCACCGACTTCGCATTGCACATCCACCCACACGCACTACTGAATCTTTAGGTGCTTTAGTGAGTCCACTAAAGGATTTAAAAGCTTAAGCTCAACTCAAACTGATTACAGATTTATGCAATATCTGATTGTAAAGTAATTTGCATATACATGTAACAGCAAACAATTCAAAGTATTAGATCAGATTTTTATTTTATATTGAATTCTGACCAAAGCATTGTTTTTATATTATAATAAAGCTCCCACATAATGTAGACTTTATACGTTTCACTGTATAAAGTAAAACTGTGCTATTTATGGTCAATTCAGATTTATTAAATATTTCTGGCTGGCTTAAAGAAGGTTTCTTACCTTATACTATAACAAAAATCATGTTTAGGTTACACTGCAAAGCATTTTAACATTCGTTTAATGTGCATAACATATTTTCCAACAGCTTCTTTGCTTTTATGATGAAGCATTGGTTGTATTTGTATCAAATAAAAATGGATGCAAACCATAAACTGAATTAATGCGAAGCCGTCAGTCACCGGAGCGACAAAAAGCTGGCAAAATCAAAAAGCGCCTTTAAACTGCAGTGATCATTTGTTATTAACGTAGCCGATGATTGGTGAACATATGTTTCCGTGCGATTACTATCCCAGTAACTTGCTGTCCTAGTTGCCTGCTATCGCCTGACTGCTGGAATGAGAATGTGTGCCTTGAGTTAATGCTGATTGCAGCAGCTGCCAACACGTGAATCTCCATGGCAACAATAATGGTTGCCTAGCAACCATGTTCTTTTAGGGACACTGGAAGTGCCTAAAGGCTTACTAAAAATATATGAGCGTAATTCCCCATTAATGCATCAGCTACCTTAACTGCTGTTCCCAACAGAGACGGTCAAAGATAGATGCCTTTGTATTGAGACTTGCAATGGAAATGCTTTTGAAATTGGATTATGAATTCAAAGATCTAAACATTTTTTCAGCCAGATATTAAACATTGGATCGTTCAATGTAAAGTAAGACACCGAATGTGCAATGTGACAATGTAACATGGTTAAAAATCATTGCATGAGCCTGTAAATGAACGGACACCTAGCCATCTTGCGGCACTCACAGCGTGCATCTCGCAGGCTCTTGCTCAGTCCCAGGTGGCATGCGCACACGCTGAGGAACAAAGCATTCCATCAGTGCGAGTGACATCACTGCAGTCCGGTCAGCTGTTTCCTCTGCCTGCCTTCTATAAATTGCAATAGAGGCAAAGAGTAAGATCCTGTCCAACTCCGCCAGACCTGTACTGTAAAAATTATGTGTTTGTTTGAAAGTAAATGTACTTCTTACTTTTTACTGAATGTACAAAGTATATCATCTGGTGGTTTTACTGTATGACTTGTCTGTACTTGTATAGTATGTCTTAGTTGTGTTCCTGTAGCTCAATTGGTAGAGCATGCATAAGCAGCGAAAAGGTCATGGACTCGATACCCATTAGTACACATGTTACTAAAATGTATAGCTTGAATGCACTGTAAGTCTCTTTGGGTACGATTTGCAGAATTATACAAAAATGTTAATCTGTTAATTTTAACAAGTATGCATGCAAAACATGTTAAAGGGACACTCCGCTTTTTTTGAAAATATGCTCATTTTCCAGCTCCCCTAGAGTCAAACATTTGATTTTTACCATTTTGGAATCCATTCAGCTGATCTCAGGGTCTGGTGGTACCACTTTTAGCATAGCTTAGCATAATCCATTGAATCTGATTAGACCGTTAGCATCGCACTCAAAAATAACCAAAGAGTTTTAATATTTTTCCTATTTAAAACTTAACTCTTCTGTAGTTACATCGTGTAATAAGACCAACAGAAAATTAAAAGTTGTGATTTTATAGGCAGATATGGCTAGGAACTATACTCTCATTCTGGCGAAATGATCAAGGACTTTGCTGCTGTAACATGGCTGCAGCAGGCGTAGTAATATTACGCACTGGCCGAAAATAGTCCCTCTGGTTATTCTCAACAGCTGGGGATTTTTAGGCACTGCGTAATATCATTGCGCCTGCTGCAGCCATGTTACAGCCATGTCATTATTTCGCCAAAGTTTAAATAGAAAAAATATCGAAAATACTCTTTGGTTATTTTTTTGCGCAATGCTAATGGTCTAATCAGATTCAATGGATTATGCTAAGCCAGGGGCGTTGCTCGACATAAAGCTCTACTGGGGCACAGGCCCCACATTTTTTCCTGACTTTTTTTGAAAGCCTGCTGTGTGCAAGAGGTGTGCATCACTTCTATACTATGTCCTTTGCTTAATCCACTATTCTACAGTGCAACAGTTACTGCAAAAGATACATATATACAAGTGTAATCTTCATCATACTAGATGCATAAATGGCATAACATGTTTGGAAATAATGACAGCAGAGAAATATTTTCTACATTATATAATGATAGCAATGATTAATATTTTTACAAGAATATTTTAAGAAACCAGTCATTTTATTACTGCTATACTAAATAATCTCAGTCATAGTTACTGTTAACTGTAAGTTAGTGTCCTAGAGTTAAATATTAGTAAACTAAATATTAATTTAATATCTGAAAAAACAGAACAATATAACACATACATGTGTTGATTTTCTCAGCAACAATGCAATTCTATTGACTTAATAAGAGATTTTCCTGAGATTTTTCCTCTAATGTTAGAGACCTGACAGAGTGAGGATGTACTGTAGTTTGTCTTACTGTACCTCCCTTAAACTCATCATCTCTCCTTTCTGCTTCCCTTTCCCTGCTTTGCACAAAACATTTCTGATGTACATCTACAGAAGCCAATAATGATCGAGTCAAAATAAGATTAGCATTATTATTTAGAAACTTACTTTAGTCTCGTCATGTTTTCATAAGCTAACTCACTCGCGTGGCATCACCTTTTGAATGCGGTTGTGCGCGCCGTGGATGAACTCAAAGACGCGCGCGGTCATGGATACGTGCGTGCACGCATCAATGCGACTGCTTCTTCGCTTTAACAAACGTAAATTGGGTAACTACATTGCATATAGATCCGTTTTTGCCGCGATTGTCTTTGTAAAGGATTGCACTAGTTAACTGTTAAAATTTAAACTTGAGATTTACACTGGGGCACAAAAGATTTACACTGGGGCACGTGCCCCAGTAAAAGGGGTCTAGCGACGCCCCTGTGCTAAGCTATGCTAAAAGTGGTACCGCCAGACCCGGAGATCAGCTGATTGGATTCCAAAACGGTAAAATCAAATGTTTAACTCTAGGGGAGCTGGAAAATGAGCATATTTTTTTAAAAAGTGCAGTGTCCCTTTAATACCCGTGCTTTGTTCAAAATGTACTATTGTTTTTGTTAAAAACATGTGAGCCTGCCTGTAAAACCCAGGTAAAGTCATTTTTTATTTACTGTTTTCTACGTAGAATCATAAAGTAAAGAACATTCTGTGAAAATATAACCTTGATGTCTTTCATATTGACTGAGTAAGGTCACGTCAAAGATTGAAATCAATATTGAAATCAGTGAGTGAAATTAAACATTGATGCCCCTAATCTCATATTGAGACTTTAGGCTGAATTTCACAGACAGGGTCACAAATATGCAAAAGATACAAACAGACAAACGTATGTGTATAGCCTCAATGCAGTTTACAAGAATTGTATGCGATAAATTGATGCACAATATGTAGTTGCATTTATATGTTTCTCGCATTTCAGCATGCATCTTGGTAAAGGAGTGCACCTGCTTGCCCGCCGATAACACTGCAGCTATACAGTGGATAGCCCAACTTCCCTATCTGTTAGCATTGATCCCCTCTCATGAGATAATGGCTCTCAGACCTGAGTAACTGGCTGATTATAGTCACTCGATTCTTTTTCTCTTTGACACACACACATACACACAAAATATGTTCTGCTGTGTGTATGCATGGAAACACAATAGTGAACCCTCTACTCAAGCCCTGAAGGAGGACTTAATGCATGTGCAGCTTAAACTGTCGCCGCAGCAAACCAGGCTGGGCTGCAGCCCCTGGCACAATGCCAGCTGTGCCGTGTGCCCGCTATGTTCCAGCAAAGCTAAGGCTCGGCCAAGCCCCGCCGGGCGCTCTCTCATGCAGAAGAGGGCTGAGGTGGTACTGGCCGAGCGCCAGGACGTGTGCCTGCGCGTGCGGAATAGATGCCACGGGTGCAACTCTACAGGCTGGCAGCAATGGGGAGCATGACGGTATTCAATGCGAGTGAATGTGCTTTTTGTCTCCCCGCGCAGTGCCAGGCAGCCTCTAATGAGACGCGTCTTTGTGGCAAGCCTCTCGACATCAAGTGGGCTGGTGGGCTCATTAACCTGATGATGGCAAATAAAAATGCCCCACACAAGAGACGCCGTGATAGCATACTTAAGGCTGTTCAAACCCTCTTGCAGGCTTTGTAGCCATGGAATTGGTAAACCGGCATGGGTGTGAGTGGGTTCCATTTTGTTTTTTGTTTTTTTGGTTTGGCTAATCTCACATTTTTGAAATGTATGGTTTTTTTTGTAACAGTGGTTTGACTTTCACACCAGTTAATGAAGAAGCTAATAAAGAGTTATCTACAGTGTTATGAAGTATCAAAACATGCAGCTCAATTGTTTGTTTGCCGATTTTTAAGAAAAAAGATCATGTAGTTCAGATTAAATTCACATTTTTGCTTTTTTCCTATTCCTTTATAAACCTTAAAGTAAAATAGATGATAAGTTACATTATGGTTGTGCAGAAATAGGTTTTTCTTAAGCCTGATCTTTTCATTTTTGCAATGTTAAAGTGACATTCCACTTTTTTTGAAAATATGCTCATTTTCCAGCTCCCCTAGAGTTAAACATATGATTTTTACCTTTTTGATCCATCCAGCTGATCTCCGGGTTTGGCGGTACCACTTTTTAGCATAGCTAAGCACAATCCATTGAATCTGATTAGACCATTAGCATCACGCTAAAAATAGCCAAAGAGTTTCGATATTTTACCTATTTAAAACTTGACTCTTCTGTAGTTACATCGTGTACTAAGATTGACAGAAAATTTAAAGTTGCGATTTTCAAGGCATTTTCAAGGCATCTAGGACTATACTCTCATTCTGGCGTAATAATCAAGGTTGTTGCTGCCGTAACATGGCTGCAGGAGGTGCAATGATATTACGCAGCAACTTAAAATTTTCTGTCGGTCTTAGTACACAATGTAACTACAGAAGAGTCAAGTTTTAAACAGGAAAAATTTCGAAACTCTTTGGTTATTTTTTAGCGCGATGCTAATGGTCTAAACAGATTCAATGAATAATGCTAAGCTATGCTAAAAGTGGTAGCGCCAGACCCAAAGATCGGCTGAAAGGATTCCAAAACTATAAAAATCAAATGTTTAACTCTAGGGGAGCTGGAAAATTAGCATATTTTCAAAAAAAGTAGGTTGTCCTTTTAAAGCTCATGCTAAGGATTTGTGTTAATCTGCATCGTCCTGTAGAGAAAAAATTTGGATATTGGTATAAATATCAAAGGGGTGACAACTGACATTGACAAATTGCTGTTGAGGCTCCATTAATTAAACCGGATCAGTAATGTGTGTTTAAATGAATTTACTGTTGCATTATTGATTCTTGTGCTGTGCACATTATCTTTCATGGTGCATATGGAGGTTGTGGGTTCGGCTCGCCGTGAGAGATTTGTCTGGACGTGATGTAGGCCTGGAGATCCTGTCTTCATTTATCTGCTGAGGAAAGCCCGGGGGGATGGAGAAGGAGGAGGAGGGGTGATGGGGCTTGCCGTCTTTGTTTGCATTTAAACTGCAGATATCAAGAAGGCCCAACTGTAGACTCAGAAATCACTGGTTCTTTCTGTCTAAAGCCACTTTTATATGACAGCGATGTGCATTAGTAAAAAATGGAAAAAAAAATTGTGTGTTTGAAAAATTTAACACACCACAAAGCTGTCTAAACTATCCGCATGTACACGGATCGGTAAAGACATCTAAAAATGCTGCATTATGTGTGCAAGGCCAGTAGTTGGCGATGTTACTTTGTAAAGCAATTTTGTTTAGATGAACGATGATAAATGTTTATTACTAGTAACACAAACACAATCCTGTACGCCACCTCTGTTCTTATGGTTGTAATTACACGTTCCTGTAAGCTGAACACAAAATATGCATGTGCATCACCGACATCACTGTTTTCACCGCCATTTTTTGCACTAAAACCTTGCATCTTTCACACACACCGCTTAGTTTTACATGTTTTTGTGTCAAGATATAAAACTTATAATACATTATAATGGTACTTAATACCATACAACTATAAAAAACTATATAAATCATTATACTCTTAAAGGATTAATCCGTTTTCTTAAAAAGAATCCAGATAATTTACTCACCACCATGTCATCCAAAACGTTGATGTCTTTCTTTGTTCAGTCGAGAAGAAATTATGTTTTTTGAGGAAAACATTCCAGGATTTTTCTCATTTTAATGGACTTTAATGGACCCCAACACTTACCAGTTTTAATGCAGTTTAAATTGCAGCTTCAAAGGACTCTATACGATCCCAAACGAGGCAAAATGGTCTTATCTAGGGAGTCATTTTTTGATCACATCAAGAGGTCACGGATGACGTATGCGAAACTACGCCCCAGTGTTTACAAGTGTGGAGAAAGAGGACCATACCGACGTTGTTGTATGTCGAATGATACTAATTAATGTCTTTGTGTCAGTTTATTAGTTAAAATGGTCCACAAAAGTGACCTTTCGACGTCATTATGCAATTACGTGAGGTCGCACTGGCTCGTCACACAGCTGGAGGATGATGAGAAGTTATGTTTTAAAAGTGCATATTTTTTATTTTTCTTGCCAAAAATGACAATTGTTTCGCTAGATAAAACCCTTATGCCTTGTTTGGGATCCTTTAGAGCCCTTTGAAGCTGCGTTGAAACTGCAATTTTAAACTGCATTAAAACTGTTAAAGGACAAGTTCGGTATTTTAGACTTAAAGCCCTGTTTTCAGATTGTTTATGGTGAAATAGAATGGTTTTGACTGAAATTTCGACATTTTCGGCTGCCCTAAGAATTTTCGCGTGTTTGTGTTTCAGCTCAGACCTCTATAATGGATTTAATGGTGCACTGGAACAATCCTTCCTAAAATGCATTAAACTTTCGTTTACAAAGACGTGAAACTCACCGAGTGGTCAGGGGTGTTCACTGGTATGCTCACACAAAAATCGCTCCAAAAGACGCATTCCAACAGGTTTTATCGTAGTTTTTACCAGCCCCATGGACTTGTATTAGATGTCCTGTGAGGTACGGTATTACTCCGCGCCGGGAACTTTGTTTCTATTCTTGCGATTGGCAAAGGCGGATTAGCGCCACCACCTGGGCTGGAGTGTTTATTATTCAAGCTCTAAGCGGAAGAATGTACGGGTGTGAGGCGTTTGGAAAAATAGGTCCACAAGTTAACAACGAATGCTGAAACAGCTGTTGGAAAGCATCTTTTGCAGCGATTTTTGTGTTAGCATATCAGTGAACACCCCTGACCACTCGGTGAGTTTCACATCTTTGTAAACGAAAGTTTAATGCATTTTAGGAAGGATTGTTCCAGTGCACCATTAAACCCATTGTAGAGGTCTGAGCTGAAACACAAACACGCGAAAATTCTCAGGACAGCCGCAAATGTCGAAATTTCAGTCAAAACCATTCTATTTCACCATAAACAATCTGAAAACAGGGCTTTAAGTCTAAAATACCGAACTTGTCCTTTAAGTGTTGGGGTCCATTAAAGTCCATTAAAATGAGAAAAATCCTGGAATGTTTACCTCAAAAAACATAATTTCTTCTCGATTGAACAAAGAAAGACATGAACGTTTTGGATGACATGGTGGTGAGTAAATTATCTGGATTTTTTTAAGAATCCTTTAAAAGTTACAGTATAACCACAAAATTGAAAGTATTGTAATGTATTGTAACTGTTGTTATGATTATTTATTAGATGGTACAACATAATTTATATGGCATTATGCCCTTTTAAAAAATGCATTATGCCCTTTTAATACATTATGAATATGGTTTTCATAGAAAGTGTTACCAATTTTACGTTAATCACTCCATAAAAGTGTAGCTAACAGAAGCCCCTGCAGCACTAACATAGATCTGCATTACATTTGATTACAACTGTACAGGCTCAGAAATTCTGCAATGCATTTAACGCCAACCAGGCTCATGAATTTTTTTGCATTGTTCCCAAGGGTAAGATTGAGTCTACCCATGCATCCCAGCATGCCCTAGGGCCCTGGCTGCAAGCGAGGGACTGAGCGCGTTAACACGTGGCAATTTGTCAGGACAACAGTCTTCTCTGAATTGCAGTTTATTGACAGGTACACAATGCACCAAAGGCAAGTGCTCTGACTCGATAAAAGTGAATGATGCTTTCTCCTAGATGGTTGCTCTTTCTAATTTCCCATAATGGACTTTTGTATGCTTTGAGATTTGATTTAAGTCGAAGTGGTCGTTTTTAGGAGTCTGTTAGCCAGTTTGCTTTCTCTCTTATTGTTTCGGAGTAATTTAGAAGCAGAGTGGCAAACACGGTTGCCATTCCTGCCTCTCAGCTGTGTGTATGTAATCACAGACGTGGAGTATATAAATCATGCCAGCTTTGCCACCTGCCTCAAATACCACTTCCAGTCAAACCTTTTATTTTAACTTTCAACAGATTCCTTCTGATTCGGATTCACACATTTTAGGTTTATAAAAATAAAACAGCAGTTACATCAGTCACTGGTGTAGTTCAGTCGAACCTTATGTTGGTATGCAGATAAATATTGACATTTCTTTGTCTGCAACAATTCATCAATGCTTGCATGCACAGCGATAAAAGTGATTCACCGCAGTTTACGGTCTTATTTGTACACAATTCTTATTGACATTTTGTGTTGATATTGGATTTGTGTCTTTGGCTAGCCACAGAAGGATGGGGAAAATGTCCTTTATAGAAACATAAATAAAATGCTTAATTTTAAAGTTCATACTTAATTGGATAGTTCATCGTTCACTCACTCTCATCATTCCAAGTGAAATTTATTCTGTGGATAACACTATTTTTCTCCATATAATGAAAGTAAATGAGGACTGTTGAGTATTTTTTAGGTTTGGAGCAACATGAGGGTGTGGATACTCTAAAAACATGCTGGGTTATTATTTAAACAACGTGACACTGGATGTTAAAATCATAACGGCGGCAGGTTGAAACTAGCAAAAAACAATTGCGTCGTGCATTGCGCTGGGTGTATGATAGGGCCCTTAAAGTTTGTTTCTAGAACCTACCGTTCTCAAAAATTACACCGAAAGGGACGAAAGTGCAAATGTAACAACTTGCCCCATAGGTGGGGTTAATTGTAACAGACAGAGGATTTGGTGTAACACTTGCTAGAAAATTATTAAAAAAAAAAAATTATTTAATACTATTCTGTCCATATACTGTATCTGAATGAATAAATATCAACACATCTTCTCATCTATGGTGCTTCATATTATATCCTTATTTATGCATCTATATATAGATATAGATAGATATAGGTTTATAGATCTAGCTAGATAGAAATTTTTTAAAGTGCTGCACAATTAAGACAAATCATTGTCAATTATTTCCCCTGATATTGTATTTTACAGTTATCATTTTGATGAGTATAGTTTACATTTTAATAATTTCATTATCATTGTGTCCTTGAGGCTTAGATATAAAACTTTGTTACACTAACCCCACTGTGTTAAAAATGTTTTCAATCATGTAGCTATCACTTACTAGTTGTTTTATGTATCAAAATGGTACTATGTTACAGGACAGTGATTAAGATGATAAGTTTGGATTTGTTGACTTGACAAAGTTTCTATAAAAAAGTTAAATAAAGTTACGAGCACACGATTGTGCACATGGATAGATGGTTGGATATTTTGCGTTACTGTCCTCCTCAGTGGACAGTGCAGCTTCAGGCCTTTGCCATGGCTAGATTCCCATGATGCTGAGAGCAGCTGCCTGTGTTTCAGGACTCTGGATGAAACTGTTTCTCTTCCCTGCCGAGAAAGCATAATGCCAGGAGGGCCCTGTAGACCTGCCAGCCAACTGTAGGCACAGGTGTCTCTCTCTCTCTCTCTCTCTCTCTCTCTCTCTCTCTCTCTCTCTCTCTCTCCATCTCTCCTTTACAATTGTTGAACACACCTATCCCTATCTGTCCATCAGTCTGTCTACCCCTAGTCTTGGCATGCATGCAGTGCTCCTGCAACCAGACGAAAGGCAGAGAGACACTGCATAAAGGAGAGAAGAGAACAGCATAGGGCGGAAGGCGAATGACATTATGACCGTACGCAGAGGTCATGCTCAGCATGCACAGGGCCAAGCAATATCATACTGTAAGCAGTGACACCGGGGACCAAAACTCAAGGGGCCAACGTCCTTGCCACTGTGTCAAATTCAAATCTCTAAATCTTTTGCCATGTTAATTTGATGCTATTATATTTTCCTTAGTGTACAAACCATAGGCTTGTTTTTAATATCTGCTAAATGATTTTTAAGGTAGATTCAACGTGCATGTGTGGTTTACAAGAACATAGCTGTGCTGTATGAAAACTCACTAAGCCGTTGTGGGGTGACCTACATAACTAGAGCCGAAACGCTGCTCTCCCACATAATATTGCCAGATAATTTATGCAGGATTGGCTCGTTTTTCTCTTCTAATCATGGCAGTTATATGAAAATCCTGAACATTGGCGGAAAAAGCAGCGGTTTTCATTTTCACCGCGACGCAGAGTAATCTGCATATTTTAATGCACGTTTATCACGAACGTATCATATGAAAAATTACGGCATTGGGAAGTAATATTTATGTTCGTAGTGTTTTGATGCCATAATGAATATGTCTTTACTGATTGTCGTGTTTATCTCTGGAGCAAGAGCAGGAAATCTTACAGAAATATTTATGGGTTATTTTCAGTGCTGTTAACTACACACACACACACACACACACACACACACACACACACACACACACACACACACACACACACACACACACACACACACACATACACACACACGTACACAGTCATTATTTTGTGCCGCTATCATGACCCCTGCACACATGCAGCATGTGAGCTGAAGAGATTGGAGGGGGAGGAGAACCCTGCCGTCTTTTTTCTGCCTTTCTCTCTACCTCCATTTTCCTCCTTTCTGTCTTTTTGCTTTTTCTTATTCATCCCCTGTTCTTATACAGGCTGGATAATTGAAGTCAAATAGTATCTCTCTTTAGCAAAATGCATCACTGATTCAGCCTAAATTGAACCAGGAGTTTCTATTAAATTTTTTTTAGACTGTGAGTCTGTTTGCAGGTAATTATCACTGAAGCGTTTAGTTTAGCACAAAAGATCTAAAAAAAGAAAAATATTAAATAAACTATTGTGTTGTAAAGGTAAACAGTGGTAGGTTTTTGTACTGGTATGTACACTTACACAGTGCTCGGGTATGTGTACGCCTGCATGCTTTTGTGAGTGTGTGTGTGTGTGTGTGTGTGTGTGTGTGTGTGTGTGTGTGTGTGTGTGTGTGTGTGTGTGTGTGTGTGTGTGTGTGTGTGTGTGTGTGTGTTCGCTTTCACAGACAGTTAATAATGTTGCATATTAATGAGGGCCCAGACGCCCTATGGCGGATCAAAGCCTTCAGGTTGAGATTTTCTGTCATTAATTTTCTGAGGATGTGGAAGAGGCATTTAACCCAGCTGGCTTTCAAATAGAGAGTAAATCGTTCAATGTCCTTCCCATTACGCTCACTCAAAAACATGCCAAGACCTTTAAACGTCTCAGCGTTCAGCACAAGCTCAGGTCACTGATGGAAGCAGATAGGTTGTGTAGTGTTGACTGTAATAAACAATTTACTTCGTTATAAGTGTTGGTAATGCATAGACTTGTTACCAACATCAAGGTTGTAGGTTCAGTGTATATGCAGTATGTAAATAAGAAGGTGCATGTTAGGACTTGTAAATGATCACACTGTAAAAAGTGACTTCAATTGGTAACACCAAAAAATAAAAAATAAAAGCATAATTTTTTCAGAGTTCACTTCAGTTTCACTTTAGGTGAAAAATGTAAGTTGAAAAACATGTTTTACTTTTTTTAGGTGTTACCAATTAAAGTATTTTTTAAGTTAATCCAACTTTTCACTTTTTTCAGTGCACTATTTCACTTTTATACTTTGTAGATTTTTCCACTACTTCATGGGCCTGCGCAAGGACATTAATTTTTTAAAGCATAAATATTATATGAAGCCTCTCAACTAATAAAAACTGCATTCATAATAATTCTAATAGCAAAATGCTGTTTTAACAGTTTAAGATATATTGTAGCATGTGTCACCATACACGTCAACCTCAAAAAAGATTTAATGTTAACTGGCTGCTCATACTGTCTTAAACATGAGTTCTAGAAATCCTCATGGTGCGTTGCCATATTTGTTTTATTTCAATTAATTGCATTTATTCTTTTTATCAATTTATGTTTTTTTTTTTTTTGCTGACAATCAAGATTAATTTGTGTTGGTAATATTGGTACTTAGAAATAATAAATAACATTTTAGCACAAATCTGGTGAATTGCAGTCAATCCTGAATGCTATATTAAATTCAACACTATTCAAGTTTTCCTAATTTGTGCATTTTCTTTTTTAAGTTTTAGGCCACAAATTGTAGTTTTAGATCAAATGCAGTTTTAGATCACTGAACAATTTAAAGGATTGGTCCATTTTCTTAAAAAAAATCCTGATAATTTACTCACCACCATGTCATCCGAAATGTTGATGTCTTTCTTTGTTCATTCGAGAAGAAATTATGTTTTTGAGGAAAAAACAATTCCAGGATTTTTCTCATTTTAATGCACTTTAATGGACCCCAACACTTAACAGTTTAATGCAGTTTAAAATTGCCGTTTCAAAGGAATCTAAATGATCCCAAACGAGGCATAAGGGTCTTATCTAGCGAAATGATTGTCATTTTTGACAATAAAAATATGCACTTTTAATCCACAACTTTTCTTCTTCCTAAACTGTGTTGGGGTCAATTAAAGTCCCTTAAAATGAGAAAAATCCTGGAATGTTTTCCTCAAAAAACATAATTTCTTCTCGACTGAACAAAGAAAGACATCAACATTTGGATGACATGGTGAGTAAATTATCTGGATTTTTTTTTTTTTTTTTTAGAAAATTTACTAATCCTTTAAGTTCTACTTTCTGTTGTTGTATATTAAGAAAGGTGCAGAAGAAAAGTCCTCTTGCATCCTCTCAGCTGATTAATGGAGCCGGTTCATTGGTGCAAATGAGGAATCTTTGATCCCACTTGAGCATAATCTGCTTGCATCCTTATTGGCTAAATGTAGCTGTGATGATGGCGTGACCCAGGCCAGCCCAGGTACTGTCCTTAAACAGGGCACTGACACTAATGTCTTCTGACACCCACCCCCTGCATGCTCTACCTGTTAAAGATACTCTGACGTTTGGGCACAAATACGCAGCATTAAAGCAAACCTATGTATGCACAATTTGTATATATACATTATGTGAAAGATGCTTATAGAAATGTATGTATTGACACATAACCGCAGTGCAGGCACGTTCAGCGCTTGTGGCTCTGAGCTTTGCCGTAATGGCTGCTGCTTCGCTTTTATCCTCTTTTGTCCTTAAAGGAGGCTGCACAGATCCTCATAGCATTCTCTCTCTCTCTCTCTCTCTCTCTCTCTCTCTCTCTCTCTCTCTCTCTCTCTCTCTCTCTGTAGTGTGCTGCAACACAGCCTGTTATTTCAAGGAAAGTGCAACCTTTGCCTTGGGCTTTAATTATGTTCAATTTGCCAAGCCGAGCCTGAAACATTCAGAAGGTAAAAAAGCTCTATGACCTATTTATTAATGCTGCGTTGGGTCTTAAGCTGCACTGAGATCAGCACAGCATCGCTCAGCAATAGCACGCCTCTCTGGAGTACACAAGCCTTCAGTCCACTGGGCTCTATTGCTCTTTTACAGTTGAAATTTATTACAGTTCCATTTTGGCCAATTAAGTTTTCTTTTCGTTATTAGTTAAACTAAATGTAACGGTTTGAATGAAATTTTGGTCTTTGAACGCAATCCATCATTTGGATATTAAAGTGAAGGGCGAGATGAAAAGAAATTGATTAAAAAAGATCATTTTTGGGTGGGGATCAATGTGTCTGTATATGATTTGATATTGATGCGTCTTGTACAATGTTTGGTTGTGTTCTCCTCTGTCTGAAGCAGTGGAGGAGAATTCTTTGTGTCGATACAGAAGGGAAGGCATGAATGATTTATGGGTCAAGCTGAAGGTTTCCCCAACACTGTAGTCACTGCTGCAGCCCTATAGCACACACACAGATTGAACGCAGTCATGCAAATGAGAGATTTCACTAGCATTTAACCATTAGTTGTATTTTTAGATTAAGAAAAGTGTTCATTAAAGTCAGAAACAATTAAAGGGAAACTTAAGCGGGTGCCGTTTGTGTGCCACACCTAATTTTAATATAAAATACATTTAGTTTAGATGAGACCCAGTTAAAGACATCTTTGTGATTTACTAACATAAAATCCTACCACATAATGTTAAGAACATTCTGTGAAAATATAACCTTGATATCTTTACTATTGACCGTGTCAGACGATATTTTTTGTTTGTGCGTGAACAGAGAATCTGCTGCCATTTTACCTTCCTCTTTCAGATCTCTATCTTAACTATACAGTTGAGGGAGTAAGATGATATCGGAGTTATGTTACAATATATTCAGTCCACACTATCAACACCTTTATTACATGACCTTATCATGAAATTTACCATTTAAACATATTATTTCAGTGAAAGAGCTTTTTTTATATTTATTTTATTTTTTGAGTCGTCACAATCATTAAAATGTGTTCCTGTACTAAATGTTCTCTGTAAATTTGCCTATGACTGAATGTCATGTTGAGTATGACAGACATATGACAAAATATCCTCTTAGGACATGCTGTTACCCTAAAGCATAAAATATTTTTAAGCTGCAGTGTGTGTATTTTATGCTCGCTCTTACTGTTATACACTTTTACAAAACACACTGTGTTGTGCTCCAGAATCAACAATTCCTGATTTATTTATATATATTTTTTAATTCAGTGGGTTTTTTTTTCTTCAAGAAAGCATTAAAAACATGTTACAACAATATAAAAATCTTGTAATAACCTTAATCCGACTCACCATCCCCTCCATCCCACCCCAACCCATCACACTGCAGGACCAAGAGAAAGAAATGCTATCTTTATATTTTGTTGTTTCTTATTGCAATTACCTGCAGTTATTTTTGCGTTTCCAAATTAGTGTTTGACTTTTCAGACATAAATCATCTCCTACACCTCCTCAGAAAAAAATAGTCTCAAGCTGATAGTACCCTTTTAAAAGGCCCTAATATGCACCAAATATTTAGGTACAGATATGTATACATTGGGACCTTTGTGATACTAATATGTACTCTTTCGTACCAATATGTACCTTTTGAGTTATTAAATAAACTCGCTGGTGCAAAGTTGTCACTTATATGGTACTCAACTGCTAGGGATCATTTTTAAACATAAACTAGGTATAAACCTCCCTGTAACCACTTATCAACATCATATTTATTTTTTACATTAGGGTTATTTTGCTGTCCAAATATTTAGACTTCAAAAAAGGAAAAATTGGGATTTAGTATTTTTTATTTATTTTTTATTTGAAACTTCCATTAGTTTTAGGAAAGTTTGTGTTTCGTTTTTCTTAATACTGTATATATACATTTCATACATTCCCAAATGGGCAAAGTTTTAAGCGCAACTTTAAGGGTGACATCATGATTGATCGCTTGTGTCACTATCTGCAGTAAATCTACTTTTTCTGTAGAATAAAGTATGTAAACTGCAGAATTAACCTCAGAAGATTTGAATTGATAAATAATAAGAGAACACGCTTTCATGGACACAAATAAACAAATGCAAATCTCTCCCAATTATTCCTCTCAATAAAGACTTCTTGCATATTCATATTTGGTCAAAGACAGTTGCAAGCGCTAGAATTTGCATTCGTATACTGTTACAGAAATTCTAATGGGTCTTCATTTGAAGATAAACAACTTTCGGAAGTTTGTACGATATAATAAATGCGTCCCTCATCTCGTTTTTCCTCTCGAGTTGGGAATTACTTTTATCATTCTGTCTCTGCGGCATCAACGGAAAACCAGAAGTGGTACCTCCAAAGCCCAGGTGAAGATAAAACCTCATCTTGACAACATCCAAAATATGCTCTTCAACTTTCATCTATATTAAAGTATACACCATCCAATGTTTTCATTTAAAGACATATGTTTACCATGCATTTGAAGGGATATGGAGCAATGTTGAGGATCAGAGTGGATCCACAAGAGCTTTACCTACAATTCTAGTTAATTGCTCTGTATTGATCTTCCCGATGATGACATATGTGATTGTGAGAGAAAATGTCACAACACTATAATCGTTGGTGGTTGTGGCAAAGAGCTTTCCAAATAGACTTCAAAATAGCAACAATTTAAGGCCCATTGTGTCACAATATCAAGACAGAGTGCATCACTAATGCAATTTGACTAGTCCGTGCAATTGCACGGAAGAAGGTAACAGCATTTTCATGGAGGGGAGAAGCTTTTAAACTGTCACCCAGACCGTCTCCCCTCCAGAGATGAAACCTTTTAACAAGGAATGTTCTCTTGTTAGGCCCCAGTTCTCTAATGTTGGAAAAACAGTGCCCTCCCCCCATAATAGGGTGATGGTCTTGGTTTTTCACCCGGTAATAAGCATTTGCCTCATTCTCATAAAGATAGCAGATGCATTGAACGGTGGGAAGCAATGATAAAAATGTAGTTGGTTGTTTCTCGACACTGCATCTCAGCATGTTTGGAGAGCTTCAAGGAAATGACATGTCAGCCATGAATCAAAGTGGCTTCTTTTATCAGTGTATTTTTTTTTACTTGTTTCCTGATCTCACTGGAGCATCGCTGGAAACCACACAAGTGAATCGTTTTGGTTTTTCAGAAAAATCACAAAAGATCTCTTTAATATCTTATTTCTTTGCTCTTGCGCAGAGATGTGTGTATCCTGAGGAAATAAACAAAGCTCCTGTGGAATTTCAAAAGAAATTTCCGAGACCGTTCATAATTTAACCGAAAAACATTGTCTACTCAAAATCTATTACTTTTTTTAAGCTTAAATATGCTCTTGTAAAATTAAAAATCTAAATATTGGCCAGGGGCCTGTATCATGAAGCCGGTTTAGTTGGCTAGACAGGTACGTTTAGGATTAGTTTGTGCCAGTCCTGGATTTTGGGTACCATGAAAACAGCTCGACTTTAAGCAGCGTACGTTGCCATATAGAAGGGGTGTCCAGACTCGATCCTAAACTCGGAGTTTAGCTGAAACATCCCTCAACAGACCTGCCTGAAAGTTTCTAGTCTGCCAAGTAAGACCTTGATAAGCTGGATCAGGTGTGTTTAAAGGATTAGTCCATTTCCTTAAAAGAAAATCCTGATAATTTACTCACCACCATGTCATCCAAACTGTTGATGTCTTTCTTTGTTCAGTCGAGAAGAAATTGTTTTTTGAGGAAAACATTCCAGGATTTTTCTCATTTTAATGGACCCCAACATTTAACATTTTCAATGCAGTTTAAAATTGCAGTTTCAAAGGACTCTAAACAATCTCAAACGAGGGTCTTAACTAGTGAAACGATTGTCATTTTTGGCAAGAAAAATAAAAAATATGCACTTTTAAACCACAACTTCTCGTCTTCCATCGGCTGTGTGACGCGCCAGTGCGACCTCACGTAATTGCGGAATGACGTGGAAAGGTCACGTGTTACATGTATGAAACGCACATTTGCGGACCATTTTAAACAATAAACTGACACAAAGACATTATAAGTATCATTCGACATACAACAACGTCGGAACGGTCCTCTTTCTCCACACTTGTAAACACTGGGGCGTAGTTTCGATACGTCATCCGTGACCTCTTGACGTGATGACGTATTGCGGGAAGTTGCACTGGCTCATCACAGGACCGGAGGAAGACGAGAAGTTGTGGTTTAAAAGTGCATTTTTTTTTTCTTGCTAAAAATGACAATCGTTTTGCTAGATAAGACCCTTATGCCTCGTTTGAGATTGTTTGAGTCCTTTGAAACTGCAATTTTAAACTGTATTAAAACTGTTAAGTGTTGGGGTCCATTAAAGTCCATTATAATGAGAAAAATCCTGGAATGTTTTCCTCAAAAAAATACTTTGCCTTAAGTAAACATAGAAAGATATCAACATTTTGGATGACATGGTGGTGAGTAAATTATCTGGATTTTTTTTAAGAAAATGGATGAATCCTTTAATTAGGGTTGGAGCAAAAATTGGACATCCCTTCCATATAACTTGCGCTACGCGGCTATCCTGCTCCTGGGCAGGTTATGTTCTGGATCAGAGATCACACACACCGAAATGCAGCCAATCAGCTGTGAGCAAAGTGACACTTAAGTGCGCGATTAATTTACAGTTTGCTGTGCCATGGCTTTTTCTTCCTTATCTTTTGTACATTTATGTGCAAACCCTTGAAGGAAAATTAACCATGTTTTTTTTTAGTAGAAGTGTAGTGAGCATGCATTTTGCTGGATTGATAACCATGGTTGTTAACTTATGTTTACTATAAACTATATTTTATTTATGGTAAGACCATGGTAAAATTGTGGTTACTACGAATATAACCAAAAGCTAAATGATACTGATTAATTTTCATAAGGGAATTGTTAGAAGATCTATTTTGAAATACATAAAATCCTAATATTTTGCTCATGATTATTATTTAGAAAGCATAACTAAGAAATACTGTATACAGAACTCGCTCTATTTACTGTATATTAAATGTGATTGGTTGTTTTGTGCTGATGTCACTATTTCATGTGCACACGCTCGTGGACTAATCATAAATTTAAGCCTGAGTTGACACGGGGGTTGAAAAGCAGATTTATGGCATCATCAAAGCCTGACCGTATTGGTTTGGTTTTGTCAACTAAGAACTACTGTAACCCAGAGTTTGTTCAACCTTCTTCATGGTCAACAAAAACAGCATTATGGGGTTTGTACCATGTAAGATGAGAAATTTAATTTGGCTTTTGATTCTGAGAAATCATTTAAAATAAAGAAATATAAGAATGGAAAGTTCTTAAATACTTAAATACAAATAAGTGTGATAATGAGATTATATACAGTAGAAATAAAGTGTGTTTATTTAAAGAGACTTTTTACAGAATGTATTACAATATTACAGCCTGTGTGACAATGAGTACCAAATAAATAAATAAAAAAAAATAAAAAAATATTCTTTCAATTTACTCAATTTTTTAAGGTAAGTGGTTGCAATCAATTTATTTAAGCTACGTTTAAACAAAAAATAGAAAAATAAATTAAAATAAAAAACTTTTGTTTAAATGTAGCTTAAATAAATTGATTGCAACCACTTACCTTAAAAAATTGAGTAAATTGAATTAATCATTTTTTTTTCAGTGTACCTGTAATCACACAGCACTGTGGTTAATATGTTAAATTTGAGAATTTAATGATACAGCACAGTATACAAAATGTTTTTGTGCAGTATTGTATAGAGTTTTTATGTTGAGTTAGAGCAGAGGTTGGGGAATTGTGCAAATTGTCCTAAATCTAATTCTGGGCTGAAAGATGCAGTGGGCATTGTGTGATATGCAATTGATTTTCTGATAAAACTTTGTAGTTGTAAATCAAAGACAAAATGCTGAAAGTTTAAGCTGTTTTTTTTAATGAAATTATTTGCTGTGACAAAGTTGATGCGGCGGCATCTAGACACATGCATGAATAATGTATAGGAAGCCTTGGGCTATAGATTGAGTGTGAATATTCATTAATTTGTTTGCCCTTTGGGAGGTAATGCATATTCAAACAAAGACACGCTCAACACCCTGTTTGCCAACTTGTCTATCCACGGTTTGCATGGATAAATGACAAAATAACTAAAGGTGGCTTCACGGGCGTGACTGTCACTTAGCGACTTTGCAAGGATATAACTTTGCCAGTGGGTTAATGGTTTAAACTTGGATCATTTCTTTCGCAGAAGAGACCCATCTAGCTCTCTAAGTGCTAAGTCACTGTGGCGCTGGAAATCCTATTACTGAACCGGACAGGACCTGCTCTGATTCCACTGATTGGATGCAGACCTGTGCCGCCCAGGTCACTGAAATAGATATCAGATTCAAACATGGACGATCGTAAAAAGCAAGCACGGAGAGCCAAATCAGCATCCTTGCCAGAGCTGTGTTGCAGGCTATCCCAGAATGCATCACAGGATATAGAGTATGTCAAATACGAATTGTAATAAAGGTCAAACTTTAAAGTGAAGAATATCTCAAATTGCTCTACTGGAATGTAAAACAGTGTTATAAGTGATAAATTATAATTTGACCCTCTCCGCCCTATTCTCAGCTCTGCAAACAATTTGGTAACAACACCTCGCGTCCCAACGAAAAGGCTATTAAGGACGAATTGCTTTTGTTTAGATGTTGATTTGTGTAGAGTTCATCACGACCTCGAGCTTTGCCGGCCCTCAGAGTGAGGGAGGAGTATTGAACAGACTGAGATGAATGACTCATTAGTTGTAGATTGATCACAGGCTGTGGGCCTACATGGGCATTTCAGTCATTAATATTCAAATATAATTATTCTGTCGGCTCAGCACGCATGTTGACTTTGTAGCCCTAATTGACACGTCACCATGTGATGTATGAATTATTGTAATGAACATCATTTTGATTTTAATAGCTTGCATGTTGTGTGCAAACGTGTGTGAATGTTTTTAAATGCGTTCATGGACCGAGGATTCATGCCTTCTAAGCAACAGGCTTTTATCAATAAATTTTAATCAGTCTGCTGTTACTGTCTTACTCTCAAGTGCACACTTTGACCTAAAGGACATCAGCAGTTCTATATACAGTACAGTATATGGATCATCAGGTTTTGCTCATGACAGTTCAAGTACATGCTGTCAGTAAAGTGAAAAAGAAGACATGCCAGATATAAAAAAGTTCTTAAAGTCATTCAACTGCACTGTAAAACCTAACTTCAAAATGTTCTCTTAAAAAAGGTAGTAAACGTAGTAACCTAAAAAAAATAACAACCAGAAATGTATGTATTTCAAGGGATGAGGTAAAATAAGGCCAACGCAGCCTGATGTCAAGCTGTAATGTCAGTCAGACATTATGTTTTTAAAGCCCAAAGTCTGGTTGATGTCAAAACCCAACGTCTGGTTGACGTCAAAAACCCAACATTTGCCTGAAGTTAAAACCCAACATCTGGTTGACGTCAAAAACCCAACGTCTGCCTGACGTCAACACCAAACGTTTGTCTGATGTCAAAACCCAACGTCTGCCTGACGTCAAAACCCAACGTCTGCCTGACGTCAAAACCCAACGTCTGCCTGACGTCAACACCCAACGTCTGCCGGACGTCAAAACCCAACGTCTGCCGGACGTCAAAACCCAACGTCTGCCGGACGTCAAACCCAACGTCTGCCGGACGTCAAACCCAACGTCTGCCTGACGTCAAACCCAACGTCTGCCTGACGTCAAACCCAACGTCTGCCTGACGTCGAACCCAACGTCTGCCTGACTTCGAACCCAAAGTCAGACAGACATCAAAACCCAACATAAACCCAACGTCAGACGGACATCAAAATCCAACGTCAGACGGACGTCAAAATCCAATGTCAGACGGACGTCAAAACCCAACGTTGGACTGACGTCAAATTTCATCGTCGGACTGACGTCAAAAACCAACGTCGGACTGACATCAAAATCCAACATTGAGCTGATGTCAAAATCCAACGTCGGACTGATGTCAAAATCCAACGTCGGACGGACGTCCAAACCCAACATAAACCCAACGCAGGTTTGACGTCAAAACCCAGCGTCTGCCGGACATCAAAACCCAACATCAGCTGGAAGTCAAAACGCTTCATGGTTCCAGAAGAACCATTTTTCATTGAATGGTTTCTGTTTCAGAAATGTTCTGTGTAGTTTTTTAATAATATAATAATAAAAAAAATATAAAAGATAATATAAAAATATGCAATCTGAGTGGTTCTTTGAGAAACCAAAAATGGTTCTTTTAATTATTGCATGTGTTCCTAAGCCCATGACATTGTTTTTGCACACTTTACCAGTTGAGCTTCAGGAACAGATGTTAGTGCAGGCAAATATTTTATCATTTATATATGTTATTTGAGGTATAATCAAGTTTTTACTTTTGTAGTTATCTAATTTTAAAGCTGGATAAAGGCTCAGTACACCAGGGTGGCCCAGATAGCCTGCAGGCTTTGGTGGGTTGTGATTGAGATAAAACTGGTGTGTGTTTTGTCATTGTTAACACTTCTTTTTCTGAGGGCTGTCTGTGGAGTCATTCGTCATTGCAGGGTGGGTGAATATATTGCCTCGTTTATGCTTCTTTGCTCTTGCTACCTGTGCACACTGGAATTGAAAGAAGAAACTTAATTTCCTCTTTCATCCTGAGCTACAATACAAACTGCACATGCACAAACCTCTTTCTATATTTCTATTACTATTTTGCATTACCTGTTGTCCAATCCATTAAGGCTATTTGTTAATGCATGCCTGCTATTGCCCAGTTTCTCATAGGGCTAAATCCCCAAAAAATATTTATTCCTGGCACAAGCATCATGATATCATATCATGTTATTTTAAGTATCAAAAATCATAAATCAACATCAATTTCCAATGTATTTCAGCCATAGCTAAACGTTGGATTCTGGGAATGAATTTGCATTCAATGAGAAATGATTTGCTTTAGTATATTATTAACATTAATATATAAGTATATCTATTATAAGCAATTAATAAATACACAATCTATATTCTGATCTTCTATGTAATTTGTGTCATAATATTTGTATATATCTGTATATATTGTGCGTGTATTAGATTAGTGAGTATACTGTAATGCCAGTAGTGTTTGTTGTAATAAGTTCCTCACAGAAGACTGAGAGATTAATATAGAGCACTGAAAGCTCTCGCCTGTAGGCACAGCATAAATGAGATTGAACGCTGCCTGTCTCTGTGCAGGACCCACACAGCTCTTCATTTGGACAGGTTATGCTGTAAGACTGCAATTTTCAAGTCCAATAGAAGCCTCTTGGTGCTTTTTGCTCTGATACTTTACAATAGTCATATTTATTTTTTCAATTTCAGCAGATTTGAAATGTACATGATTAGAGTCATTTTTATGCCGTTTGCGTGTATTTTGGTAAATTTCATGCAAAAATATGATAAGAAAATTGCAGCACATGATCATATAAGGATTGTAGGTTGCAACTTGTTTGAGGCATTTTATATTTGATTTCATTTTACATTTATCAATCAATAGATCCATCCATAGATCCATCCATCCACTCATACATCCATCTATTCATAGATACATCCACCCATCCATAGTTATATCTACCCGTTCATAGATACATCCATCCATCCATAGATACATCCACCCATACATAGTTACATCCATCCACGGATTGATCCACTCATTCATAAATTGATCCATCCATTGGTAGATCCATCTATCCCTAGATCCATCCATCCAAAGTTACATCTATCCACTCACCCAACCCTAGATTCATCCATCCATAGATCCATCCATCTAAAGTTTCCACCATCCATCCATAGATCCATCCATCCAAAGTTACATCCATCCATCTATTGTAGATCCACCTATCCCTAGATTAATCCATCCATAGATCCATCCATCCAAAGTTACATGCATTCAAAGTTACATTCATCCATCTATTGGTAGATCCACCTATCCCTAGATTCATCAATCAATAGATCCATCCATCCAAATTTACATCCATCCATCTATTGGTAGATCCACCCATCCCTAGATTCATCCATCCATAGATCCATCCATCTAAAGTTTCCACCGTCCATCCATAGATCCATCCATCCAAAGTTACATCCATCCATTTATTGTAGATCCACCTATCCCTAGATTAATCCATCCATAGATCCATCCATCCAAAGTTACATGCATCCAAAGTTACATTCATCCATCTATTGGTAGATCCACCTATCCCTAGATTCATCCATCAATAGATCCATCCATCCAAATTTACATCCATCCATCTATTGGTAGATCCACCTATCCCTAGATTCATCCATTCATAGATCCATCCAAAGTTTCCACCATCCATCTATTGGTAGGTCCACCTATCCCTAGATTCATCCATCAATCCAAAGTTTCCACCGTCCATCCATAGATCCATCTATCTAAAGTTACATCCATCCATCTAATGGTAGATTCACCTATCCTTAGATTCATCCATCCATAGATCCATCCATCCAAAGTTTCCACTGTCCATCCCTAGATCCATCCATCCATCCAAAGTTACATCCAACCATCTATTGGTAGACCCACCTATCCATAGATCTATTCATCCAAAGTTACATCTATCCAAAGTTACATCCATCCTTCTATTGGTAGATCCACCTATCCCTAGATTCGTCCATCCATAGATCCATCCATCCAAAGTTTCCACTGTCCATCCCTAGATCCATTCATCCAAAGTTACATCCAACCATCTATTGGTAGACCCACCTATCCATAGATCTATTCATCCAAAGTTACATCCATCCAAAGTTACATCCATCCATCTATTGGAAGATCCACATATCCCTAGATTCATCCATCCATAGATCCATCCAAAGTTTCCACCATCCATCTTTTGGTAGGTCCACCTATCCCTAGATTCATCCATTCAACCATCCATCCAAAGTTTCCACTCTCCATCCCTAGATCCATCCATCCAAAGTTACATCCATCCATCCATCTATTGGTAGATCCACCTATCCCTAGATTCATCCATCCAAAGTTTCCACCATCCATCTATTGGTAGGTCCACCTATCCCTAGATTCATCCATCCATCCAAAGTTTCCACCGTCCATCCATAGATCCATCCATCCAAAGTTACATCCATCCATCTAATGGTAGATTCACCTATCCTTAGATTCATACATCCATAGATCCATTCATCCAAAGTTTTCACCGTCCATCCATGGATCCATCCATCCAAAGTTACATCCATCCATCCATCCATCCAAAGTTTCCCCTGTCCATCCCTAGATCCATCCATCCAAAGTTACATCCAACCATCTTTTGGTAGACCCACCTATCCATAGATCTATTAATCCAAAGTTACATCCATCCATCTATTGGTAGATCCACCTATCCCTAGATTCGTCCATCCATAGATCCATCCATCCAAAGTTACATGCATTCAAAGTTACATTCATCCATCTATTGGTAGATCCACCTATCCCTAGATTCATCCATCAATAGATCCATCCATTCAAAGTTACATCCATTCATCTATTGGTAGATCCACCTATCCCTAGATTCATCCATCCATCGATCCATCCAAAGTTCCCACCATCCATCTATTTGTAGGTCCACCTATCCCTAGATTCATCCATCCATCCAAAGTTTCCACTGTCCATCCCTAGATCCATCCATCCAAAGTTACATCCATCCATCTATTGGTAGACCCACCAATCCATAGATCTATTCATCCAAAGTTACATCCATCCAAAGTTACAACCATCCATCTATTGGTTGATCCACCTATCCCTAGATTCATCCATCAAAAGATCCATCCATCCAAAGTTACATCCATCCATCCATCTTTTGGTAGATCCACCTATCCCTAAATTCATCCATCCATAGATCCATCCAAAGTTTCCACCATCCATCTATTGGTAGGTCCACCTATCCCTAGATTCATCCATTCATCCATCCATCCAAAGTTTCCACTGTCCATCCATACAGTAGATCCATCCATCCAAAGTTACATCCATCCATCTATTGGTAGATCCACCTATACCTAGATTCATCCATCCATAGATCCATCCATCCAAAGTGTCCACCGTCCATCCATGGATCCATCCATCCAAAGTTACATCCATCCATCCATCCATCCATCCATCCATCCATTGGTAGATCCACCTATCCCTAGATTCATCCATCCATAGATCCATCCATCCAAAGTTTCCACCGTCCATTCCTAGATCCATTCATCCAAAGTTACATCCATCCATTTATTGGTAGATCCACCTATCCCTAGATCCATCCAAAGTTTCCAACGTCCATCCATAGATACATCCATCCATAGATAGATCCATCCATAGATCCATCAATCTCTACATGTATCCATGCTTCCATCCATTCTAAAATATTCTTCCTAATTATTTGCCTTTACACTGAATTTTAATAGACCTTTTAAATGTGTGACCAACTTGTTCATTCATTCATGAAAAGACCTTAATAATATTGCACTTTCATTAAATAGTTTTAATGAAAATTAATGTTGTTTATTTATAAACTGGTTAATTATCTAGCAGCTAGCACAAACATTGGCCAATTGTTTTTATGTGTTGTGACAATATTAAAATTACTTCTAGTTAGATTACGTTGTGTATTTCTTTTAAATTAGTTTTGGTTTTGTAAATCTCAATGGAAAAATTGCTTCGTGTTACTCTACGTAATCTGGAAGGCCCTTCCCGACACAAATGTGGTATTACAGAAATAGCGTCCAGTTCAAGAGAATTTAATGCCCCATAATCTGCTTTTCAAATCCAGATTAGAAATTCACATCTGAACAAATCAGCAGAGAGGCAATCCTCTGGGTTTGAGGTTATTATTTTTTCCAGCATTATTCTGGTTGGCTGCAGCAGTGTAAGGTAATTGGCACTAGTGCTGGATTTTTTTAACACACACACACAAGATTATTGCAGAGAGCTGCCACAATGAATATTAAAACACTTTCAGACTGTACACATCCCATGTCTTATTACTTCCATTCCTCGGTGCGAGTCAGAAAACTGGAAGGTGACACAATATGAAGCGGAAATTGAATAAAATAATGAACACACAGTTTAAGACATCAGTGACATGCTGGATCCAAACAGATACCACTTAGGATGTGTCGAATAAGAACAATTTACTTATCTACAGTATGAAACAGAAGTGGACACATGATATTGTTATAATGACCAGTGACAGAAACCCCGTGCCATTGTCATGATGTGGCTACAGTGTCATTGTGTGAATATGTGTGCGTTTGTACGAAGAAAAGTGTGTGTGTGTATAGGCAAGGTTTGTGTGCTGGTGGTTTGAGGAGCAGGTGAGCGATCAGGATGGGCTGTTTTTCAGTCAGACCTGTCAGAACTGCAGCTCAGCAGCTTGTCAATGCCACACAAAGCTGAGAGAATTGAATACATTTCATCCCTGGCCTCCTACAGGTCACCAATGACAGGTCTGTTCTTCAATTACCAAGCATCACTGCTCTCTCTCTGTCACACACACACACAGAGAGAGAGAGGATTGCCATGACATGCATGTATGTGCTTTAACTATATTTATTTCATGTGTATGTGGGTGTTTCCCGCTGTATAGGCAGTGTTGGACAGTGGAAAAAACTTTTTTACATTAGTATATTAGTATACACTAGTATTGTCTACTAACTAATGTCCAATAGTGGAAATAAATAGAAAACACTGAACAAGGATTTTCTGTAGACCAGTGGACGCAATTGGCTCAAATCACATAGATTTTGTATCAAACAATATAAGTCATTAAGGTAACATACAGAACTAAAGAGATATGTCAACTAAAAATGACATGGCAAAATTTTTTCATCATTTACTCATCCTCATGTTGTTCTGAAGATATTTTGATAAATAATGGTAATCACACAGTTGACGGTACCCATTGACTTCCATAGTAGGATAAACAAATACTATGGAAGTCAATAGGGGTAATGTCAACTTTGTGGTTAGCATTATTTATCAAAATATCTTGAAAAATATATAACATGAGTAATATGAGTAAATGATAATAGAATTTTTCATTTTTGGGGTGAGCGATCCCTTAAAGAGTAACTAAACCCCAGCCGTAGGCAGACCCTGAGATAGAGGGGACGAACTGAGCTCATACCAAGTGTGTTCTGAGATCATAACAAGGGCGTGGTGAGCTCGAACCTGCTTACGTAGGATCGTACTGCTTAAAGGGCTTGTTATAGTCGTGCGTAGGTCCTACGGTGTAGCCGCGACGGCGTAGATTCGGCGTCGGTTTTCATTTATACTTTTGCGTCGTTGTCCGCGTCGACGTGCAAACACGCGCAGGCCGCTGGTAGGCAGTATCCACGGGTGTAACCACAGTAGCAGCGCGACTGTCAAAGAAGAAGAAGCTTGGCAAGTTAACCCACAAACGAAGAAGAAACAGCAACTTGTTGTGTATGATTTGAGAAGACCAGTATTGATGGAAGTAAATAAACAGCGACTAATGTTGCAGTTTGAGTTAAATCACTCCTCAACTTGGCTTGGCTGGGGGAGGGGTTCTTGTGGACCAATCACAGCACTTGCGGTCTGCTTAGAACTGACACGCTGTTAAAAATTTTCTGAGGTGTGCGTCAGGCTACGCAGAGCTATGCACAGGCTACGGATAGCTTACGGCGTAGAACCTTCACACGACTATAAATCGGGCTTTACATCAAGCGGTAACGCAACATCCAACAGAAAAATTCAACTGCAGTAGCCACACACCGTTCAACCTGAAGAGGGCAGCACTCACAGCAGACGTTATTACACTATATATTGTAGCATCAATGAACAGCACTAATAAAGCCTCATTCTTATAGATCATTAACTAAAAAGGTTGGTTTAGGGTTTAGTTACTCTTTAAGTATGAAGGGTATAAGGGTATGTAAACTTTTGTTCTGGTTTATTTTTTTAATATTTAGTTATTATTCTATGTTGTTGACTACGTGTAAACATCTGTTGGGTAAAAAAAAGGCAGTACGAAATTACAAAACAACTTACTCCAGCAATTGCAAATTTCCTCGAATTTTTTTAAAATAAATATTTGGATATTCTGAAAGTGCGAACTTATTTTAAAGGAACACCCCCATATTTTGGGAATTTAGCTTATTCACCATATACCCCATAGTTAGAAAAGTCCATACATACCTTTCTCATCTCCGTGCGTGCTGTAACTCTGTCTGACGCAGCCCCCGCTAGCTTAGCTTAGCACAAAGACTGGAAGTGAATTGCTCCAGCATACTGCTCCCAAAAAGTGACAAAATAACTTGGACATTTTCCTATTTATGTGTTGTGATTTGTATAGTCAGAGGTATTCAGGCCAATCACAATGTACAGATTAGCTGGCCAATCAGGGATTGAAATCTGGAGCTACAAAATTTATGGTATGTGGAAAATAAAACAAGTGAACACATTGTATCATACCAAATATACAAAATAACCTTGTTTTTTAGCTATGAAATGGGTGCTTTTATAAGACAGACACAAACTACTGTATGTGTCCATACAGTGTTGTCTAATAATCAAAGCTTGATTCGAGGGCCATGCATTTTAATGGGACCTCTAGGAGAACAGCAGACACATGGCATTACAATTGAATAGATTTAGGATAAGTCAATACAATGGCAGATTGACCAGCTGGAGTCTGTACTCTCTGACCCAGGTCAGTAACCATCACAGATCCATTTCCATGCCCTCTCATTTAATTACTTCCCTGCTTTTAGTGTAGAGAGCTTTTTGTCATCAAGTTTTTTTTGCAATCAGTTTGAATTCATGATTATAAATTCAAACTCATTTTAATATTGTGATAAAAATGTGTCTATTGTAGTCAGTAGTTAAAAAGTGTTTAGAAGCTACACATAAAAATTTAAATAAATATTTACATTTAAAGATGTTCCAGATATTCCAAAGAATCTAACGGTGTATTTAAGGTAAACCTTTTTATCAGCGTGTGTCCCCTGGGAATCGAACCCCATGACCTTTAGTGCTTCTAATGCAATTCTCCTCCAGTTGAGCTAAAGGACACAAATAAAACAAAAAAGCTTAACTCAGACTTTCAATATTTGAATCTATGCTGCTGATTTTACACAAACCTTACATTTGTAAATTTGTTGTTTCAAATATTGCAGGTTTAACTTTTTTTCATGTAAAAAATTATTTGCTGCTGTTTAATCAACTCAGATTTACAAGTCATTTCAACTTAATGTTATTTATCTCGACTGGAGATGAGTTAAAATATCAACTTCATACAAGTAGCAACTAATCTCTTGTCAAGATAAATAATAGTAAGTTGAAATGACTCAAAAATCTGATTTGATTAAACAAAAAATTTTTTACAGTGCACACCATTAAAAAATACCTATGAAATTGAGTACTACTGATAGCTTTTGATCACATATGTTTCAAACAACAAGGGGGTCAAAGTGACCTTAACATGTATGTTTAAATGAAAGCTGTATTTTCTTACAGTACTAAAGATCTGAACTAACAAAAACACATCAATCAAAAATCAGACATACTGTCATATGTACTTGTCTTCCTCTCTACTAACTATACAATATCCATACAGTATAGTTCACATATCAGCTTTTCATCCTTATATTTTATCACTGGAAAAAAGGTAGGTGGCATTGTTGTGTTCTTTATCCTTTGTGATTTAACTTTGCCTCCAGTAATTCAGATGCTGTTTGAGTAAAGTGCTCCATTTGCCATCTTTCCTGAGAGCTATTTGTAGCCTCAAGCCTACAGAAATTTCAGCTACTGTAGATGGAGAACTTTCACGTTTCTCTGTGTGAAATATCCAACCAGAACCTCTCTGGAAAGACAATAATAGACCTGCTTACCATTAACAGAAAAAGGACTCAGAAAACAGGTTTGAATCTGTGGGCATCTATTGTTAGCTGTAAATGCCTGGCTGCCATCCCATAATATCTCGAGAGCTCTTTGTTTGTTCAAGCCTGTCGCCAACCCTTCTGTTTTCCTCACCCTTTATAAGTGCTGCCTTTCCATGCCATGCAGTTTATTGTGGATTTTAGTGAAGCTTCTGAAGCTGGCCAGTTGCTTGGCAATGTGAAATAATTTTTTGAGCACTGGAAAAGTGTAGTCAGATATGGTTAATTTGTTGATGTGATTTTTTTTTTTAATCAGTCCAGATTATTGTATTATAGAAACAAGCATGTTTTATATTATTATAGCAACATTTTGCCACAAAACTTTTAAATAATCATGCAACTTAACAGATGATGATAGTTTTGTTCCTTTTAATGTCCACGTCTGACATCCATGCATTTGAATATGGATTACTAAAAGAATAACATCATATTATATCACAAAAAAAGAATGAATTAATCTTATTGGTATGTTTTGGTTCAATCTGCTTTTATCCCATGACATTGGATTTAGGGATATTGGTACATTTGTGTACAATTTGCATTTATACATTTGTACAAATTCTTGTAAGATCAGGATGAATATATACGGTGGAAGAGCAGACGTTCTTAATACCTGTATGCTGCAAGAAACTCCCATTTCTCCATGTGTCTCCGAGGCACTGAATCAATAACCGGAGCACTGATGGAATTTGCAGCATGAGTGCGCAGAACTCGGGCCCGGTTCTGTCCGACTCAACTTGGTTTCTTATTCTGCACTTTTTATTTGACTGTTCAATGCAAGAGGGATTGCAGTTTTTATTCAGACAATTTTTTCTTCTTTGTTCAATCAGGTTCCCAGACGAGGAAGAGACTGATATATTTTGTAGAGCCATGGCAGACCCCATTTTCAAAGAATGTTTCATAAAACAGGGACACTGTGGCAAGTGAATCTACGAGACTCTCGGTAAGAGCATTGTGCACCTAATTCATACTGATGGATCCAGGTCAACACATAAAAGGCGCATGGCAGCTCTTTTTCCAACCTTAACTTAAATCCTGGATTGTTAAAATGATAACATTAAATTTTGAGAAGTAGCCCATGGGCACAGTGTTTTGATTTCTGTGTGAAATATTTTAAGCAAGCATAATATTTAATACAATTTTATGGCAGTTCATATGGCTGCTGTGATTTATTTGATCTGCGTTGGGCGCCTTCTGCTGCCTGCAACAAACTTCATTTCTGCTTTTAAACAAGAGCATTCAATTTCTTTTGTTGACTTTCACACCTTTTGCACCTATGCTGCAAAAAAAATAATGTTTTATTTAGCATTTTTGTATTGTGTACCAGTATTCTAAATCTCTTTAAATCGAGATATATTTACACTGTAAAACATTTTGTTGGATCAACTTAAAAAATTAAGTTACCTGTTTGCCTTAAATTTTTGAGTTGAAAAATATTAGTTGACTCAAAAAAGTTTGTTGTATCAACTAATATTTTTAATAGGGCTGTCAAAGGATTTATTGCATACAAAATAAAAGTTTGTTTTGCGAAAAATATGCTGTGTGTAATTATTTTGTATATATAAATACACTCACATACATATATGTATTTAACAGGGATGTGATTTTTCCGGATTAATCCGGAATTCCGGATTTTCCGACCTGAAAATGTGACCTACGTGAATCATGCAGATATGTAAAAAAAAAAAAAATAAGGGGGGAGGGGGGTATCTCACAGCCGTCGCCATGGTAACCCGGGACGGAACCACAATCGCCATCCCCGCGCAACAGGGCCACACCGGTGGCAGATGACAAAGAGATGCATTTTCCTTCCTTTCCAAGTATCAACAAGGACGTGTTTCTGACCGTTCGCAAATGGCGGATGGCGAAGTATGATTGTATTCACCAATCAGACCCGATCGTTTATCTCCTCTCTTCTCCTCATTTGCGACGTTTGGCTGTCACTCGCGTGACGCGAAACAAAGCGGCAAACATATACACGTCGGTTTACTTGGTGGATTTGGAGCAGCAATTTTCACAGAAATGAGAGGAAAAACGAGCGCCATTGCAGAAAATCCTGGTGGCGACTGAGAGAGGGACGATGCAACAATATTGGTTCCGAAAAAAGGCAAGGAAATAAGTTACCTCATCGAGCCTGGTTTAACCTATGAGCATTACATTCGTGCATGAAACCTGATCGACGAACACGGAGGGGCGGGAATCGCGGGGCGGAGTGGAGTCTAGAGTGATGTTTCTTCAGGCTCCGGCGTGAATATAAATTTCTCTTCTAAAGTTCGGTAAAAACACATAAATGGCTTAAAATCTTGTTTAAGAATCTGTTTTATATTGAGAATCTCTCTTTCAGCGCGCCTACCTGTGTTTGCGCCGCGTGACAGCCGATTTGAATCTGACAGAGTTCATCACTGTACATTAAAAAATCCCACACAGACATTACAGCGTAAATGCTAGGATTAAGATTGATTTTATATATAACAGATAATCTAGATACATTTACCCTAATAAGTTTTTAAAAACATGGTAATGTTTTAATGTTTTGCTTTAGTGTTTTAATGCCAGACAATCATTGAAATGAGTGAAAAATGAAGAGAAAGGCAGCAGATATAGCATCCTTCTTCAGAAAGAGTAGCAAGAAGCAGCCAAACAAATCTTAGTAAAATACATTAAAGTAGCCTTCAAAATTCACATGATTTTCTGGTCTCTAGTTTTTTCAGCAATGGGAGATATAAATTCTGGTTTCAAAGTAAATTTCAAAAGTTTTATTTGATTAAATAGTTTAAAAAACATGGAAGTTGAATTATGACTATAAATTGTATGTTAATCTCAATTCATTTTAATAAAAATTAAATTATTGTAGCAATTGTATGTTATACATTATTCTGATTAACACACTATAATACTTAAAAGTATTTTAAGGTTGGATGATAGAGATTTTATATGCCACCCCAGAGTAACTGCTGGCCCCTGCCTGGCCACCCCTATGAAAAATCCCTTGCTCTGCCACTGATTAGCAAAACACAAAAAATACATTATATTATAAATCTTTACCCGGACAAGTGACTTTTGTGCATGGACAAGTGAAACACAAATTTCCTTGTCCGAAGGACAAGTTCCTCAAAAAGTTAATGTCAAGCCCTGATAAACATATTACAACAATTTACGATTAACTAAGAATAATAGTAAACTTCATTATTGTTAATATTGTGACTCTTGATGAGTCTTGATGACGTATGCAGCTTAGAAATGCGACCTCCGGAAGGCTGCAGACTTAGGATTGAGAAACGGCCTCTGTATCATCGTTTGTATCAAAGGTTTCGTGTGTTTAAAGTTTTAAGGTTGACCAGTTTGATTAAAATAAATAGCACCTGCACTTTTTTGTACAATTACTTCTATTTATTAGTGTCAACCTTCTATTGTTCATGTTTAACAGCTAACAAAGTTACTCATCTACAGGGGTCTAAAATTAGAAAAAGAGACCTTTAAGACACTTTATTATAACTAATGGCCCTGTGTAGCACATTTTACAGATATTTGTATTAAAATAATACTCTGGTAAAAATAGAAGTACTGATTTAACTTCTTTACTCAAGTAAAAGTATCAAAGTACAGGCTTGGAAATTTATTTAAAGTATAAAATTAAAAGTAGCCATGCCTTTAGTTCTTTATAAGCCATTGCCTACATTTTATTTGGATGTCGGCAAAATAGGCCCCCTTTTGACATGAACATTTGCATGTTGCACATTTAGCTGTTAAAGTGCAAATGCAAAACAAAAATAAGTTAAAACATATTTTTATCATGGTTGTTGATATAGAGAGAGGTGGTGATGGAGCAGTGGACAAGACACTTGCTTTTGATTCCCACTGTTACACATCCACCAAATAAGTTGTTATGTGTCATACTGTACAAAAAAGTAGCATGTTGCACATCTAGCTGTAAAATGAATTAAAATTTGTTTTTTTGTTCAAATAAGTTGTTATGGGTCCTACTTTACTATCCGTATAGATCCGCCACCAGTTTGATTGGCGTGTGTGTGTGGGGGGGTCTCAATATATTTTCCTGCTTTTTTGTCCTTCGCCAATCACATGCCTGATTTAAGAAACATTTACATGTATATAAATATTTATTTAGATTTTAATATATAATATATAAATAAACATTTATACATAAATAATAATTTCCTTAAATGTATATATGTGTGTACTTATATATAGTTGATGATATGTGCAAACAAACTTTTATTTTGTATGCAATAAATCTTTTGACAGCACTAATTTTTAAGTTAAATTGACTCAAAATATTAAGACATCCAAGTAACTTAATTTTTTATGTTGAACCAACTATTTTGTAGTGTACTTGAGAAATTCATTCTTGCTTTCTTAAAAAAAAGAAAATCAAGTGAGTTTACAGTATGTTTTTAAACAGGTAAAATTATCTGCCAATGGGGTAAGAAAAATAAACTTAATTAAATAAATTAAGTCAAGGTGATTGTTTTTACCCCATTTGCAGAAATTTTTACTTTGTTTTAAGCATAAACTCAGAAAACAAGATTTAAAGGTGCATTGTGTACAATTTACAAAGATCTCTTCCCAGAAATGCAATATATACATAACTATATTGTCGATAAAGACCTTACATAAGGAACTGTATTATTTTTATTACCTTACAATGACACATTTTTATCTCCATACACCGCGGGTCCCCTTACATGAAAGTCTCAGTCATGTTTCGACAGTACCCTAAACGGACAAACTGTAGCTACAAAGCGTGTTTCGCCCCTTCGTTGTTTCAGACAATGACAAGTTTGTCCTGTGGCGGCTACCATATGCGTTTTGAAATCGAGGGGTGAGCTGTTGGTTACAATTCGCAAACTCAGAACTAGATGCCACAAAAAATTACACAAACCGCCTTAAATATTTCGGTCACTTTGCTTTTCAAGTAAATGTATCTTGATTAAAATGTTTAAATATTAATGCTAAAAAAGTATTATACTCATTTTTTGCCATGTTTATATACACTTAAGACACAAGATCCCTTGAGATAATTAATATTATAATGTATTTTGTTTGCCATTCCCTTACACAATGTATCATGGCAGGAGGTTAAATTACAGTCATAACAAACTCATTGTAGTCAAGGCATCCCCAGCTAAAGAAAAACAAAAGCAGAATTAATCGAGTCCACAAACTCTTTTTGCTCCAGACTTGTCTGCTTGGACCGGGCACAATACAGCACTGTGAAAACACTCATGCTGGAGAGAGAGAGAGAGAGAGAGAGAGAGAGAGAGAGAGAGAGAGAGAGAGAGAAGGACACTGTTTTAATCAGATTAAGCTTGGCTAAATTCCCAAGATGAAGTGCACTACTTGTGTTTTGTGCATGGCTTATCCAAAATCTCTTCCATGCAAATAATCTGCTTTTAAAAACCAGGAAACAAATCAGCTGTCCTAAGGACATAAGTCGCTGTCATTAGACAGTGATTAAGGAAATGTTTTATTTTGCATGTTTTATGTAGTGCATGTAGACCAGTTAGATGAAAATGTTACATTTGCACAGAATTTCTCTTTCCAGAATAGGGGACGTGGCCTGCAGTCCACCGGTTCATTTTCACAAAAGGCAGTTATAACATTTAACACTGATAATAATACACTGTAAAAAAAAATGCTGACATACATTTTTAAGGTGCAAGTCATTTTTTATACTATTTTGAATTTTGACTATATACACTGTCCGAAAAATGGTCAAAATACAGTATTTACCCCAGATGTCATATGGGCGGTACCCTTTTGAAAAGGACATGTTAGGATCTTTTTTAAAGGTGACAGCTGGGATACATATTCTGGTTGTTTTTTCTAACAGTGTAGTGATGAAATAATAATAAAAGAAAAGAAAAGAAAAGAAATAAAAGAAATATATAAAATAATAACATAAAAAGAAATGGCTTAATTAAATAAAGATAACTAAAACATGATGATATTAGTTAATCATCACATATTTTTACAATGTTAACACATAGGGGCGGTTTCCCAGACAGGGATTAGACTAGTCCTAGACTAAAATAAATGTAAGAGCTCTCCAAACTGAAAACAACTTGCACTGACATATCTTAATCAGTCAGTGCCCTTTGTTTTGCACCATGTTTTAGTAAGGCATGTTTGTTAAAAATATTTATTTTTCCTAATCAAACTAAGGCCTAGTCCTGGCTAAAGCTAATCCCTGTTCGGGAAACGATCCCATATAGTTTACATCCATTTTTATAGTGCATGTTTTTATAGATTAACCCTACAGTTTGATGTACTTTGATACGCATCAGAATCTCAGCGGCTGATCACAGGCAGAAACTCTTCTGCCCTCTTCAGCAAATCGACCTCATTCATGTAATTGCTGCAATTTTATTCATGACCATTAAGTGAAAACACAAACCTATATATGCTTTTAAGAGGAAAACTATGAAAAAGGAAAACAAAGTTTTACGATCATTTCATTTCCTAGTTTATGGAAGGTTCCATGATGCTAGCTTTATTAAATATATCTATATTTATTTATTTTGTATGTACTTTCATCCAAAGCCACTAACAATGCATTCAAGGTATGTGTTTTAATCAGTTTGTGTAGTACATTGGAATATAAACCAGGACTTTGTTCATCCAGTTGAGCATTTGTCATGCATTATGTACAGATTTCAGAACTGAAAATGTATCTTTATTGTGATTGCACACTCTCTTTGTTTATATATTTGGCAGGCAATTAATTTCTAAGGAACTTGCATTGCATTCAAAGTACACTCACCTAAAGGATTATTATGAACACCTCAATTTCTCATGAATGCAATTATCTAATCAACCAATCACATGGCAGTTGCTTCAATGCATTTAGCAGTGTGGTCCTGGTCAAGACAATCTTCTGAACTCCAAACTGAATGTCAGAAAGGGAAATAAAAGTGATTTAAGCAATTCTGAGCTTGGCATGGTTGTTGGTGCCAGACGGGCCGGTCTGAGTATTTCAAAATCTGCTCAGTTACTGGGATTTTCATCCACAACCATTTCTAGGGTTTACAAAGAATGGTGTGAAAAGGGAAAAACATTCAGTATGCGGCAGTCCTGTGGGCGAAAATGCCTTGTTGATGCCAGAGGTCAGAGGAGAATGGAGCGACTGATTCAAACTGATAGAAGAGCAACTTTGACTGAAATAACCACTCATTACAACCGAGGTATGCAGCAAAGCATTTGTGAAGCCACAACACGCACAACCTTGAAGCAGATGGGCTACAACAGCAGAAGACCCCACCGGGTACCACTCATCTCCACTACAAATAAGAAAAAGAGGCTACAATTTGCATGAGCTCACCAAAATTGGACAGTTGAAGACTGGAATGTTGCCTGGTCTGATGAGTCTCATTCAGATGGTAGAGTCAGAATTTGGTGTAAACAGAATGAGAACATGGATCCATCATGCCTTGTTACCACTGTGCAGGCTGCTGGTGGTGGTGTAATGGTGTGGGGGATGTTTTCTTGGCACACTTTAGGCCCCTTAGTGCCAATTGGGCATTGTTTAAATGCCACTGCCTACCTGAGCATTGTTTCTGACCAAGTCCATCCCTTTATGACCACCATGTACCCATCCTCTGATGGCTACGTCCAGCAGGATAATGCACCATGTCACAAAGCTCGAATCATTTCAAATTGGTTTCTTGAACATGACAATGAGTTCACTGTACAAAAATGGCCCCCACAGTCACCAGATCTCAACCCAATAGAGCATCTTTGGGATGTGGTGGAACGGGGACTTCATGCCCTTGATGTGCATCCCACAAATCTCCATCAACGGCAAGATGCTATCCTATCAATATGGGCCAACATTTCTAAAGAATGCTTTTAGCACCTTGTTGAATCAATGCCATGTAGAATTAAGTAAGTTCTGAAGGCAAAAGGGGGTCAAACACAGTATTAGTATGGTGTTCCTAACAATCCTTTAGGTGAGTGTATATTCCACAAGTTTGAACCCATGACTTTGATGTTAGAGCTAATTGCTGCTTTTCAGCCACAGCAACACAGACCGTAACCATGTGTATTTTCATATGGCTCTATATTTGAAGTGATCTTGTGTAAAATATGTTTCTTACAGTTTTATATTAGTGTCCAAATGAGAGTTCATGTCCTTGTCTGTATGTGAGTGATCTCGGCTCTGGGGTAAACTTGCTGAGGGTCTTAGGGCCAGGGGATGAGCAGTATGATTTTAAATTATTTATCAAAGGCCTTAGAAGAGCCACTACGGTCTCTCTCTCTCTCTCTCTCTCTCTCTCTCTCTCTCTCTCTCTCTCTCTCTCTCTCTCTCTCTCTCTCATTGCGCATTTCCTCTCAAGCCCAAATATCTAATATGGCAAAGATGAAAACCACTTTTAAATATCATCATACTCTGGATCATTAAAGCACCCATCCAACCGAGACCTTTATGACACATTATAATCAACATTACACTTGTATTTTATCATGACATCAGATGTCTTTCAATAATAACAGTTCCCCTTTACTGTATATGCATTGTTCAGATTTTCTATTGCTGTGCTTTGCAGTAAGGAGGAGTACAGATTGATCAGGCCATGGTTCGGTTTATCTGTGTCAGCTACAGCCACACTTACCTTGATTGGGTTCCAATGCAGGCTGGTTTAGAACGAGCCGGTCTGAATTGACTCATTTCATGTCTGCTAGATTATACGCAAGAAATGCCATAATGCAATTTTTCCTCATTGAGCATCAAGAATTTAATTGCATTTAGCTTAAGCGCTTGCACAGTGTCTCCGTCTGGCTCTTTTTTCAGTGTCCATGCATGCACCATGGAGCAGCAGGTGTTGTTTTGCATGTGCCTGCACTCAAGCTGATTAACTGCAATCCATCCATCTGCATTAGCATGCCAGGATAGGTGCTGCTACAGTACGTGTAAAGCAATTTTTGCCCTATAGGCTTCAAATACACTATGGGGAACTGTCAGACGCTGCTGTACCTCACAATATTTGTTGCTCTCTTTGAAGGTTTTGTTCTTTATAGCAGAAGGGCAGTCCTGCACACATACGTATTACCAAGGACACTGATTTTTCAGCCTCACATATACAGCATGCTGATTGAAAAACTGAAGGATGGAGACCTTGGCAGTGTGGCTGGTTGAGTGATCTGAGGCAGGTTGTTAAGAAGACAAGTATTTACAGACAGGAAGCACGAGGAGCTTCGATTCCTATTCGCTGGGAAGTTGAAAATATCAATAAAAATGTAAATGATTAAAACATTTGGATTATGGGAAGGTTTTACAATACATTTACATTTATGTGCTTGGCAGACGCTTTTATTCAAAGTTATTTACAGTGCATTCAAGTTATAAATTTTATCGTTCCCTGAATATTGAACCCATGACCTTTTACACTGCTAATTATCCTGATTTAAAATACAGAGACAACTGTAAGAATATGAGTATATGAATCAGGCCCGGCTGCACGGGGGGCCAGAGTGGGCCTGGCAATCACCCAACTCTAGTGTGTATATATGATGATAATGAATTAGTTTATGAATATGAACATATGTATGAAAACCTTAAGCTTTGCATAATTTGTTTAAACCAACATTTGATCAGCCAATAGTAAAGGATTATTTGGTTGTATGATCAACAGAAGATACAGCCATAAAAACGGCAGTCAGTTTCTTTCAGTAATGCTGATGATGCTGAAATTACTTTTCTTTAATATTATTTTTATTCATACTTTCAATATTGACTTGTAGGATAGCAAACAGTGTCGTTTGAAAAAAAAATACACAGTATGACTTTGGCTTTTATATACAGTACTTTGAACATGAAATGTGTCCTGTGAGGCCATCCGTGAAATCTAAAATGGGCTAATATCTCTGGACATGTGATCTTTCTGAGCATCTTTTCCTATGTGATATAATAATTCCTTACATTTATATATTGCTTTTCTCAGTACTCAAAGCGCTTTACATATGAACTGGGGAATCTCCTCAACCACCACCAATGTGCAGCATCCACCTGGATGATGCGACGGCAGCCATATTGCGCCAGAACACTCACCACACACCAGCTTATTAGTGGAGAGGAGACCGAGTGATATAGCCAATTAGTATGAGGGATGATTAGTAGGACAATGGGCAAGTTTGGCCAGGATGCCAGGGCACACCCCTACTCTTTTTCGAAGGACATCCTGGGATTTTTAATGACCACAGAGAGTCAGGACCTCGGTTTAACGTCTCATCCGAAGGACGGTGCTTTTTTGACAGTATAGTGTCCCCATCACTATACTGGGGTGTTAGTAGGACCCACACAGACCACAGGGTGAGCACCCCCTGCTGGTCTCACTACCAGCAGCAACCTGGTTTTTCCTAAGTGGTCTCCCATCCAAGTACTGACCAGGCTCAGCCCTGCTTAGCTTCAGTGGGCAAGCTGTCTTGGGCTACAGGGTGATATGGCTGCTGGCTGATATGCAGTGATGTGGGCAGACTGCTAACGGAGTTGATTTAGAGTTACTGTGCATGTTGACTATATGTTTGTCAAACCGTTTCCTATTTCTTTAAACAAGCCTCTGTAGCCTTTGACATTTGTTAAATTTCTTCTTTTTAAAATGCAGGCTTGATGTGAGAACTGACTCACAAACTGGTTTCACACCCTAAATTTCACACAGAACTCAGATTTTGATTTTAACAAGAACTGCACACTTCTCGACTCTACATTTGATGGCGCAACATGAGTTTATCCAAGTCTGGTTTAACAATATCAATAGGATTTTTGGAATATCCATATATCCAAGAATCCTTATATAATCCAGCAATATGTCCATTATATATTATACTTTAATACTTCTCCCAGATATATCCTTATAAGTTTTTTTATGAGATCTGCTCATCTGCTCTTGGTCGCATTAAATCTGTTCGTGAATTAATCTTTTATAGCAGATACAAGATTTTTATTGTCACGTGTAAGTGAATTCTCTAGCAGACTAAGACATGAAAATGACCACAAAAGTACACAATACAAAATTGGTCTATACATACATACATACATATATAAAGTGTTATAAAAGTGTAGACTGTTAGGGGCTTTACCCTTTAAAAAAGTACAGCTTTGCATCCAAACAGTTCATATTAGTACATTAGAGGTACATATCAGTACCAATATGCTTATTAATACCTCAAAATACATATCAGTGCCAAATGTATACATATCTGTACTGATTGGTACTGTACCCGTAGTAGATATTTTGACCATTTTCCTGACCGTTTATTAAGTGTTCAGTGCAGCGTGAATATGACGAATGTGCAAAGTCCGGCTGGGGTTGGTTGGAGATTGCCTGCTATTGCTGTGGTTTTTGAGTGACTGAACTTGCTATTTTAGTCATTTACAACTGTTCCCCCATTGAAAGGCAGATGGCAGACCCCAGTATTATGCTCAGCCCCACAACACAAGAATGGACCTGTCAGGCTTTCACCAATTACTGGGACAAGTGCCTAAAAGTAAACCAAACACGCTTGTCCTGCTTCCAGCACAGCCAACAAAGAACCAATTGACTAACCGGGTCTCCATTAATTCTTCAGCCAATTCGCAAACATCATGGGTATTAACTTTGACACTCACGGGCCACGAGCATCTTAACCCTCATATAGTTGTGAGATTCTGCCTGACATTGAGTGGAGAGCATGTGTCTGGCACGTGTGCATTAGACCAACTGTGCAACTTTTTAATTGAAGCCAAAGGCCACAACCCACAAACTCCCACTTAGTTATAGCCTTTAGCACAAGGTCTTAACATGGATTTAGACAATGCATTACAACGTGTCCAAATAAGCTCATAAACACAACCAGTGTAAGTAAATGGGTGCATCCGAGACCGGATCTTTCCTGTACACTGTAAAACCTAAAAGTCAACTCAAACCATTTAAGTAAACCGGTTGCATTAGTTTTAAAACACATACATTTGAGTACTGTGAACTTAAACAAATTGAGTCATATGCAGTTATGCACAAATTTTTAAGTTCACATTACATATATATAAGTGCATAATTGCACTTGACTCAAGTTCACAGTACTTAAATTAATGTGTTTTAAAAATTAAATGGTCTAACGCAACCGGTTTACTTAAATGGTTTGAGTTAAGTTAACTGTTAGGTTTTACAGTGTATAGTATGTGACAAACAAAGTATGTCAGAATTCCCAGTACTCATAAAACAGTAGGCTAAAAGTACCCATCTGTAGTGTGGATTTGATGGATACTTGAGGTCATGGGAGAGGATTTGTGAATGGAGATGACACGACACAACAAACAATGGTAACATGGCGTTCATAGTATATTTTATTGAGCTCTTGAAGTATTTATTTATATAATGATAAGCGAATGTCTTTATTATGCTTTAGCCGTGTTCCAGAACAGTTCAGCAAAGACAAAAAAATTAAATGCTGGACTAACATATTATTAATTTAAAATGATATTAAGAATAAGAAATAAAAACTTAACACTGCTTAGGATTTGCAAATTAACATAATTTACATAATTACACAACCGTTAATTAAGGAAATAAGAATTATTCACCATTGGTTAAATAAAACTGAAAAAGGTCCACTGATAATTGGCCAACCAAATTTTGAATCACTGTCAATGTTTAAAAAAATTTCACAGGCCCTTTAATTAATATTTGTGATTTTACCGTTATAAAAATGTGCACTCTTCTAGACTGCACATCCTAGTATGCAATATGAACTTCAGTCTTATCTATCCAAATACATATCTGTATCCAAATATATTGTGTGTGTGTGTGTGTGCGCGCATGTGTGCGTGCGTGTGTCCATGCATATCAAAATCAAATACAGTTCATGCAAAAAACAGATTAGTAGTGCTTTGTCATGGTACCCGCTGCTTGTTGGAAATCATAATTTGCTACTGAAAAAGTTGTTTTTAAAGGATTAATCCATTTTCTTTAAAAAAATCCAGATAATTTACTCACCACCTGGTCATCTAAAATGTTGATGTCTTTCTTTGTTCGGTCAAGAAGAAATTATGTTTTTTGAGGTAAACATTCCAGGATTTTTCTCATTTTAATGGACTTTAAAATTGCCGTTTCAAAGGACTCTAAACAATCTCAAACGAGGCATAAGGGTCTTATCTAGCGAAAGATTGTCATTTTTGGCAAGAAAAATAAAAAATATGCACTTTTAAATCACAACTTCTCGTCTTCGTCTGGCCCTGTGACGCGCCAGCGCGACCTCACTTAATATGTCATCACGTCAAGAGGTCACGGATGACGTATCGAAACTACGCCCCAGTGTTTACAAGTGTGGAGAAAGTGGACCACTCCGACGTTGTTGTATGTCGAATGATACTAATTAATGTCTTTGTGTCAGTTTATTGTTTAAAATGGTCCGCAAATGTGCGTTTCATATATGTAACACGTGACCTTTCCACGTTATTACGCAATTACGTGAGGTTGCGCTGGCGTGTCACACAACCGGAGGAAGAAGAAAAGTTGTGGTTTAAAAGTGCATATTTTTTGCCAAAAATGACAATCGTTTCGCTAGATAAAACCCTTATGCCTCGATTGGGATCGTTTAGAGTCCTTTTAACTGCATTAAAACCCATTAAAATGAGAAAAATCCTGGAATGTTTTCCTCAAAAAACATAAATTCTTCTCGACTGAACAAAGAAAAACATCAACATTTTGGATGACATGGTGGTGAGTAAATTATCTGGATTTTTTTAAGAAAATGGACTTATCCTTTAATACAGCAAAACTATGGCCATGTTCCTGAAATGTGTAGTTAAAGTTTTAACAGATGTGTTTTATGTTAATATTTTATTTGTTTACTGTTTTAGTACTACTTTTATGCACACGGATGGAAAAAATGGCTCCAAACTGGGGCAGTACCCTTTGTAAAGGTCCTAATATGTACCATTTAGTGTATGTACAGATATACCAATACATACTTTTTGAGGTACTAAAATGCACTCTTTGGTTCCAGTATGTAACTCTGAAGTAGTACAAAGGTACAAAGCTAGAGACCACATGTTCACTGTGTCACTTACACTTTCAGTATAGATGTTACTTGCTTTTATATAATATTATATAAACCAATTCCTAAGGGTTAGTTTGATTCATAAAGATGTAAATGCCTCAATGTGATCAATCAACCCTTCTGGTTGAAGAAAATGTGGCACTTTGTGTTATACTCCTACAACCAAGGACTCCCAAGATGCTGATATATTAACTTTAGGACATCCTTTCAGTGCCTATATTTATAAAATCTATTTATGCACCATTGCCCAGTTCATCTGTGTTGGGTAATAGATGTAACTCTGTGCTCTGTGTGTACATTGTTTGTGTTGAATTGTGCCTAAACAAATTGCATTTTTTTTTTACTTTAAATAATGCAATAAAGCTGCATTGGTTATTCTACATAGCATGACATCCCCTGCTTTTCTTGGCTTTATATTCGCCCCGCCCATTGAAACCCCATCACAACCGTGACTCTGCAGCACGGTCCACGTTCGTGCATTATTCATTCCTGTACATGGTATAGCTTTCTCGCCCAGAGCTCAAAACAAAGCTGTTTAATCCACAACAAGCATCCTGGTTTAAAAAAGCATGATGAAAACAATATGAAGACATCAGCTGGATTAGGATCTTTCTGTTGTGCTTGCTTTCATGTGGCGTGAGCAGAGGCCCTTATAACAAGTTCATAATTAGTCGCATGCATAACCAATGGTGATTAGCGCAGACATGAGGTTGTTAACACTACGTTCCCTCATTTCCCTAAAGAGCTTCCATTTAATTAGAGAGCGTATTGTTAGTTTTTCGTTTGCTGTTTTTCTTATTGTGCCGAGCGAAAATTGCATCTGTTATTATATGAACTGAAATGCAACTAAATAATGTATACATCAAATGTACAATTTACTAGGTCTTTATTTACACCAAAATATCTATTGTACTTTACCAAGGCATAAACATCACCTCGCAGAAGTCTATTGTTCCTTGAAATTGAATTCCTACAATCCACTAACCTTGAAAGGAAATAAACACAACGGCTTGATAACAAGACTGACGTGGCAATAACGGTAATGAAGGTTACCTTTCTCATCACTTCCACACTGTGACATTGAGCGCTAAACCAGCCTCACATACACACATGGTCAGCGGTGACTGACACACCGAATCTATTAAAGAGGTCAGGATTTTATCAGCACTGAATATTGATCCGTCGGCGTGCTAAGCCTGCAAAATGCATGGATACTGGCGGAAAGCAAAGGCATCTTCACGTTGCATTGATATGCTGCTTTGAGACCTCATTCAAATGCAGCCGGCGTGTGTAGGGTTCATGTTTATCGCTGTAACATTTTAGCTTTAATGACTCTTTTGAAGTAGAAAAATTTTGCACACTGCAGTATACGTGCAAGAATATATTTTGATCATGTGACTCTAATTATGGAGTGAAAAATCATGTAGACATAATATTGCATGTGTAAAATATACTTGTTTGTAGTATTGTTGTTCTGTGAAAATATAAGCTTAATGTTGACTGCGCACAAAGTCACAGATTAAAATCAATGCAAAAATTATAGAAATCAAACTTTGATGCTCTTAATCTTAAAATGATATAAGACTTAGCCTTGATTTCACAGACAGGGTCACATTTGATACACGTCACAGTGGTCTTTGCTGTGCACGTTTGTACTGTTTCTCCGAAATCATTTCACAGCTGCCATAATTTGATAGATTGATGTGAGAAAATATGTTGCTATTATTTAACTGCAAAGAAATTGCACTCCTATTAAAATAATTACGCTCCTAATGTGATGCACCACTTATCCTCTGCAATGAATTTTAGATGCATATATGAAATCTATATGTGGAATTGCAAAATCAATGCAAACTGTATGGCGCTCTCTCTCTTTCTCTCTCTGTGTCATTCTTCATTTGCATGTTCTGTCAGCGGCGGTCAAAAGTGCTTTGATTCAGCAGAAAGAGTCATGCTTCAGTCTATATAATATTGATGCCAAACGAGAAGAGGTGGTGGGGGTGGGGCCTCTGGATTGGTGGGGGTGGGACTGAGCCTTAGCTGCAGATTATTCTAGAAATTGCCAGCTGCAGCAGCGTCTCCAATCAGGCTAAAACCGGTTTTGACTGGGGAGGTGGAAGTCACAGTCGATTTTTTTCAAGCCGGACCCGGTGACTGTTTATCTCCAGGGTTGAATGGGACAGCATGCTTTAAGGCGGATGTCCCAGCACCTCATAGTCGGTTTAATAATTCATTGACCTTACTTCCCTGCCTGTCACAGATTGAGAGAGAGCCCAGATACCTCCACCCCCCTCTGAAAGACCAAGTGCCATAATTTGTTCCTTAAAATTCAGCAACAATAATGCAAAAATCAAACACAGTGTATTTTAGGTGTGCAGGGAGTGCATGGAGATTGGGTGCAGTACTGGGTGTCGGGCGGCGGCGATGTCATTTGAGTTTCCTTATGTGTTCTCATTTCCACTGCGTGTCTCTACAGAGATGACAGCTGCTGGAAGTCCTGTAGGACCCGGAGCGCTGGGACAGTGCCTGATTAAAACACACTATTAATAACGCAAGTCGCCCTTCCAGCAACCACACCCACACAGATTTAATCTTAATCTGCGAGCGTTCGCATTACAGAGCCTGGTGCTCAGCCCCGACCCCCAAATGCATATATTTACTCTGACATCAGCAAAAGCAGGGTGGCCATTTTCCTGCACAGCACTGAGAGTTTGTAATGGAGGAAGCTGAGCTTGCCGGGAGAGAAGGATGCATGAACGGCAATGCAGCAAACTTTACGTATGCAACGTTTGTAAAGGAATTCTGCAATGACAATAAATGAGTATCCAGCCAGTGTGAAATATTGTAGTTTTGATTGAGCGCGAGTTTGTATTGATTAAGAAAACATTACTAGTCTATCACTTTGTTCATAAACCTATGTAGTAAGCTGCCTACATACTTTAGGTAGCAATTTAAGACACTGTGTACATGCACTGTCCTGACATGCAGGCTGTTTCAAAGGGTATGCTTAATTTGAACCACTTTGGATTGTGCATGTATGTTTCAAAGAGAGCAAGCCATCCCAGAATGCACTGCAGCAAGCATCGTAAAAACATAAATCTGAATTGGTGATGGACGTGAGATGAATAGCAATTGTATAGCAGTAGCTTAACTGGTAGCGGATGGCGTTAGCAATTTAAAAGACCATGTCCAGGGTGCACACATGTATGCCTTGAATGCACCATAAGTCACTTTGGATAAATGCATTTGTCAAATGAATATAATTAAAATATCGATTTATTATCAAACTATTTGTCAGATGCACAGGGTTGCTGCCCATTGAACGTTCCAGATTTGCCCATGTGGTTACATGACGGCGTTTTGCCTTGGCAGTAAGCAGCGAGGATGTTTTAGAAGAGAGCTTATACAATATATGTACAAAAATAAGCGCTACCACATTTTTCCTCAGTAAACACAATTTATCATGTTGAAAGCAGCAAGAATTGAGTTTAGATGAAAGCTAGCAACGTCATGCCTGATCACTCCATCTGTCTAGAGACCGGTCCTTCACAAACAAGTCATTTCACAAACACTTAACTACTTTGGAAGACATTTTGGTATTTCGTACAGGTTTGGTCTATCTGTCCATCCATAGATAAAAAACTCCCTCAGCTTCCTATTAAATTGCAGTAGGCTAAAGCTATTGTAAAGACGTTTCAAGCATGCTAGCTGTGTTTTTTTACCTGGGAGGGCAGCAGATGCAAATGTAAAGTTTGTGAGTAAAGTTGTGGGTTGATAACAATGCATTGTTGCTCAATTTCATATCTGGAGAGGAGAAAAAAGTGTGTAACAGCAGCTTGATTGAAAAATAAACACAGGTAACAGTAAAGCAGGTTAAACAGAAACACTAGTGTGTACTCATTGGAGAGCAAGTTGTCACACTCCTAGAGAAAGCATTTGATTTAATTGACTTACAAACTAAAACCATTTGAGTTGCTGAGTTACTTAAGACCCTGTGACAACTAGCCCCGGCATAAACTGTTTATATTAGTCACTGTACTTTTGACTTTTAAATATACTCTTCAGACACAATGGTGTGATTGATGTAAACAGATACCAGCATCTGTCGTTTAAATATTTGGTTATACTATCATTTTTGTTTTATTGAGGGTAAAATCCTTAGGAAAATTGCACAGCAGTACCTGCATTTCAATGAATGTTTTGGCATCTCTCTCTCTCTCTCTCTCTCTCCCCCCATAATCCCTTGACATTTGCTGTTCTCACGTTTACTGTTTGAAGTTTTTTCTGCCTTGCTGCTTGTTCTTTTCCGAGCCAAGACAAGATCACCTGTCCTGCTTTTCATGCCCTAAACAGCTCTTTCTACATATTCAGCTGTAGTCAGCCTGTTGATGTAACATGCAAACCCAGGATTCATTATAAATATCTGAGGTGCTGATGGATAAGACTGTGACTATTAAGTGCAGCAGTATTTGTCGGTTATCCCATGCGAAAATATTTAAAGGCCCAAAGGCAGAGATATTTTCAGGTCGTTTTATAGCAACATTCCTGCAGAGCAGGTGAAATCACTTGGGGTTTAGTTAGAAGGGAAAAAAATCTCTATGCAAGAAATTAGCCCGAAGAGCTAAGTTTATCAAACACAGCAAGGTGTCACTTAAGCTGAACTTTTTCACAGAGGTCTTCAGGGATGCCCAGTACATGTATAAAATTAAGACTAGACTTCCACATTGTTAACATTTTTATTTAACTTAATAGATTTTTTCAAGGGAACGTTATGCTTTTCATTTGTATTTGTTTATTATTAGCCTATTAATCATTTTTGTTTGACTTATTAAACACAATATTAAGAGCAGTGGTTCCCAAACTTTTTCAGCGTGCGGCCCCCCTTGTAAACGATGCATTCCTTTGCGGCCCCCCATAGAAAATTTGTGACAAAAACTGTTCTAAAACTCTAAAATTATACAAAAAAGTAGTGCTTTTGGTTAGTAGCCTTATTTTTTTAGGTTTAATTACACAGAATTCATGATTAATTAATGTTTTTCATGAAATTTCATAAAACTGGGGCCCCCCTAGCACCATCTCGCGGCCCCCCTGGGGGCCCCTGTCCCCAGTTTGAAAACCACTGATTTAGAGGACCCCCAGTAATATCACCACCATCCCTCTGTTGAAGACCCATGCGTTACTAGATTTCCTACAGCTCCACCATAGAAAGTATGGCATTTCCCAAAGATTGTTCTTAAGAAGATTTTTTCCTCATTTATTTTATACAGTATAATATAAAAGTCAATTGGAACCAGGTCAACACGTTTGCTACTTTGATTACTTGTGTGATTTGGGGATGTCACTATAATATGAAACTTTATGTGTTTTTGATTTATTTCCCCAACTATGCCTTCATCATTTACCTTTAATTGTCAAATGTGCTTTGCAAAACCTGGTTCGTCATAACTAGATAATATGATGATTTGAACTTTCACTTTATCTTTCAGTTTGTCTTAAAATCATCTGACATTAATGCTTATGATTTAGGCCCTCCTGATTTTAAATTGCTTGGTGGCTGTCAATTGTGCAAGTCAAATTTCCAATAGTCGAAAACCGTTTAGTTTTCTTCCCTATTGGCTGTGAAATTAGTCTTTTTTAAGGCGGGCTCTGTACATTTTATGTGAACAGGGAGTATTTATCAGTATGTCAACTGTAATAACTTAAAATAACCATTGATAAGTGCCAGAAATTACCACTGACAAAAAATACACCCAGAGAACACCATTACTAATACTAGTTTTTGTTGCACAGCCACCTTTTTTACTGTATTTAGTTTATTTAAAATGTACACATTTTATTATTACTTATAAACCATTTTAAATTATTATCTTATTGTAGGAGAGATTCGTGTACAGATTATTTAGCATTTAGGTTTATTTTGAGTTTCTTGCTTTGCATTTGTCACGGACCCCTAGATACAGACATGCAAACTTGGGTTGTGGCCCACTAATAGATTAAACTATTATAAAGAGTGACAAATAAATGTAAATTTAGATGAACAATATTAGCAATCAGGGTTCCCACACCTTAATTAACTTCAAATTCAAGGACCTTTCAAGGACTTTCCAGGTCCAATACCCTCAAATTCAAGGACTACATGTGGGGACACCATAAGAGCAAGGTTACATCGTGTTACCTTTTAAGATACATTGTTACAGTTCCCTTTCAAGGGGACTCGCGCTGCATCACTGTGGTGACACTTTGGGGACGCCTCCAGGGGTAAGTGCATCTGAAATATTGGCAAAAGTGGCGTTACAGGAAGTATGGGATGGGAGAAGCAGCGTCTCGTTCCCTTTTCAGGGAACAACAGTTACATACGTAACCAGAGATGTTTTCATGTGTCAAACACAACTATACAAAAAAGCATTTTGGTATGAATCAACATTCGCATACAGAAGATATAAAGCAAACAGTTTAGCAGTGTGTTTAAAAGGCTAGAAATTTTATGATATTATCCTACACTACACAGGGAATAATATGGATTTTCAGAAAACATCTTGCATAAAATAGATTCAAGCACTTTCAATGACCCTGTATACTTTTATGTGTATGTTTTCAAAAACTTCCCAGTGCATTAAATTTTTACCCCAGATTCACAAACTTTCAAGGATTTCAAGAACCCGTGGGAACCCTGCAACCCATGATTGGGTTTAAGAGAATACACCCTATTTTTTTATTAGTTATCAATAACATATGACCTTAAACTCTACATAGACCCGCCATCAATTGCAATGATTAAATTCCAAATGGCATTTAAGGACAAAAATGTATTTTTACTTCCATCTGGTATAAAAGGTTCAGTTTATGACACACAAGTAATTTTTCATAATTTTCCACGCTTTAATTAAAAGACAAAGACTACAGGTTGTGCCATGTACTCATTCATCATGTTGATACAAAAAACTTTCATTGAATGGCTTTTTTGTCTAGATGATGTTGTTTAGACAATCAGTGCTGGTGCTGAATAATGTATTACTTATGATTGGGAGCGCTGGTGATTTGGAGAGGTCAGAACTGTAGATTTAAACTGAAAAAAAGATTTATGGCAGTATAATGACATAGTGGCATGAATATTCATGAGTGAAAAATTAGAGTAGGCTAGGATAATACTAGGGTTCTTAATGGCTGAAAGCAGCTTGTATCAATCAGATAGATTCCATAAACAGGTATGGCTTCAAGTACATAGAAAACGTCAAAGGTTTCCTTTCATCCGCTTTTGTCTGCATATTTACCCAATTCACACGAAATCAACATTCACGCTTGTCTAATTATCATAATTAAACATGTTTCTATGGAAACCTACTTGTTCTTTATTTTTGATTCATTAAGTTTTACCTTCCAGCAGATTTTAATTATTATATACAAGAGAATGCACAATGATGATTAAAAAGGCTATAGTGTTGGATTGCAGCAGACTTCAAAGTGTAGCCTCAAAGAGCTATTTCACCGGTTCAGGGTGAAGAGGCCATTGTAATGTATAACAGCATTTACATAAGTGTATGTGCCATCATTTGCATATTCATTTATACTGCCGAAGCATTTGCTCAGCTAAATGTTGTATGTTTATTTTATGACATTGAGAATACTATAGTTTATTGTTGCATGAACTATACAGAGTCTTAAGTAATTTATTGATTAAATAAGTTTCACTCAGCAGAGAGAGGCACAAATGTGTGTTTAGATTCTCATTATGGATGAATTGCTTTTGTAGAACTTTGCACATAAGTGTTTTGGGGAAAATTTCTATTTTATTTATCTGTCATGTTGCATATTATAGTTTTACTTTTTAATGTTTTTTCAAACTCTATATGGGTGATTCTCACGAAACCATTGAAACACCACGATACTAATGATTTTAGCTATAAAATGTGTAATATAGTAATATTAAAAAGCATCAGAATTAACACAATACTGTGTTCTACCTTGCACAATGTGTGATTTCAACATAAGAATTTATAATTTGTCAATTTTATCTCATTTTCTGCTGAAATTCTCATTACCGCTATGTGTCCGGCTGTGTTTGAACATGCGTTATGTTGTAATTTTATCAAATTAACACAAAAATATTTAGAAAAAAAATAAATGGATGTTTTGCTAGACTACTTTAGATGACAGAAAAAATATTTACTGAATATTCATGTATAATAATAATGAAGAAAAATTAGGAAAATGATGTGTCCATGCCTGATGTTCTCATCCTCCGCAACACTTTTTGAGAACAGCACACATACAGAATTTTAATAAAGTTTGATTTTGAGTGACCAAGCACATGGACCAGTTACTTCAAGATGGCTACCAGGTAAGATCATTTTTTACAGTTAATTTGAAATATTGTCTTGTCAGAATGCTTACACGACATTTTGATTATCATTACCGCAACAGATGCTTATTAAATGTTAATTTAATTAATAGAAGCATAATACTTAGATTTTAAATGCATGTGCAGAATCTCCAAATTATGTTCTTTCAGGTTTGTCATGTCATTTTGAAAATATGTCAGTGTTGATGTTTTCTGTCTGTTGCGGTAATGAGATTTTTTAGGACAATTTTTTTTAATTATGTTACAAAAAGTGTTAAATGATAAGTAAAAGTGTTTAAATTAATGTTCCCATTTACTCCAGACTTTGTTTTTCCATGTCTGGTGGGAAAAAAGTAAACTTAAGCAATTTTTACATTTTCATGCTTGACATTTTTAAAACCAAGTTTTTGTGAGAATCACCCATTTATTTAGTGTTATTCATTTGCTTAGAAGCAGAAGTGGTCCATAAAAGCCCACAAAGGAACTTAAACCAGTTTAACCATCTTTCATGCCTGGAAATATGGATATACTACTATTACTATTGCGGTGGTTAGAGATCTTGCCTTTACAGAGGCACACAAATAGCTACAAAAATTTTTTAAAATAGCATATATTGAGGATTACACTGTCAGGTAAAATGGTCAAAAAATTATTCCAAGCTGTCACTGATGGGCCGGACACAATAAAAAGCTCCTAATATGTACCATTTCACTACACATATGTATATACATACTATTATGTACTGTTCTTTCGGTACAAAGGTGTACTTTTTGAGAGGGTACCACACCAGGGACCCATTTTTCGGTCAGTGTATGCACTTATAAAGGCTGCGTCCGAAACTGTACAGTACGTACTGAATGAGATGAAGTAGGTTAAAACAGTAGGTACCGTATAGTATGAATCCTGGTAGTATGAATGCAATTCGGACATACTACGTTCGCCATGTTGATACATCACGTGACATACGTAGTCATCACATCATGTCATACTAGCGCGAATAGAGCCGCATCGCCGACGACGCCTCCTCTTCTTCCTTGGATAACTCCTCTCCTAGGGCATCATGGGATAGTGAAGTGTCCGTCGTATATGCACACTTCAAAATCTAACCGGAAGTAGGTCAGCCGGGTACTTTTCGCATACTGTTTATGTAATACCATGTATTCGGAAATACTACTCGCCTCACCTACTGCTTTTTGCTTACTATATAGTATGAAAGTAGGCAGTTTTGGATGCAGCTTTGTATTATAGTCACATATTTAAGTTATTTTAATCATTGCCATTATTATGAATAACATTCTCACTAAGTTCTTATTACGTTCCAATCCACAATAGGCAACATACTGTGTCAATTTGCAACATTAATCATTTTAAGCTTGATGATGGTATCTGTAAACGTGTAGGCTTGAGACTGACTGAGAGAAATTTTCGACAAACTTTAAACTTTAAAAATGAGGTACAGAAGAACAGACACAGCAGCTGTGTGGACAGATGTCCAAAACCTGGAGAGGCACACGCCAGCTCCATCAAAGCAACAAGCAAACAATTACAGTCACACGCACACAAACTCTCTAGCCGTTTGCAGTAAAGTGACAAATTTGCATCTGTTATGTTGACAAACTTTCATTTTGTGTGTGTGTGTGTGTGTGTGTGTGTGTGTGTGTGTGTGTGTGTGTGTGTGTGTGTGAGAGAGAGAGAGAGAGAGAGAGAGAGAGAGAGAGAGAGAGAGAGAGAGAGAGTTATTATAACTGTATTAAGGGGGAGGGAGCTGTCCACAAGCAGGTGCTGAAATCCACAAATGTGCACTGACTGATGTAGATTTAGCATTGTCATTGCATCACACTAACTGGCCCTGAAACATAGCTGATTAGGTGCACGTTATAATTTGTTGTTTTTATTCATTGCAATTTTTCTGCTACCTGTGTCATAGGTTTAGAGACATAATGTATCACGTCATTTAATAATTATGTTTTTAAGTACCTGATCTAATCTTTAAAAGGGCTCCATATGTAAGAAAATCTAATTTCATACATACAATGCATGCGTTCTGGAGCTCTGCAAATGTGGCCATCGCATCTAGGTGCATTTTTGAAACCCCAACCCCCCATCCACCCACGATCCCGCAGTGGCAGCCATGAGCGTATTGATGTGAGACAGAAGCAGAGAAACTGATATTCTCCTGCTGCTTTCATGAATTTCACCTGTGACGTGGGGTCACTGCACTGAAACATTAGCCAATCTATTTCTGGGTTTCCCCAGCAATGCATATTACTATCTGCTTGTTTGCAAAGCATTTTCCTTCCTCTGCGTTTTCTATTTCTTTCCAGCCTCCTCGCCCTTTTTCTCTTCCTGCCATCCATTAATATCTCGAGTCAAGGAAACAGCGGGGGTCTTCTGGCTGTACGTCGGCTGTTCTGCACTGTCCTTCTTGTGACCTTGGAAACGAGGCAGTCTCTGGTTGTCACTGTATTCTGCACTCCGCTCCTGTGGCTCATTGGGGCCAAGGCCTCTGCGGGGATCCAACCAGCTTGAAGGCTACGGTGTGGGTTGCAGAAATTAACTGAGCCTGGCGTGATCACGTGGAAGGCTTCGCTTCTGTCTTTGGGGAAATATGGAGGGCGAAAGTGACAGTCTGAACCATGAGACATAATTCAGCTCTCGTGTAGTGACCCACAAATGGGAAGAGGTACAAGGTTTTCTGTCTGGGAGGGTGATGTTGGAATGGTGAATTATAAATCGAGGAAGATTTTTTGTGGTGAGTAGTGTCAGAAGTTATTAAGAAATATTTTTAAGGGCATATTTTTCTTCTATCATATTTACGCACACAAAAAATGTATTGTACGTAAAATACTTTAAACCTAATTTTTTAAGGTTACAATAAAATAAAGTATCAAAGGTGAAATAACTTAAAGGTGAAAATGTTTGCCCTGAACCCTATTGGTAGTGGTAAGTTGTTGTATATTTTTGTTTCATATTGTGATTTTGTTCACTCTCGGCTTATCCATTTGAACAGCTGGGTGTGTCTGGTTATCCTTTTCTCCATAGTCTAACCATCTGCTGAGTCCATCAACATGAATGCACCACAGTAAGACTTCCTGTGCTCCTCACTTAGATCTGATCTTTCCATGATGTCTTCTGAAACTGGGCAGTCACAATGAACTACAAGATGGCATACATTTGCCAAAGAAATAAATCTGTTTTGGCACTTGATCCCACATGCTACTTATAAATTAAAACATTGTGCACCATGGTAGCATGTATATTTTAATGCAAAAAGTCAAACAAGTGCATGCCATAGGACAACCTGTTCCAGCCAGGTTAGAGAAGAGAGCGCCATCACCTGGTGTCAGGTGAACATGCACCCACAAAAGCACAAGCGCATTTCAAAATTCTCATCTCAGGTCTCCAAAAATATGAAATATTTAGGTTTTTCTCATGACACAATGTTTGTTTGACTCACAAAGCAAAAACTGAAAGGTTGAGTGTTACCTATTATCGTTATAAAAATGACTAGAATTCCTCATTTAATTCTTATTAGCATCTCTTTTTGTTTTCCTAGAGCTGTTTATTGAATCCGCCCACATTATCTGATACAGAAAATGAACCCATTAGGACAATGAGTGTAAAGCATTAAAATCAGTTTAATTCGTAATGAAGTGCTCCATTTTCAGGTAATCTTTTCACTCTGCTGTTGCCATAACAATGCTTAGATGATATTTGTGGCAAAGTATTTTTTCTTATTACTACGCTCAGCTCATACAAAATAAATGCATTAGTAAAATCCACTACCTAACAGTGTTTGGTAAGGGGTGTCTTCATGTGCAACATGAGTGCAGACAAATACATCAGAGATCAAATGTAGCACAAGTAAATAAACTGAAATGTATTATTGTATAACTTATTTGCAATTTGTAGTATGCCAGTAAGCTACCGCACAAACAAATGCTTAACCTTGTTGCAGTTGAACCTGTATTTGATGTAGGCTGTCGTGTTTATTTTTTTGGCATCTGTTTAATTTTACTTCTTCCAAGTGTCAGATGAATTTATGCAGATGATCGGACGCACAGCCAACAACAAACACGTCTGATGCCAACAGCAAATGAGATGAGAAAGTTTTTCTCCAGTTGAAAAATTTGCATATGTTATTATTCCAACCACACTTGATTATATTGTTTGTAAGATTTTATTATTTATCACGAAAACCACCAACATAGGCTATATATTTGAAGAGTTTGGTTCCAAAACGCAATAAATCCATTTGGACTAATTTGGGTAAAAACGTGTTTTCTGAAGAAAGTGACAAGATAAAAACCACTATTTTCTGTTACAAACTTTCACATGGCATCTTTAGGTTTATAATAACATAAAAAATTCAAATCTATAATTAGATTTTCAAAGATTTAATATAAAAATTGATGCTATAAATCTATTGAATCAATGTTTAAATGTTCATTCATCTTTGCCATGTTATATTAATTTAGTTGTGGTGTATACTAGTGGTATACACTGATTAAAAAAATAAACATTAATGGCATTAATCAAAACTAGTTATATTTATCGGCCGATTTTTGATGAATTTGAAACCATTGGCAAAAAAATGAGTTAATGTTGTTAATAAAATAAACGCTGAATAGCAAAAACCACCTTTTAAGGTTGTCATGCTGTCTTATTATATTAGTTTTAGCCTAATTTGTGCCTCTCTTATTATGTTGGTCAGTTAAATGTTAATTAGATCAAATTCATGTTCAGTTAAAAATTATTTAATGCAGAAATAAACTAGCTTATAGACCAGCTGTATAGTATACAGTATACATATAGTATACAAGTGTTTAATATCGGCATCGGTATCGGCCAGAAGTTGTCTGTTTAAATCTGTATCGGTATTGGCCCAAAAAAATCCTATCGGTGCACTGTCATTGCTGCTGTCATCCTTGGGACGTCGTCACTGAACTTTTTTTGACAGCGATCAGCTGTAAAATGTTTTGGTCCTGCTCGATTTTTGTTGACTTAGAGTAAAATAATAGAAAGTTTTTTATAAGATCCCCTGGGGTCAATGTGTTAGCATGACAGAAGCTTGAAGCTGTCGTATAAAAAACAAGCAACAGCCGGCATTTTTCTGTCGATTTGTTGATAGATTTATTGCATTCTGCAGAGAAGGAGGACTGGCATTTATCATGTTTTGGGGGGGAAAGGGAGAAAAGATGACAGAATAACACGGCGGATATCGAATTTTGCATAAAATTAAGCATTTATTTTTAATACTGATACTTTGTTTTTAAATGGCGTTTATTGCGTTTTGAAACCAAACTCTTCATACATATATATACAACTTGGTTTTGCAAGTCAATTCACCCTACTATTTTACGTTTTGGCTTAAAAATTAATATAACTTATAAAAACAAGTTGAAATTGTTTAAGTAAGGAAAAATTGACGACGGTCCGTTGAATTATAAGAAAATAATGCACACCCAAGGTGCAATGCGGCACGACGCAAAGCGGAGTGCCATTTCACCGCGGGTGTGCATTATTTTCAAATAATTCAAAGGATCTGAGTCAATTATTCCCCTTTTATTACACGGCTCTTGGAATGCTTGATTCTGATTGGTCAGTTGAGACATTTGCAGGTTCGTTCTTTTCGAATAATAACCGCTCCAAAATAATAACGCATAGCCGGTACTACTTTTACGAGTAAGATCGCTCCGCGCCAATAAAGATCAATAAAGATTACTGTTTGTTTGGCGCCATCTTGTGACAAACACTGGACAACCACGACAAGACACAGAGAGCTTACTGAGACTGAACTTGACAAAATAGAGCATGACAGCTACGAAGCCAACACACAAAAAAATACAGAATGGGCATTAAAACTTCTCAAAGACTGGCTAAAAGAGAAAAAAATGGAGACAGACAAGTATGAAGCAGAGGATCTTAATAAGGTATTACGATCATTTTATGCATCTGTGCAAAGTTTCGCGGAAGGATAAAAATGTTAATTTAAAACAAATATGCCAATAAAATGTTTCAAATTCATATTCATGTCCAGTTTTTTTTTTTTATGTGACAAGTAGCCGTGTAATAAGCGGGATAATGTAGAGTCAGCCGGTAGTTATCGGGAAATAAGCCCCTTCAGTGTGATACAAGACCCTCCGCTTCGCGTCGGGTCCTGATCACACTGTCGGGGCTTATTTCCCGATAACTACCGGCTGCCTCTACATTATCCCTTACATACCACGGTTACCTCAAACATTGCTATGGTGCCTATTTTTAAGACATTTGAAAAGTAAGGTGTGCGGTTATCAGAAATTAATGCATACCCACGGAACATTTCTCAACCAATCACAATACAGCATTCAACAGACCCGTGGTATACCTTAAGTTAACGTAACCTAAAAATATATGTTGATTTGACAAAAATGCTGCATTTTATTAAGTTAAACTAATAACACGCTTGCATGTGGTAAGCTGAAAGTATTTATTTATTATTATTGCTGTGTGGTATACTGCTAGTGTTATTTTAGCTTCACGTCTGTTTGTACTTCTTATTTTTAAACGCCACCGACTGAGATTTACCTTTCACTACATAATTGAAAAGTAAAATCAATACAACTCACTTGAGACTGCTGTTTCGCTGGAACTCTGACTCTCGGGTAATAAATCGATTCATTTTTAACCTGTTTTTGCTCTCAACGATGAAATCACATCACCTTTCGCATAAACACCCACATATCTCCGGCAGCTGCCAATCAAACGTACAAACTTTCTATGGAATAACATATTCATTTCGACTCACACTCGACATCTCGCGTAACTGCAACATGACGTTTGTGTAATATATGCACATCATGGCCTATTTGAGTCCTGCCATAATCTGGCCATTGTGAATCTCTCGTATATGCTGCATCAATTCCTCCAGATGTGGCGAGGACACGTGACCGGGTGGATCGATGGAGGTGGCTGTTTTGTTTTTTTTGTGAGGCATGGGAAGCTTATTGATTTGTGGATAATCATAGGAGCAGAGGGTGCTTTAAAAATTTACAATCAAGGTTCAGAGAGAGATGCCTTGGGATGGGTTTTTCATCTGACCTGAGACGTTGGCTGTGTTTTGAATGAATGCTACTATAGCTGCATAGTATAAACAATTGTTATATATGAACATCTGCATTTCATTTTAAACTTTGAAATTATTTATCTGTGGGTTAAAAATCAATTACAAAAAACTGATATATTGAGATGTCTGCTGTTTATTTCTGCATGTACAGCCAATACAGCTTTGACCTGCGTCTAATTTTGACCCATGCGTGCTGAGAGTGCATGAAGGGCAACTGTGCCATTTCTGAAGGTCATCTCGCTCTTATCTCCCTTATCTCTTAATCACAGCCATTACCACAAACGCTGTTTGTTTGTTTTTGGCTGTTGTATTACAGTGTTTGTTTCTTTCCTGTGTGGCTGCACAGCAGGGGGCAGAGACTGTGGCACACATTCATGCTGTCTGCTAACCAGCAACCTTTACAATCACACACAAACACACCAGACAACCTGCAACCTTTCACATACTAAACAGAAGTAGAGAAGACGATAAAACAACATCTTCTGGATCAGAGAAAGTGGAATATACATACAAATAGTTACATGGTAGATTTTGCTATCTGAGACAGCACTATTGGAGAGCCTTAGGAACTTTTAGGAAAATGTAGTGGCCACTTTTTGCTTTAAGTCACTTTAGATAAAAGTGTTGTGCAAATGCATAAATGTATGTATGTACTGTATGTATGTATGTATGTATACAAACCCTAATCTACATAAAATGGTCTTGAAAAGTATCAGCAAACCCAGAACATTTGTGAATAGCAGAAGCAGGTGTAACCTCTGTCTCGCTTTCTCTCACTTACACGGTATATCCCATCTCTCCATCATTCCCTTTCCATGTTTGTCTGTCTTTTTTTCAGTGCATACCTTTTATCCCACACGCATATATTCTCTAAAAACGTACTTAAACGTGTCAACTGAGTAGTGAGAGACAAAGCCACTTTTAGTTAATTGCCCATCATTTAGGCAGATGGCCACTGTGTGTGTGCGTGTGATTTTATATTTCATGATAGATAATAATGACAACAGCTGTAATTTCAGTAATTATTTGTAACTTTTGTTATGCCCATTTGAAATATCTAAGCATTTAACATGCTGACAACAGTGAGCTTTGTCTTAAAGGTGTAGTTCACCTCAAAATTCAAAATAAGTTGTCATTTACTCATGCTTCTCATCTATGATTCATTTGTATGTTGAACACAAAAGGAGTTATTTAAAACAGAATGTTCAAATTTACCTCTCCATACAATGAAAGTAAATAGTGACCACGACTGTAAAACAGGATTTTTAATTTGAGACTAAATTTCAATCCTTCATCACCAAAGGCTGTATGCCTGCAGAAGACCTAGAATATCGCACATAAGTCATAAAGACTACTTTTATGATCCTTTTATGGTTCTCTGTTGAAACCTGACAGTCTGATGGATTTCAAACCAGTTTCATTATACGCAAGAAAGAATGCTAAGTTAAATTTTTCAAATGAATAGTTATTCACAGAATAGTCATACAGGTATGAAATGACATGAGTGTGTGTAAATAATGACAACATTTTGGGGTGAATAATCTTGGGGTCAACAATTTTTATTCCCTTTTAACGTTAAAGGAACACGCCCACATTTTTGGAATTTAGCTTATTCACCGTATCCCCCAGAGTTAGATAATAGTATACATAGTTATAGTTGAAAATTTATTTAAGCTACATTTAAACAAAAAAAAATTAGAAAGGCCAAACAAAACAAAAAACTTTTGTTTAAATGTAGCTTAAATAAATTGATTGCAACCACTTACCTTAAAAAATTGAGTAAATTGAATGAATCATTTTTTTCAGTGTACCTTTCTCATCTCCGTACATGCTGTAACTCTGTCTGACGCAGCCGTTGCTAGCTTAGCTTAGCACAAAGACTGGAAGTGAATGGCTCCAGCTAGCATACTGCTCCCAATAAATGACAAAATAGCGCAAACATTTTCCTATTTATGTGTTGTGATTTGAATACACCGTGTACAAATAACGAGGTCATATGAGACACAGCCATCTTTTAACAGTATCACTCCGCCCAAGTAGCAGTGCTTCGTCTTTTGATAATATAGTTCCCAGTATGTATACTATTAAAAGATGGCTGTGTCTCATATGACCTTGTTATTTGTACACGATGTGACTATACAAATCACAACATATAAATAGGAAAATGTTCGCGTTATTTTGTCATTTATTGGGAGCAGTATGCTAGCTGGAGCCATTCACTTCCAGTCTTTGTGCTAAGCTAAGCTAGCGTGGGCTGCGTCAGACACAGTTACAGCACGCACGGAGATGAGAAAGGTATGTATGGACTTATCTAACTCTGGGGGATACGGTGAATAAGCTAAATTCCCAAAATGTGGGCGTGTTCCTTTAACATCCCCCATATGTCAAACTCCAACAGATGTTTTCAAAATTTTAGTCTAAAGTTTTATCTTTCAATCTCAACGCTTCATTTATTTTCTCTTCTCTTCTGTGATTTCTCTTCCGCAGGGCGCAAATTCAAAATATGTGTCGTGTGTTGCTCGTCATGTCAAAATATATGTTCGTTGCATCAGGTAAACCATGTGCATGAGGCGTCTTGTCAAAATACGTGCCTGCTGCACAAGTCGAAAGGATTTATGATAAAAGAGACGCTCACGTTTATAAAATACTCGCAAGACACTAACTTAACACTAAACTAAAGAGTATCTGGCATCTCTTTTATCCTAAACCCCTTCGAAGCATCTGCAGCAGAAACGTATTTTGAAATGATGCATGACGCGCCGAACACATATTTTGATACGGACCAAATACGTGTTGTGCTGCGCATCGTGCGCCCTCGAAAAAGAAGTCACCGTCTGCCATTGGATTTAAGCAGTTTTTATACTGTATAGGAAATGGATTGTGCTTGTAATTTAAGATGGGTGGTTGTAATACTTAACATGAATTGAATAAGGGGTTGAGATCAATGAAGCAGGCAGAGGCTCAGCTCACACAAAGCGTGATCAATGTTCCAGTGGGCGACCCACAGAAACTGTGAAACCACAGCCGTGCCGCTGGATCGATACAGCCTCTGTAAACAACCTTTCACTCGTTCACCGTGGCAATGAATCAAAACTTATAGTACTTGCATAGTAGGATATGCGTATGCAAAATGAGATAATTGATAGCTGTTTTCCTGCAATGATGGTGCTAAATCTTCTGAATAAGTTTTGGAAAGTGGTGAGGTACAGTATTATATATGGGGGGGGGGGTATTTTGTCTGAACATTCCTATGTGCTACATCTCAGTGGGTTCTTCTCTGATATAATTACCTCTATTAATGAGCCTAAGAGCAGATGTGGTCTTCAAGTATATCTAGTGTGAAAACATCTACCGAACAGTCTGTTAAAACATGTCCCTCTCTCACACTGCATATTTTGATTAGATTAAATATTTTCTATAAAGTGTTATTGGAGCCAGATGGAGTCTTGTTAATTTTACAGTAATTAGGACAGGAAATATCACTAATTAAACACGCACACACAAAAGCACACTGCGTGGTATTACTGTGGTCCATCAGTTGCTCGCACACATATTGATCAGTGCATTGTAACACTGTGTGAAATCCAGCCTGATATCTGTTCTAGCCCTTCCTGTATTGAGTTTAGTAGAGACCTTTAGAAAGAAATACTTTTATATTACATTACATTTATGCGTTTATCTAAACAGTGCATTCAGTCTATACATTTATCAGTATGTGTGTTACTTGTGCTCGAACCCATATGCTTCGCAATGCTAACATGAAGCTCTATAAATTGAGCTACAGGAACACTACAAATACATTGTGGGGGTATTTGATGCTGTATATCGTGAGATTAACAGTTTAATTATCTGGTATTATGTCGTGTCCTAAATGGGCATCCTGACCATGCAGAGCCTTATTCACACTGACTGGACATTGTCTAGTCACTATACCATTTGCTTTTGAATGTCGTAATGTTATTGGTGGGCTGCACAACTGCCTGTAGCTTTTGATAATCTCTTAAAAAGAAAGGTGCCACCAAGGTTATTCACAGTGATGCCGGCGAAAAAACATTTTGGTTCCCTAAAGAACAATTCAGTCAAATGTTCTTTTAAGATCAACTTTTTATTTTTAATAATCCTTGAACCTTTTCATAAAAAGAAGTTTAGTCTACTGAAAAGAACCTTTTGGGAGGAAAAGTCTTTGTATACTGACTTATTAAGGTAATGAAAAATAAGATTGAATGCAATAAACTGAATAAGATTATTATTGTTTAAATTTATCACTCACATAGAATGCTCACAATTTCAGACCCTTTATTGTGATTTTCCCAATTATGGGGTATACAGCAGATGCTTAACCAGACAATACAGTTGCCTTGAAATCCATGGTGCACATCTAGTGCCTGAGTCAATGTGTCAGCTGTTTTGAGTACCAGGCCCAAATTACTTATTTTAAAGCAGACTTCAAAGCTAGGAGGACCTCTGTTGGTCAAGATCTAGCACTTACACTAGAGAGGGAGGGAAAGTGCCACATGTTTGACATTACTCGTTCGAAATGCAAATTTGGGACCTAACGGAAAGTTCTGAAAAAATAAAAATGCATGAAAAGCTACATGTTTTAGGCACTGAATCTATAATAATCTGAGAAATATTCCACAGGAAAGAAATAAGTTGATTTACATTGGGCACACTCTTTTATCCAAAGCAAATTTTTATCAGTATGTGTGTTCCCTGGGTTTGAAACCCATGACCTCTGTGCTGCTAACACAATGCTCTACCACTGAGCTACAAATGAGCAGAATACACATATACGTACACTTTAAAAAATGCTAAAATGTACACTCACCTAAAGGATTATTAGGAACACCTGTTCAATTTCTCATTAATGCGATTATCTTATCAACCAATCGCATGGCAGTTGCTTCAATGCATTTAGGGGTGTGGTCCTGGTCAAGACTCCAAACTGATTGTCCGAATGGGAAAGAAAGGTGATTTAAGCAATTTTGAGTGTGGCATGGTTGTTGGTGCCAGAAGGGCCAATTGGAGTATTTCACAATCTGCTCAGTTAACAGGATTTTCACGCACAACCACTTCTAGGGTTTACAAAGAATGGTGTGAAAAGGGAAAAACATCCAGTATGCGGCAGTCCTGTGGGCGAAAATGCCTTGTTGATGCTAGAGGTCAGAGGAGAATGGGCTGATTGATTCAAAATGATAGAAGAGCCAATTTGATTGAAATAACCACTCATTACAACCGAGGTATGCAGCAAAGCATTTGTGAAGCCACAACACGCACAACCTTAAGGCGGATGGACTACAACAGAAGAAGACCCCACCGGGTACCACTCATCTCCACTAGAAATAAGAAAAAGAGGCTACAATTTGCATAAGCTCACCAAAATTGGACAGTTGAAGACTGGAAAAATGTTGCCTGGTCTGATGAGTCTCGATTTCTTTTGAGACATTCAGATGGTAGAGTCAAAATTTGGCGTAAACAGAATGAGAACATGGATCCATCATGCCTTGTTACCACTGTGCAGGCTGCTGGTGGTGGTGTAATGGTGGGGGGATGTTTTCTTGGCACACTTTAGGCCCCTTAGTGCCAACTGGGCATCGTTTTAATGCCATGGCCTACATGAACATGGTTTCTGACCATGTCCATCTCTTTATGACCACCATGTACTACTTCCAGCAGGATAATGCACCATATCACAAAGCACAAATCATTTCAAATTGGTTTCTTGAACATGACAATGAGTTCACTTTACTAAAATGGCCCCCACAGTCACCAGATCTCAACCCAAAAGAGCATCTTCGGGATGTGGTGGAATGGGAGCTTCGTGCCCTGGATGTGCATCCCACAAATCTCCATCAACTGCAAGATGCAATCTTGTCAATATGGGCCAACATTTCTAAAGATTGCTTTTAGCACCTTGTTGAATTAATCCCACATCGAATTAAGGCGTTCTGAAGGCGAAAGGGGGTCAAACACAGTATTAGTATGGTGTTCCTAATAATCCTTTAGGTGAGTGTATAAACCCATAATGTCCATATTTGTTCACATTCGACCCACTCTTAGTTCAAAACAACTCAGCATAGGATCATTAAACCCAGCGGCTGGATTTGTACATATTTTACCCAGCCATGAGTTGAAACAACCCAGTAATATTTTCATAGTGTAAAGTATAAGAGTCAAATCATGTTAACAGAAAAGCCCTGACCCTTTCACATAGATAAGCCAGCCTATTTAATTCTGATTCAATTTAGCACCAGGTATGCCAATAAAACCATGCAGCATATCATCTTTACAGACATACAGCTTGCATCTGCCTTGCTCATTACCTGCCAATAAAATCTCTCTCTTTCACAGCCCCCCATTTCCATTTCCCCATCACTTGCATCACTCTCTGCCTGCTAGCAGTGTGTGAAGCTCTTTGATCTCTCCCGATCGGAGGATAAACATGGGGTCCCATCCTAAAGCGGAAAGCTATTATATGCACAGTCTGCAGCCGCCCGTCATGCATCGAGGGGCTCAGATCCTGGCAAATCAAAGATGTCCATTCTGTCTCCAGCTCTGGCATGAATATTTATGGACTCGGTGCAGGCAGCCCTCCTCTGTGATGTAACTGCAGTGCTGAGTGCCTGGTTCATCCAATACAAAATCAAACCGAGGAACAACCACACCCATCTGCGTTTTGGCACGAGGAAGTAAATGTGCTTTTTCGGTGCTAAAATTGGACCATTGGACCTCCTGAGATGATGAGAAAGTGATTATATAACGCTATTAGATGGGGTTTGCTAGGCTCCTACCCCCATTCCGTAACCTGACATGGCTTTCTTAGTATTTTCTGCCTGCAATACATTTACACTTTGCATGAATACATTTTGATGCTATTATCTAAAACGACTTAAAGGTGCACTGTGTAACTCTTAAAGGGACATTAACCTTTTTATAAAATATGCTCATTTTCCAGCTCTCCTAGAGTTAAACATTTGATTTTTACTGTTTTGTAATTGATTCAGCTGATCTCTGGGTCTGGCGCTAGCACTTTTAGCATAGCTTAGCACAATCCATTGAATCTGATTAGACCATTAGCATCACGCTCAAAAATAACCAAAGAGTTTCGATATTTTTCCTATTTAAAACATGACTTTTTTGTAGTTACATCGTGTACCAAGACAGACGGAAAATTAAAAGTTGCGATTTTCAGGCAGATATGGTTAGGAACTATACTCTCATTCTGGTGTAATAATCAAGGACTTTACTGCTGTAACATGACTGCAGCATGCGTAGTGATATTACACACTGCCCGAAAATAGTCCTCTTGGTTATTCAATGTCAGGGGACTATTTTCGGGAAGTGCATAATATCACCTTAGAAATAACCATTTTCATCTACATACACCACAGGTCCCCTTGCATGAAAGTCCCGTCATGTTTCGTCAGTAGCCCTAAATGGTCAAACTCCTCTACAGAGGGCATTTCGTAACTATGTTTGTCTTGTGGTGGCTACCGTAGCTTATCATTGAGCTGTGGACTGAGCCGTTGGTTGCAATTTGCAATCTCACCACTAGATGCTGCAAAAAAATTACACATAGCACCTTTAATGTGCATACAAGATATACATTTTATCCATGTGTTTGCATGTGGGATCGAACTCACATGCACACCCAATAGGTGAGATGTGAATGCATAAATTTGTGATTGAGGTAATGAGAGACATTACACAAGTAAAATACAATAAACAGCAATGCCAAACTCAAATTTGTGTTTCACTGCACACACTGAGGCTGAGCCATCGATCCAAACTTCATTTTTAAACTTGACAATGTTTCAACAAAGTACATAAGGCTACATAAAAGTATTACTCTGTGATAAATCCCACTGATAGCAAGACTTTGAAAGTGACCCTCCATGGTGAATGTTTTTTATCTTGACATCCACCGTTGAGACACAACAGCAAATCCGCCATACTCAAGTCAAGTTCTGAGAACTTTCAGATATTTTTCTGAACCTTTTGGGTTTATTTGGCACTTTGTTTGTTTGTCCTGGATCTGTCAATCGTGAAGAGTCTGTTACGTGACAGATTAGAGGATAGAAACAGAAAGAGAGTTAAAGAGAGAATGTAGTAATCACCAGCACCATCCACTCTGTGGAATAAGACCCAATTCTGTCATGGTTTCCTACAGAAAAGCTTATACGAGCACTATAGCGTCTTCTAGAATGAGATCCAACATTTAGGATCGACAGAAGGAGAACAGTCTGTTATTCTGTCCCTGATGATGGCATAGAAAACATGCACACATTTTGAAACTATAAACTTGATGACTGGTAAACATCATGATTGAGAACCTGGTAAAAGCAAAGGTGTAGACAAGCAACACTGTTACTATTTTGGGACCTATTTTTGTCTGGCTTGCATAGGAGATAAAACAGATGAAAAAATATTTAGACTTACGTTGAAGGAGAGACTTCAGATATCATAACTGGGTGGCAAGTGCCCATCATATGCATAGCAACTGCATAGCAACATATTAAAAACCATTTGGAACATTGTGAGTGGTAAATGTGTGTACAGTATACACTCACCTAAAGGATTATTAGGAACACCATACTAATACTATGTTTGACCCCCTTTCGCCTTCAAAACTGCCTTAATTCTACGTGGCATTGATTCCACAAGGTGCTAAAAGCATTCTTTAGAAATGTTGGCCCATATTGATAGGATAGCATTTTGCAGTTGATGGAAATTTGTGGGATGCACATCCAGGGCACGAAGCTCCCGTTCCACCACATCCCAAAGATGCTCTATTGGGTTGAGATCTGGTGACTGTGGGGGCCATTTTAGTACAGTGAACTCATTGTTATGTTTAAGAAACCAATTTGAAATGATTCGATCTTTGTGACATGGTGCATTATCCTGCTGGACGTAGCCATCAGAGGATGGGTACATGGTGGTCATAAAGGGTGGACATGGTCAGAAACAATGCTCAGGTAGGCCGTGGCATTTAAACGATGCCCAATTGGCAATAAGGGGCCTTAAGTGTGCCAAGAAAACATCCCCCACACCATTACACCACCACCAGCAGCCTGCACAGTGGTAACAAGCCATGATGGATCTATGTTCTCATTCTGTTTACGCCAAATTCTGACTCTACCATCTGAATGTCTCAACAGAAATCGAGACTCATCAGACCAGGCAACATTTTTCCAGTCTTCAACTGTCCAATTTTGGTGAGCTTGTGCAAATTGTAGCCTCTTTTTCCTATTTGTAGTGCAGATGAGTGGTACCCGATGGGGTCTTCTGCTGTTGTAGCCCATCCGCTTCAATGTTGTGAATGTTGTGGCTTCACAAATGCTTTGCTGCATACCTCGGTTGTAACGAGTGGTTATTTCAGTCAAAGTTGCTCTTCTATCAGCTTGAATCAGTCGGCCCATTCTCATCTGACCTCTAGCATCAACAAGCCATTTTCCCCCCAAAGGACTGCCGCATACTGGATGTTTTTCCCTTTTCACACCATTACTGCTAAACCCTAGAAATTGTTGTGCGTGAAAATCCCAGTAACTGAGCAGATTGTGAAATACTCAGACCTGCCCTTCTGGCACCAACAACCATGCCACACTCAAACTTGCTTAAATCACCTTTCTTTCCCATTCTGACATTCAGTTTGGAGTTCATGATATTGTTTTGACCAGGACCACACCCCTAAATGCATTGATGCACCTGCCATGTAATTGGTTGATTAGATAATTGCATTCATGAGAAATTGAACAGGTGTTCCTAATAATCTTTTAGGTGAGTGTACATTACTATATGTTAAGGTTTAATATGTGGCATATAATGTTTATGATTAAGAGTATTGGATATACAGTGCTTCATTTACTTTTTTAATAGTTGATTTAGAATAAATGAACCAAGGGGTTGCCAAACATTCTACGGGTGTGCATTATTTTCAGTAAACGCACACCTATTAAGTAGATCCAGGTCTGTTGACCGCATTACAATTCCATACTATGCCAAACTTACAGAATAAATAAAAAACATGCATTAATTAAATGCAAGGAAGTTCAGTCAATATTGATGTCATTAGGACTTCAAAATGCCTACAGTTTCATTATCCCAACTTAAAATGAAGATAAATAATAAATAAATAAAAGACAAAGCTGTCTGTCTGAAGCTCTTTTCTGGCAGTGTTCGACATACTTGGCCAGTTCCTGGTTCAGGTTGAGAGCTTTAGGAAATGCACATGTCAGCATATGGTGCTTGTGGCATAACGGAGAACTTTAGCAGGGCACAGAAGGAAGAGGGCCAGGGGAGGGTGACAACATTTGTAATCGGATCATTGGCTGAAACAAGCTGAGTCGATAGGATCAATAGAAACTGCACATGCAGCAAAGAGCCCTTAAGATGACAGATGTTCTTAGCATAAACATTTAGGGGTGGTTTATGGACAGGGCTTCAGTCCCAGACTAAAGCAGTCTTCATTGAAAAAACCTTGCATTGCCATATCTTAACATATATCAGCACCATTTTTTGTCTCAAGATGCACACCGGTATCGTTTTTTTGTAAGCTATGTTTGCACAAACTGCTTAAATGTCCTAATATACCTAAGGTCTAGTCCTGGATTAATCTAAACCCTGTCCAGGAAACCGCCCTTAGTCTATGCCTTTAGTCTGTGTATTATACATATTAGTTCATTTTGTTGCTGGCTTGGACATTTTGTATTTGATAGAACTAATTTTTGTTAAATGGTTTAGAACTAAATATTGATTTAGTTTTGTAATTGATTTACAGTAATCAAATTTCCGTGGCATAGTCACGGAATTTTGTGCTAATTTTTCCGTGGCATTCTCACGGATCTCTGCATTTTTCCGTGGCCCTGCTACGGACTGTCTTTTTCCGTGGCATTCTCACGGATTGGTTACTCAACTGTTTTGTCCTATTTTCTTACCATTTTCGCTTCGGTTTAGGGTTAGATTTACATGAAATGACATCCCTACCCAAACCCAACTCTAACCCCAACGCCAGGCGACAATTGTTTAAAGTTTAGAAAATATAAAAAAATAAATCAGAAAAAATAGTATAAACCAATAGTTAAAGTGACATACTAACGCAACCACCAAATCTAACCCTAAACCGAAGCGAAAAGGGCCACGGAAAAATGCGGAGATCCGTGAGAATGCCACGGAAAAATGAGCACAAAATTCCGTGACTATCCCACGGAACTTTGTGAGATCATGTTGCGCATACCGGTCACTGCACCTAGAAAATATCTGCAGGGTCCATTACTTAGGATGTAGTAGTATTTACAGAATGCATGTTAGTATCAACTGCATTGAGTATGTAAACTGGACAATATTGTTGCTCTTCCATTCTTACTTTTGTGTATGTACATTTTTTAAGATGCTCTGCAAGACTTAGTCTGATGCAGTCAATGATGTCAAAAAAAGAAAAAAATATTTGTACTTACAGGATTTCTTTTTTGAAACTGAAATATGGTTGAAAGATCAAGAGGATCAGAATCCAAATGAGGCAGTAAAGGATGTTGTTCAGACTGAAAGCATAGTTGCACCTGAAGATAGCATTTCAGTATTCTCAAAGAAAACATAAATCTAATACATTTCAAGTCTCAAGTAACACTACTCATTCAAGTTGAACATCAAGATCATTTGTGTCCTCTGCCGCATATTCTGCACGTATAAAGCCAGGCTCAGTTTTGCTGGCACGTGCCACTACCAAGAAACATGCCTTAGAGGAGGCTTAAATAATAAGAGTAATGAAAGAAAAATTGGAAATTGAACCTAACTGCTTCAAAAGCTGAAATGAAAGTTTTTAAAAATTATGAAAGACTTTCTCAAGGTCTTCAAGATGGACAAAAGAGTCCATTAGATGAGATGACTACATTCCTTGAAGAGCAGCACGAGCCTTTAAAGATCTCCATTATAGCTGAGCAAGAGCAATCTATTGAAGATTATGTAATTATAAATGTTATTTTAAAAACTCCACTGCAAAAAGAAAAAAAAACACAAAGAAAGCAATCTTTGCAGTCATTGAACACTGTAACTTAAAAACAAGCCGATCCACAAATCAATGAATGAATGGTTGTCCAGCAAGTGACATTTTTCTTGCCAATTTAATAAAACAACAAAGAGACCTAACAGAAATGTTGCTCAAACAACAGAGCATGGCACTCCTACTCCTAAAGAGACATTTCTGTCTTCAATGGAGATCCTTGGAGTTTTAATCCATTTATGCAAGCCTTTGAATACAACTTTGAGAGTTAAATAAGGAATAACAAGGAACGATTCCTTGAGAAGTTTTATAGCTGGACAGAGCAGTGGTCTCCAACATTCCACAATTCGGGGTTGGGTTTATTTTTGTAAAATAGTTTAGAGCCAAATATTGATTTAGTTTTTTAATTGATTTAATCCTTTATGCTGCGTTCACACCATCCGTGGTAGAGGCATCAAGCGTGAGTGATTTCAATGTTAAGTCAATTCAAAGATGCTTTTACACATGTCTGGAGGTCTCGCGTCGCGAATGTGGCTTTTAGCGCAGTAGACGCGAATTGGAAAATCACGCATCGTTAAGCAATCAGGAGCTTGCTCTAGTAGTGACGTGATTACAGGAAGCGAGCGAAGTCACAGAAGCCCCTTCCATGACACAAATTTCTGCGTGAAAGTCTCGAATTACTAGAATTTCGCGCCCGAAAAAACTCAAAATGTCCAAGTGTCCAACTACGTGCGAATAGTGGGATTTTGTTTGGATTATCTATTATACCTCCCTATTTTAAATACAAACTTTAAAGGCGGGTTCATGTGTTTACCATAACGTAAAGTGTAATCTCATATACCCTTACATGTTACGATTTAAATAGTCCTCAGATTGTATATTATATTCTATTACCAGACGTTCATGTGAAATCTGATGTAAACAATAGACTATATATCTATATTTCACGGATTATACGCATTTGTGGACAAAAATGGTCATTGGATGATTCACACATCTGAAACAGACTGGATTCGACTTGTGATCAACTCAAAGGTAAAAAGTCATGTTTATTTTTGCATGTTGTCGTCCGGACTTCTGTCACAAAATACTACATATGATGCTAGAGCATCTGTATTTTCCATGACTGGTCATATATATATATATATATATATATATATATATATATATATATATATATATATATATATATATATCTCACTGTCATATATACATATGGATTGGATAACAACATGGATGCTGGATTGCTGGGGTGGTACCATTAACTTTGTACCTTTGGGGTATACAACACATTAATGTGGTACCTTTTGGGGGACCTATTGTGTACTTTTTAGGAGGTTAAGGTACAATAATATACCCAAACATGTACTACATTGTATCATGTTTAGCATACAGGTAGTACATATAAAGGAACAAAACAGAACCCTCAGCAACAGAAAAGGTTTTGTACCTTTTCACTGACAGTTTATCATCTGTCTGTCCGTCTGTAAAAATTGCTTTTTAGACCATACACACTAAACATCATTATTTGTTGTTTTCAAAATACAGATGTATAAGTGAAGTAATTTTTCTTTTATAAAGCATCAATCTAACCTTGCTCTCCTCCATTTCTTGGCAGTTAAATACGACAGTTGCTTCAAAGAGAGTAGAATCAAAGGCCTTTGGCAGTCTCTCTCATCTCTTCCTAATTGGCGATGCAGAATTTTAGACAAGAACATCTGTAGAATAACACAGCACCATTCAGCTGCATTAAAATGAATCAGCTTTTTCTGATACAAACAGATTCAAAGCATCACTCGCTCACTCAGTTTGTCCATCATTACCATCTCACCTCCAGCTTTACACTTCAGAATGAAATGATACAATCAGAGGCATCGCAAATGTGTAATGCAATACTATGAAGTGCTTCTCTACTGCTGTTTCAATGTGTCACATTAAAGAGCACCTATTATGGGATACACGTTTTTAAACATCCTTTTGTGTGTAAGTGTGCATTAGTACATGCTAACGATATTCAAAAAGTACATACCTCAAAGAAAACGATGACGCGAGTTATCGTCTCTAACGTTCGAGGACTACAAAAAACACTCGGATTGTAGGCAACAGTTTACTTCCTGGGATTAGTGACGTAGATAAGACCAACATTATCATAGTTCAGCCCTCTCTGCTTTGCTTGGGTACGCCCTCAAAGACGAGGGTGGGGTGGGGAGCGCCGAGTCAGAAGAGAGCTAAAATGGCGGAGGTTGGGAGTCCCTGCTTTGACTCTGTTTGCAAACTCTTGTTTCATTGTTTAAGCGATTTAATCTCTCGAGTAGACGCTGTCTCTTTAGATGCGAGGGCAAAATAGCACTTTATGGACTTCCACAGAGGACATCATGTTTAATACGGTTCCGGAAAAATCCAGTCAGAAGTTGTTCACGGAGTTTTCACCATAACTGCTTCTCATGAACCGAAGCTGGATTTGCGCGACGTCTCCTCTTGAAAGTTGGATTACTGTGCACTTCTGGATCACAGACTGTAAGTATTCATGTTTATTATTTGCCTTTTACTGTACATTACGTTACCGGTAACCGGAGATTAACATAATGTGCGTGTAGAGCTAAGCTTGCAAGCTAATTGTCTTGTGTTGTAATACTGTATTTCATAAACAACGTACCATATTTACACACGTGTATGTTGAATTATGCAGGCTTTCGTTTTTTTTATCGATGTTGGTTTAGACATGTTTACAAACTTGCTAAGTTGCTAAGATAAATACAAATGCCAGCTAAACTGTTACCGGTAAAATTTGTTCTCATGATCAAACTCAAGAAACTCTAAGTACAGATGATTTGTTTAAAGTTATATGTATTTTACTGTTGTATTTACTTGAAGCTTTCTTAGATTTTGAAACTAAGTAAACACGTAATGTGTGTTGCTAATGTTGGGCCATGTAATATGTAATACATTTACGTTTTAATGAATAGTCTAACGATTTATAGTCGTCGTACTCTATTGTTATAATATTTCTTTTTGACTGAATACATGTTTGTTTTATTTGTCTATATCCTAGATTCGCAGCTGGACACATCCTTCTACACTGTATGCAAACATGCAACATCATTACACACAGTACAAGGAGTCAGACTGGAATATGAGGAGCAAAGGTGTTTAACACATATTATGTATTTACCTAGTGAAACCACTACCAGTCTTAAATGTATAACTGATGATGACAAAGTTTTTTTTCTCTGCATAATCATAGGAACCCAGGCAATAGCATCGTTTCACAATGTTTCCATCACCATCATCAGTGGATGCCTTTGCCGTCCGTAGCCTGAGATTTCAGATTTGCAGCAAAAAAAATTGATTTTCTCATTTATTGGAATGCTGTGCAGGTATTTAAGTATTTTAGTAACTGTGTTAAATAAAGTATTATTTACTTTTACAATAAATTAATTGCTTGTTTATATTTTACAGGTATTTGTACCTTGCAGCCATCCATTACAATGTCACCAAGCCGTAACAAAAGCAGGAGAGGGAAAGTACAAGGCTATGTTCCCAAAACACAAATGACATACCGTAAGCAGTAATGTTTTATTTCAAATACATTCATAATAAAAAACTTAATGTATGAAGCAGGGAAATAAATTATCAAAACAAAAGATTTATTGACTGCAATATTTCTACAGTTATGTGGAGGATGTGATCAGGCTTGTGTTTGATGAGGTATTTGAAGATAAGCTGAAGGAAACCCCGATTCCAATGGACCTGGCATCACAGTTTGAGAGACCTTCAAAGGAGGACGTGATTGCATGCCATCTTCAGTGCAGGGGTCGTCGAAAGCCAAAATTGTGACCGATCTGATCAGGAAGCTCCAAGCGTATCTGGAGAACAACACACGACAGGATGATAACCTTATAGTGTCGTCTTAGATAGCACCAGCTGACAAAGCTTTGATATGCCATTTATCTGAATAGATAGCTGTAAGAAATGAATTGAACAATTTTTGAAACAAGAGCACAATATGGTTACTAAAGTATGTTTATTTGTATATTGTTTAACATTTAAATATATATTTGTAATAAATAAAAAAAACTTTTGACTGACTATTATATTTTCTTTAAAGTTGCATCTTTTGTTCTTTTGGGTACTTTGTTACTATAATGATAGTTTAGTGTTATTGGTTTAAAAATGTAATAAAACTTACTCTAGTCCTGCACCTCAAAGGCTTATAGTCGGTACAATAAATGTTCTGTGTGTAGGGATTTAGACAATTTGTGCAAAACCTGGATGATGAATCACGCAGGTAAGAGGCCCTGGAACATGTTGCATTCTCCTTAAAACCTAATAAGTAAAAACATAGCACTTATAAGTAAGCAGTTTTTCATAATAAACTTTACCATAGTGAAATAATGTAGAACATTCATTTCAATTAATACTTTCTTTGTGCTACATTTGGTGTTTCCATATAGTTTGCACAGTAATATAGTATGTAACAGTCTTTTATAATAAAGTTTACAATAGTAAAATAATGTTAATAAGTGAAATAGTTTTATAATCATTTCAACAAATACTTTCTATGTGCTACATTTGGTGTTTCCATATAGTTTGCACAGTAATATAGTATGTAAGCGGTCTTTTATAATAAAGTTTACTATAGTAAAATAATGTTAATAAGTGAAATAGTTTTATAATCATTTCAAATAAAACCTTCTATGTGCTACATTTGGTGTTTCCATATAGTTTGCAAAGTAATGTAGTACGTTATAATTACCTTTTGGATGTCTTTGCAACACATTTTCGTCTTCGTTTAGCATTCTGGCAGAGCTAAGGACACCTAAAAAAGTTAAATCCAATCGCGTTCATTGACGGAGATCGTTTATATCGTAACGGCCGTTTGAACTCTCTGGATCGAGCTTGAAGTGGTAAGGCAGTACAGACACCATCGTTTATAGAGAAATATAGCGCTTGTTTACGTTGCCTGTGACTCTCAGTCAGAACCGGAAAATCCACGCGTAGTCAGGGGCGTAACCTTTCAAACACACGCCGAACCCAGTTGACCAATAACAGTTGAGTAGTCATCTGACCAATCCGAATACACTAGACATTTTGGGAGGCGGAGACAGGAACTAAACCGAGCGTTTTCCAGACATGCAGAAATCGGTGAGGTATGTAAGCAATTTATAAGACTCACAGTGCATTAGTTCAAGTTTTAATAACATGTATGTACTATGGGATATTACAATAACGTGCTAACGTGCTAATTTATTAGCATAATTGGTGCTCTTTAAGGCAAATTGCTTATCTCCAATAATCAGAAGCTACAATCAGATGCTACATGGTTTCAAAGACTTTGTTCAAGACCATTCTCAACGTAGAAATCCAGGAAAACACTGTGATGAGATGTTAACTGTGCGAAATGTGATTGTTATTCATTGCGTGAGCATTTGAAACTTGCAAGAGTATATATTAAGCTATAAAAGGTTCAGTTTCAAAACCTGGTTATTTAATTTACAGAAACGTATAGCACAACACACTTTTATAGGTCTTTATAGGTTTCGATATGATAATAAAGATGTGTTTAGTTCTAAAGGCCTGCAGTGATTCTCAATAAGGGCCAACCAGCACAAAGGCTGATGAAATAAAAACCATCATTTGCATATTCAGCCTTTGTTCTTTTCATGCCTGTGAGCCAAACTGGCAATTAGAGAGAATGCAGCAAAGGTTATTAATAGTGTAGACTGTGTTGTACAAACTCACCTAAAAAAAGCTAAAGGCAGTTTGAGCCAGATGGGTGTACTGATACATATGCACAGAACACAGTAGAAGTCTTAATTTAAATCTCCTACTTAGTAATTACAACTTTTTGCAGCCTACAACAAAGAGAAATTTCCTGTCACATAGGGGTGCACGCTTGGCAAGCCACCATTAATTGACTTTATAAAGGTGCAGATTGGACAACAAGTGCCATGTTTGCCCTGTAATTGCCTGATTAAGGATGGCATTTCCGGTTGAGAAAAAGCTTTCGCCTTTCCGACCAGAATACACGACAGGTCGCTATATTCTTGTATGATTACCAATTACAGAACCTCCAAAAAACATCTCACTCTGGTTACAGGTATAATCATAACGGCAGACGACTCTTTTACAGGTATAAGGCACCAGAAATCCTTGTTAATATGATTATAATTTACTGGTGTTACTCTTTTGTAATACAGAGACATGCAATTATATGTGTGCATGTGTGTGTTTGGGACAGTTCTTGATCGTAAATTTAATGTCAAAAACTGTCCCTATTTACCTGTGCTCCTGTATAGCTCAGTGGTAGAGAATTGCATTAGCAGAGCAACAGGCAATGGGTTTAGGTTTAAACCAAAATAACACATATACTGATAAAAATTGGATAAAAGGGTCTGTCAAATGCAGGGTAAATGTACCTGAATTCAGTGCAGGCCCTACCTAATAAGCAATATAAGCAGTTGCACAGGGTCCCTGTGGCCACTAGGGGGCCCCTTAAAATAAAATGTACTTGCTCGTTGTGTCCATAGCATAGACTGTAAAAAAAGATGGACGACGCGACATCGGCTCCCTCCATTATAATGAATTGAAGCCAAAAATGTCCGACCACGGTCGCCGCCATGTTACGTAAAAACGTCAGTTTGGAGCCAAGGCAGGCAAACGCTCAGGCGACCAATTCAACTACGCCATTCATAACGACCCACCCCATTTTTATAGCATCAAATTACAAGCTTAAATGAAACTTACCACAATAATGAACACTTGAACATATATCAGTGTGATAACAACTACTAAAACCATCTTTCGGAAACTTTTATTGGAAGTGTAATTTTTTTTTATTTAGAGCAGAGTCCCATTCCTTTAAATGGAGAGGGCAGGGTTTATGACTTGTACTGCAGCCAGCCACCAGGGGGCGATCAAACAGCCAGAGGCTTCACTTTTCAAAGCTTATAAGGCAAACCCGGTCCATAGACTGTAAAAAAGATGGACGACGCCTGTTCGATCTCTTCCATTGGTGAAAAGTGAAGCTGCCAGTGTCCGATACGGCGCTGATATCTTGGGTCTTAAGTCTGCGCAGTAGCGATTTCGGGACCAGTCCTGCGCAGTAGTGAGCAGGAAGTAAAGCCGCGAAATCAAGGCCCCGCCCTCACAGAATGCACATATCACAGCTGTCAATCATGACGTGCCACCACCACAACTAAAAACAAACTTATTTTAAAAACAAACACTTGAATGTACATCAGCGTGATGAAAACTACAGTAAATGACAGAAACCAGCTTGGAAAAAATAATTTAAGTGTAATTAAATTGTTTAGTTGGTCTCAAGTCCCATTGAGTAACATGAGGAAGGCGGGGTTTAGGCGATCGAGACGTTTTGGCTTCACTTTTCAGGGCTTGTGCTGCATGCTTGGTTGTGTCTGTCAATCATGTGCATTAGGGACTGAGGCCTAGTCCACACGGGCACGGGTATTTTTATAACCGGAGTTTTTCCTCCAAAAAAATCCCGTCCACACATGCTCAGTTTAAAAGAAATCTCTGTCCACATAACAAAGGAAAAAACACGCTATCAAGCGCTGTCAAGAACATGCCACACCAGCAGGCGGCGATATAACCTAAATCATAAAGCCACCTTGGCCAATCAGAAGCCTAACAAAAGATACGTCACAAGGCAAAAACCCCTGTTTTACTGTCTACATGACACTGCAAACGACATTTCTTAAAATCCTCACCCTGGCGGGGGTTTTCAAAAATGTTCGGTTTCAGTGCCCTGATACTGCGTTTCTGTGTGAACGAACAGCGTAAAAAAGTCACGGTTATTAAAATACCCGTGTCCTTGTGGACTCGACCTGATTGTAATGAACAGATGACACTATCAGTCTGGCGCAGAGAAGCGGAAGAAGAGGGTGCTGAATTAACATTGGATGATGGGGGCCTCATTATGAAATATGCTTAGGGCCCCCAAAAAGCTAAGGCCAGCCCTGCCTGAATTTACCCTCACTCTAAAAATGGCAGGGTTATTTTAACCCAGGCTTGGTAAATATTGGATTGAACACACCGCTAGGTTAAACTTGATCCAACTGCTGGGTTATTATAACCGGTTACATAACAACAACCCAGCAAGGGTTAAAAATAACCTAGCCATTTTCAAAGTGATATATATATATATAAATTTACTATTTGTTTTTGCTCTATGGCTCCATAAATAACTTTTAACATGAGCAGAACTTTTTGGTAAAACAAATATGTAAACCTGGACCACAAAACCTTAAGTAGCACAGGTATATTTGTAGCCATAGCCAAAAATTGGTCAAAATTGTTGATTTTTCTTTTAGGACAAAAATAGGATATTAAAGATCATGGTCCATGAGGATATCTTGTAAATGTCCTACCTTAAAACTTATTTTTGTGAGTGGATGCAGTGCTAAGAACTTTAAAGGTGACTTTCTTAATATTTTGATTTTTTTGCAGCCTCATATTCCAGATATTTAAATAGTTGTATCTCTGCCAAATATTGTCCTGTCATAACAAACCATATATCAATACAAAGCTTATTCAGCTTTCAATGTATTAATCTCACTTTTTAAAAAAATATCCTATGATTGTTTTTGTTCAGAGAATAAACTGATTAAAGAAGATTCAAAGAACCCTTTTATAATATTTATTTTAAAGATTGTATATTTTCTGTCTTGATTCTCAAAATCTACATTGAGATTTAAGTTATATTAAATGTAAAAGAAAAACTAGGCAATGCAAAGGACTTAATACAAAGAAAACCTGAGCTGTGAGCCAATGAAGATGCAGTGGACAATAGCGCCATCTACTGGATTTTGCTGTAAAATAACACGCTGATAAAATACAGTCAGTCAGTGGAATACAAATGGCTGCCTGTTAGTTTGATGACTCAAAATAAATAATAAATCAAACACGTGACTTTTAACACTTAACGTGACACCTGTATAAATACACATTTATTTATTTATTTTTGTTTGATAGTAATAAATCAGAATGTAAGTAACATATTATGTCCTCTAACAACATATTGAGCTGCTTTTAAAAGGCACAGTTTACTTACAACAATCCGGATTCATCCTCAGAAGTTAAAATATTGTTACATAGAAACTGAAATGTTGTGATATGCATTGACTAAAACTGCTACATTCAAGACAGTTTTCGCAATCTGTTTCAATAAATCTATATTTATTTTTCAAATCAATTAATAATCACATCATACCTCGATTAGCATCAGCATCATTAAGAAGCATTGATTTACAGTAACCCATACAAACACGGCCTTAAATCAAAGCACACAGAGGAAGGGGTGAAAGGCGTCTCTTCTCAGCAGAACCGTCGTCTGGTCGATTTCGATCGAAGAACTTGAACCCACTGGGTCCAGTTCTTACCCACATCATCCTACTGAAGCAAGAGCAGCGTTATGTGGTTTGTGGAGAAGGCAGCTTCCAGTGAACAAACAGGAAATAGCAGAGACTGTAATTACTTTGCATTACTCACAGATGTTTGTATATCTTATGGGGGAGCAACACTGTGCCACTGGACCCCGGCAGGTAACATTTGGACTGTAACGTCAGGCCATAGCGATAATATTACTTTTATCATTCAATCAAAATAATCAAGACCTAAATAGATTGTTTCATTTGCATGGCCTCAGAATAATGCTCAGTATATAGTTGCAAACAGCAAAACCAAAAGTTCTCATGCAATAGGAATTTAGACAATACGGATAATGTTTCACGCCATTAAAATAAGGGTTAAACGGCACATTCTTCAAGGAAAAACTCAAAACGTGGGATCGCCAAACATGGATAATGTTTATTTTATCTAGTGAGTCACCTATAGGAGAAAACTGTCACGTTCTTGCTAAATTTTCAAGTAGCAGCAGATGCAGTACATATAGGTTCTCCAGAACATCAAAACTCAAGAACGCTGACTTTCGTAGAGGTTGTTGAACAGGGTTCTCCTAAGACAAATGCACTTTTTGAATGACAGGAAGATAAAGAAAACAAAATGTGCATTGGCTTGTGTCATTCTTCACCGAGCTGCATAATATTATCATCTTTTGGTACACAGAAATATATGCTGATACACAAAGGTGAAAGGGCTACTGTGGAGTCAGTCTACAATAAACGGACGTGATTATTCTGACTTGGGTGGGACGCAAAAACTTCGTCCACGCTTTTACAGCTTCACTTCGATTCAAGTAAAGAGTTTTCTTTCTATGGACAAATCATTTCTCCTCTGAGTGTGTTAAAATTGAAGGATTTACAAAAACGAACCAAAACAAAAAGACAAAACAAGAAGACTACAAATACATTTGAAATCCTCAGAACCAACTACACTGGTTAGTCAGTTAATACCGAACAGATGTCCATTGATAGTTAAGGGAACTGGTAGAAGCTTTTAGAAGGGCTGAAAGTGCTTTAAGATACAGTTTACGTGAGTGATTTCTTTCCGTTTCGTGCGTGACTTGAGCAAAAGGGCAGATCCATCAGAAGTTGACACGGGGAAGTCCACTATTATGGTAAGTGTTCATACATCATCTTCAGCAGAAAATACATCAGAACCCCATTCTTCCTCTGAGGTTATGCAATATTTAAGGTTCTACATCATTAGTGTTGACGTCCTACCTGGGAGATCGCTGTAAACCTATTGTTTATTTCTATTTCGCTCCTGTAAAGAAAAAGAGAGACAAAATTAGATATTGGATAAACAAAAACATTATTATCAACATCTAAGTCTTTACTAAAGTGGTTTCCATATCAGCTGCTCAGGAAAGCAATATAATCTTGATCATGCATTGTCCCGAATAATGCATTACCTCTAAACCAACACACAACCGGTACTCTAAAATTGTTCTAACATGTACCATTTATGTATACATCATGTATACAACAAGGTTTCAAATGTCACCAGTTTACTGAAGGTGCGGGTCTAACAACTGCATGTCATATTTATGCTTGTAACAGTAAAATGAGTTCAGTATGTGACCTGTTGAAACAGCTAGTGGTTTTAAAACAGTGGGCCAGTGGCTGATTAAAAATGTATAACACTTTTTGATCATAGCAAATGGGACAGAAATTGTCTAAACCTTGGTGGTTTATGTTCATAATCTTTAAATGTCCAAACATGGGCAAATTATTTGGTCCCTAAATTTACAACCATTTTAGATTAAAATACTTCTCAGTATCTGTCATAAATCATAAATGCATTTGTAAGTATGTTATATATGAGTTTGCTGGTCCATTTTAAATACCAATTTACACTTGGTTAATAATAAAATGTTTACTCATAAGTACTGACCTGAGGAGTTTTTACTTGACAACCCAACATTAAAATGAGAGACTGTTTCTGCTTAAAGGAAAACACCACCATTTTTAAATATTTTACTATGTTCTTACCTCAACTTAGACGAATTAATACATATCTATCTTTTGTCAATGTGTGCACTTAATCTTTGTACAGCGCGTTGTGAATGTGTTAGCATTTAGCCTAGCCCCATTCATTCCTTAGGATCCAAACAGGGATGAATTTAGAAGCCCCCAAACACTTCCATGTTTTCCCTATTTGAAGACTGTTACATGAGTAGTTATACGAGTAAGTCTGGTGGACTATAGAAATATGTAGAACTATATTGTGGAAGAGCACTCAGTTTCCAGCACATCAACCTTGGCGCGCAGTAACATCTTCACTCCTGACTACTCCCCCTCTCGCTTAAAGGATAATTCCGGTATTTAACACTTTGAGTTTCATTTCTGGTTTGTTTTGGATGAACTACAGTGATGGACACTGAAATTTTGACAATGGGTCGTGTCTTGACTTTTTGACTCATTTAGAAGCGTCTCTTGACTGCTTCAGAATCGAAATCAATGACCATGCACAAACATGTCATTAAAACAACACTTAACGTTCATTTTCAAAACTGTGCTACTCACCGAGTGGTTCGTGTTGTTCGTTGATGATTAAAAACAAGTTGTGTAGCGAAATACAGTTTCTTTCGTATTTTATTTGGCATTTTGTAAAATTCCATAGACTTCTCTTGGAAGACTCATTACGCTGATATATCACTCCGCCGCCGGGAAAATGGGTCTGTTTACATGTGGTTGTAGTTTTTTCGCTCGGTTTCTCTCAGAAGAAATTTTTTCCCATATTTGATGGCTCAGTGACCAGCCTTAAGTTTGAAGTTGAGCTCGATTGTGACTGTCTATACGCTAGACACCGAGCGTACTTGTATGGCAAAGTGGTTGTCGCCATCAAGTGGTCGGGAGTGTGCTGACGCTTCAGACTCAAATATAGGGCGGAAATATATACGCGGTTGTGAGGTATCTGAAAAAATAGTTCCACTATAGCAAATAACACGGATTGAAATCATACATTGCGCCAATATATTTGCTTTTAATCATCAACGAACAACACGAACCACTCCGTGAGTAGTACAGTTTTGAAAATGAACGTTAAGTGTTGTTTTAATGACATGTTTGTGCATGGTCATTGACTTCCATTCTGAAGCAGTCAATAGATGCTTCTAAACAAGTCAAAAAGTCAAGACACGGCCCATTGTCAAAATTTCTGTGTCCATCACTGTTCTTCATCCAAAACAAACCAGAAATAAGACTCAAAGTGTTAAATACCGGAATTATCCTTTAAACTTCCATCAATATTAATGCGCCCGAGGTGTACGCATTGAAAAAAGATAGGTATGTATTCATTTGTCTAAGTTGAGGTAAGAACATGGTAAAGTTTTAAAAAACGTGGTGTTTTCCATTAATATAAGCAAATCTCATGCTTACCTCCCATTCCCGTTAACAGACAAAGCAGACATATAAAAAGCTATATCATGAACTATTCCCAATACATGTAATGCTAGGCATTCTTTTACAAACAAAATAAAAGTCATGTATGCCCATAAGGCTTCAGTAAACTTAATTAAACTTAATATATTTTATTATATAATATTAATATTAAAAAGTGTTTTAGAAAACACTGGACTGTTTAGTAAAAATAACAAAATGAACAGTTGGTGAGGGGGAGAAATATTAATAATGACTAACACAGTTGTCTACTAGTCTTGACAAAAGCATTCATGCATTAATAGGCACTTTTAAAAATGACACTACCACTTATTAAAAACCACTTTAAAGAGGGATAGATTATCCACTGACTGTTCCAAACTTGACTTTTTGTCCATAAAAAAACACATGTTAAATAAAAGTATTAATTGACTTAACATTTTTAAGTGGAATAACCCTTTATATTTTTTGTAATATTTATATATATAATATGCAACAAAGTAAAAATATGTCTCCTATAAAATCTGCCAAAGATTGGCAGATCTGTTGAAGATGATCCACAGATTAAAAAGCTGTTTTTACTATATTTATGTGCTAAACAAACACTTTTATCCCAGTGCCTCTTTCACAATTGTGGCTATACTGTATTGTTTATACTGTATATTACCCACGTATGTATCTGAATACAAGTCATACATGTGCGTTTTAATACATGTGCTTCATACAGTAAAGTGTATGATATGTACCAAAAATGTATATGTACGTACCAAGATATGCGGGTGATTCTCACGAAATTAGACTTATGAGGTGTCATGAAACATTTTGATAAAATAGTAAATGCAAAGTAAGAGTATCAAAATAAGAAGCATACAGTTACAAACATCTCTTCATGTACTATTTTGCACATGATTTGAAATGACATCATACAAACCAATTTATTTTCCACATTAAAGGGGAACATTTTTATTACCGCAATGTGTCCCTGACTGGATGTGGGTTCTTTGACATGGAAATATTTATTATTAAAAAATCTAAAAAATAAAAAGCTTCAGTGCGTGTAATACTAAAAACATTAACAGTAAAGAAACATGTGGTATTTGGTGATCATTGGTAAATGTAGAGACAATAATAAGGAATATAAATGTGTCCAAGAAAAACATTTTCATTCTCCGCAAAAATTTTACAAAGGCACATAATTGACTATGACACTACAGATGGCTACCAGGTAAGCAGTTCTTATTTTTTCTCTCCAGATAAAAGTTTAAATTTTGTTTGACATAGTACTTAGACAACTTTTTAGTTCTCATTACGAAACATGAGTTTGTAAATGCATATATTTAATGTAATTTCATGTTGCGGTAATGATAATTTTTCATAATGATAATCTAAAAAATGTAAATAATTCTATAGGAAATCATTTTTAAATCCTCTAAAAATAATGTTTATATTAAGTTCAAACTTTAATCTTATATGTGCAAAAAATTGGCTTCAATGGCTTTAAAAAAAATCTGATGCTGGACACCTTTCGAGTCTGGATTTCGTGAGAATCACCCATGTGTACCTGTGAGGTACCAATATGTACATTTGAGGCACTAATATGCACTCTTAATGTACAAAAAAATATACTTTTTAAGAAGTTACCCCCTTTCATTGCCAACTTTTACACCTTTTTTTCTGAGTCTTATAGAAGTATATTGTGTGGGATTATCAATTGCATTATCAGGTATGACACTTGAACTATTCTGTTCATATAAGTCTAATAATTGTTGTCACAACAGCTGTAAACTACACCTGTAACCATAGAGGTATTGACCAAAAAAAAAGTCCTTTCCAGAACATAAACTACTTTGTAAAGGTTTATTGTCGATTCAATTTCAGATGCGCTATACCTTTATGGAAGTCACTTTGGTTACAAAATTGGTTTTGCTCTGAACTGTCTATGACTAACTGTACACCATCATTATCATGTAAACGAAAATGTTGATCAATCATAGCATAACTAACAAAGACAAAGCAGCTGGTGCAGAGGGGAATAGGCACAGATATCAATTATTCGTGTTGGGTGGGAAATGATGCAAGTCAGATCTATTAATGAGACATCTGCCTGCTGTTTGAACGGAGCCACTGACTGGTGTCATTGCTCAATACACGTCATTTGTCAAAAGATGGTAGAAATTTATTTTTTAAAGACAATAATTGTGTAATATCTACCTGCTAAGACTTTGATGAACTGGTTCATTGAAATACAATGGAAATGTGCAAGTCATGTCATTATAAACAAACAGATCACATCACAAAAGTTTACCACATCCCAAAAAAAAGACTGACTGTACTTAAAAAATGTATTTTTTTTTTTAAACAGATGCACATGCTAATAGCATTATTATAATGGGAATATACAAAAACAAAAATTGGTGAGGTGCAGTGCCTGCTTTCTGCTATCATAAAGAGTGGCAGAAAGCCGCACTTACCCTTCGCATGGCTTCCTCTTCCTCCTGACGCTTTTCGTAATGTGCAAAATCATCAAAGATTGAGGTGGTATGCTTGAAAGTCGCAATAATTTTAAGCACTTGCTTTGCCTTCTCTAGGGGCACTTCCTGAGTGTCCCTGGAGTTGGTGACCGGCTTGTTATCATTGTTCTCTAAACGAATGTGCCTCAGCTGGTTATTGGGCACGTCCTTGACAAAGACCCATTTCACCTCGAACTTGCCCTTCCACTTATCCTGGGACCAGACGCCGGCGTAGGCATTATAGTCTACAATCGACTTCATTTCAGCCACACCGCAGAAGTGTCCACTTCCGTTGACACTAAAGAGCAGGTACAGCGGACCTTTGGCACCAAGCGAACGGTAGGCACTATCCAGGCGCTTATTTCCATGCTCTGTGCTGCACCAGATGGAGTACTTAATGGAGCGATGGATGTCATCCTCCGAGTAGCTCTTGATAATAAAGACCCGTCCGTTTTTCAAGTTCCAGTCAAAGTCTTTAGGGTTGTAGTTATTGAGGGCCTTCAGTTTCTCCAACACAGGGTGAACCTCACCGGAAGATGGCGATGAGCTCATGGGGACTCCCGTCCCAAGGCCAAAGTTCTCCATTCCGCTGTTCTGGTTGAAGGCGGTTCCTCTGTTTCGAGGGGCCACCCAGCGGTTTTGGGGTGGTGGGTTCTGCTGCTGAGGTGGGTGTAGGGGTTGGGGAGGACCAGGTTGTGAATGGTGATGATGATGGTGGTGGTGGTGAGGACCTGGGGGCAGCTGCTGGGGGTGCTGTGGGGATTGTAGCTGGAGTTGTTGGTGTTGGGGTTGAGGAGGCAATGGACTTTGTAACATGGGTTGGGGCTGGGGCATGAGTTGCTGCTGCATCAGCGGCTGTGGGGCCAGCATCTGCTGAGCAAGAGGGGGTTTGGTAATGGAGCCTTTGTCCTCCCACGTTCCAATGTTCATGTTATGCTTTATGGGCGGAGGAGGGATTGTTGCACCGCCTCCCAAACCCATGTTGGGCTTCGGCTTTAGCTTGGGCTGGGGTTTTGCAGGTTTCCTGGCGATTGCCGCCCAAGACGCCGGCTTGGGAGCAGTGGAGCTGACGGGGGGCATGCTGTTAGCACCCATGCCGCTCATGCCCACCGTACTTCCTAAAGGAGACCCCACCGTTTTTGTAACAGCCGACATGTCGGAACCAAGCTTGAGCCCGGCCATACCCTGATCAATGCTACTGAGCCCTGGAACTTTACTAAGTTGCGTGTCACTGCCAAAACCCGCCTGTCCATCGGCTATGGCCCGACCCAGCGAGCTAGGGGGATAACCATAGCTGCTGCTATACGCAGAGCTCTGTGTAGACTGTCCCTGAGAACCACTGGTGCCCCAGGTGGAAAAGTCTGCATTTCCAGGAAAGAAGTTAAATCCATGTTGACTGAGAAAAGGGGGCGTGTTGCCTAAAGCACCAGGTTGGCTAAAGACTCCATCAGGAATGAAGTGATGTTCACCATTGCTCATCTGTCCATAGGTGGTCAGGTAGGGCATAGGGGGATCTCCTGCAGTAGACCAAGCAGCTTCTCCCAAAGAGTAAGGGAATCCCATAGAGGGAGCATAATAGCTGGGCATGTAAGGATCAGACATTGGTGGGTAGCTATTACTCTGTTGGAGGTAAATGAAGAGAAGTCAGTAATGATTATGTAACAAATAATGGCTACTAAAGATTTAACAAGAAGTCTAAAAGTGGATCTAAAATGTGTGGTAAAAAAGATATCAAATCAAAGTTTCATTTACATCTGTTATTAATACATAAAAATATCTAATATATAAAATAGTCTGTTGTAAAGCAGCATAACACTGAAATGAAAGAATATAATTAATACTGATATTATTATTTTTTTAGGGTATAGACATTTAATGTGACAACAGAAAGAAACTCACCTGATTTGTCTGGCTGCTCAGGTAATTGTCAAAGTCATCATCATTTACAGCATCCTTCTGATGCATCGAACCGTTTTGCACTAAACAAAATATTACCAAAGCAAGACAGAAACTCCATGAGTTTATTTTACCAGCAAACTGCCCTCTGCCTTTAAAGTGTTGCAGCTTAGAAGTTTATATTTTTCAATCCACTATGATGTCAATGATTTTAAGTAAAAAAATTTGTAATTTTGTTCATTATTGTAAAAAAAAGTATAAAAGGTTTCTTCAAAAATTAAATTATATTTAAAGGAAAACACCACCGTTTTTTAATATTTTACTATGTTTTTACCTCAACTTCAATGCGTGCACTTTTAATCTTTATACAATGCATCATAATTGTGTTAGCATTTAGCCTAGCCCCATTCACTCCTCTGGCTCCAAACAGGAATGAATTTAGAAGCCACCAAACACTTCCATGTTTTCCCTATTTAAAGACTGTTACATAAGTAGTATAGTACACGAGCAAGTATGGTGGCACAAAATAAAACTTTTGTTTGGAGCCACAGAAATGAATGGGGCTAGGCTACATGCTAACACATTCAAGAAGGCTGTACAAAAAGCATGCATTGAAAAGGATGTATTAATTAATCTATACTAGTCAACATTTGAAGTGGATCAAAAATGTTTGTCAAAGTTGTCCTGCGACAAGAATGGGTATTAGGTATTGGTTCTATGTAAACTTTTATTAAACGTTTTGATCCACTTCCAATGTTGACTAGTGTAGTTTGAGGTAAGAACATAGTAAAATATTGAAAAACTGTGGTGTTTTCCTTTAATTACACATGCAAAAATAATTAGTACATTAAATAGTAATCCTGACCCAGCATATAGGCGATTATATAATTGCAGGTGCATAATCAGCAATAACACACAATTTATATAAGAAATGTTATATTGGTATGGCCTGTAACATACTATGATCCACAACAATTAGTCTACACAATTATTAAGATAATTAAATATATATCCATTTGAAAAGAGCAGAAAAAATAATTACTTTTGGTCATCAAATGTACCTGCAATTTTATAACAACTTTATCAATTATATATACATACAATTTTTTATCCATTTATCATGAACACTCTATCCTTGAATCCACTGATGTTAGTGACACAGTTAAAGAGACTTTATGTATCCTTAACTAATCATTCAAGAAACATGCTTTCCAAAGGTTAAAACACTGACATAAGACAGAACCTTCTTAGAAGTGGACATGCCTAAAAAAAAAAATCAACACATACCTTTGTTTCCTTGTCCTTTAGGTCTCTGATGTTGTGTTCAAAGTGTGCGATCAGATGTCAAAGAGAGAAAATGCACAATATGAACAAAGCAAAACAAGCTTCATCAGTTTAACTGGACTGATGCATATAGAATTACATTTTCTTTTCTGCCTATGTCTATAACATTTAACAAAGACTTCAGGGTAAGGACTTCATAACATAATCAAGGATGCGTGGCCACCAGCTATCAAAATCTCTCATCTTCAAAGGATACACCGGCTGTGTCTCTAAACCTAGTGAGCTGCCTTTTTACTAGGCGGCATTTGTGGGCATCTACTAACTGTGCGTGATGACTGGACTGCATGACATCATCAGAGATGACTGACCAATGATTCTGCCCACCAGAAACAGCTATCAAAGGCTTTCTCAGGTTTATGGGCAACACTGGTTGTGTCTCAAAACCTAACAAGCTGCCTTACTAGGCAGCATTTGTGGGCATCTACTAAATTTACAAGATGTATTCAGTTACATGATTAACTTTACACTGTATGACATGATTAGAGATAAATGGCCAGTGATGCTGCCCAACAGGAACGGGTATCAAATATACAAGACATTATCAGATTTATAGGATACATGAAAACCTACCGAGCTGTCTACTTAGACAGAATATTTGGGCGTCATAGACGCATATGACACGTTCGTTAAGTAACTTTTGATGTTAGCTTGACCGTTTTAAACGCTCCTATAATTTCCAAAAATGTTGTCTAGGTAGGCAGCTCACTAGGTTTTGAGACACAGCCTCAGTATGTGCATACACACCATCACGTTTAAGTGTGGTGTACATAAAAGAGCGTCGGACTTGTGTACCTGATCGACAGTTGTCGCAGACATCCTCTAGGAGCCCGATCTGATCGATGTTATGACTGTCCACGGTCTCTCCTGCTACCTCACGTTATTTCTGCTCTCTCCGGTTGGCCCTATAATCACAGACGTTGATCTCCTTGCCCGGTCTCAAACGATCGACAGCGGATTTCTCGGGCGGCGGAGACGGTGAATGTCAAACGGCTGTGGAGGTCGGTGACGGTGTGTCGTGCTTAGGTTAGTAAAAAACATTCACACCCTGTGTAATATTTGAAGAGAAAATTACCCTGCTCTGCTCCACAATGGCGGATGGGCTCTGACTGTCACTTCCGTTTGAGCGTTGACCTTCCGCCGGTGACGTCAAGAGAGAAGGCGCGCGCTTGGCTTATCAAGAAATAAATGTAACTGTTAACTTACTTGTTTTTTGTTGTTACATGATAACATAATCGTAATTTAAAACAGATACCTTTAAAATAAATAAAAACCATTCAAAGACGATTTAATATTATTATTTTTTCATTATTGCATTTTCAGTCCAAATTAAAGTTAAGCTTAATGATAATTTTACAGTATAATAACCCTAACTAGTTAACTTTTAAACATCTTGTTATTTGTAATGTGTTGTTATAAGATAAATAAGTTGTTCAAGTAACAACATTACAATAAAATGTTTCTTTGTTTCTTTTATATAAAAAAAAAACTCTCATACTTTGTATAGTTTAATAGCACATATATTGTTAACGGTTTATGACCTCGTTTTGCAAACAAAAACATTGCTAGTTGTCATCTTTATCTATAGGCTACTTAAAATTATATATCGAGAAATAAATAGTATATGATGGAACGTAAATAGGGGAGAGTGAATTAACATTTGAATCATACCGATTTCTGCATTCTTTTAAAAATGAAAAACAGCATTTTGGTTTAACTGTTCATCACCTGGTGGCGCTTCTTGTCTACTGGGAAAATACCTATGCCTTTCCCGTAGATGACGCTGTTTATAAGTCACCAAAATAAAAGTCCTGTTAATGTCAAAGTTTCCCAAATTGAAGTATGGACTTAAAAATAGGCACTACGCATAATTTAAACCAGGACACAAATAGAACTAAAAGCGGATCAGCATTACAAGCAGATCATATGAGCTATGTGTCACCTTTATGATGGAGAGGTGATGAAATATAATAATTGTGAAAAAATCTTCCTTTTTTTGTGATTTACTGTTCTCTACATAAAATCATCCAACATAATGTAAAGAAAATATTCAGTGAAAAGTAAAAGATTGAAAGAAATGTGAAATCAATGACTAAAATCTTTAGACTTTAGACTTTTAATTAGATTATGAGACATAACCTTAATACTCGATTTAATTCTTAGTCTGATGGTAATTGCATACATTAGCTGTTATGAATATCTACCTTCTGCCACCTTTACCCATTGTTGTACATTTGTCATCCTGTATGAATTGTTCTTGTGATTTCCAGGTGGATGTATGGATGTTCTCTGTGAGAAAGAAGTTCTCAGATCTGAAGAGGTAAATTTGTGTTTTTTTTTTACTGAAATTATTAAAATTTACTGAAAAGTAGAATTACACTTATTTGGTGTTTAACAGTATGTTGTATAATCAGATTTTAGCAAAATTGTGTTGAAAACAGACATCATTTTGGGAGATCCGGTCTGTGGGTAAATGTTTGACACACTACTGGTATGTTTGCCCCAGAGTGCTATACTAATGGAGTTCCAGACATATTGTTACCATGGGCACAGCATGAGCGGTCAGGTGAGGTTGGCCTTTAACTTTTTCTCAACCCTGTTCATTTCATTTAAAACCATATCCTCATCTACAGGCCCCCCGGCATCATGTTTCTTCTCCAGGCAATATCAAGCTTATCTAGTTCCCACTTCTTAACAGTAACCTCATTGTTCCCTGTACATTGTCAACCAGTTCCTTTCTCATTCAAGGTCACAGTAAAAGTGACCCATCAATTGTCTGACAGACTGGATGATCAATGTGTGGAAGAGATTACGGTAAAGGGCCCTATTTTAACGATCTAAGCGCATTGTCTAAAGCGCACAGCGCAACGTCTAAATGGGCGTGTACGAATCCACTTTTGCTAATTTAACGACGGGAAAAATGGTTTGTGCGCCGAGCGCATGGTCGAAAAGGGTTGGTCCTGTTGTAATGGGAGTATTTTGGGCGTAACATGCAGTAAACCAATGAGAGACTCAGCTCTCATCCCCTTTAAAGGCAAGTTGCGCTGGCGCTATGTCTAATCCCTATTTAGATGACGAACTTTGTAAACTGAAAAACTAAGCGGAGGAAGAAGATCCCCAGTTTAAGATTAATGTTAAATAATTATGTTGTTTTTCCACTTGTATTGAAATTGTTATTTTTTTATTAAAAACTTTTAAAACCCGTTTTCTTTTAGTCATGGAAGTAAAAAAGCAGGCTTGTAATTGCTTTAAATGTATGGCTATCCAATATCATCAAAACATAATTTACAAGTATGTAAGATAAGGTTTGTACTCTAAAAATACTTTATTTGTAACAAACAGGAGATAAAGAATTTACAAACGGCTCTCCTCACGTTTCAGCACTTTGGACAGCGGTTTTTTAGCAAAGAGTTTTTTTAAGCATTTCTTAAAAATGTTTCTCATCTCACCATATCCACAGGTACAGAGTCATCATATACAATAAATCCGTGAGGTAGCATTAAAAAAACATTTAAAAACAGATGCATTTGTTTAAAGCAAAGCATTTATTTACTTACCAGGCAGCAGCTGAAGCAACTCTTTGCGCCTTCTAACGTCTCACAATTAGTCCTCATTTATGTCCAAGAGACTCAATAATAATCTTTTACATTCAATCCTTTAATCTTTCATATTTAAAAGCATTTTTGTGCTGCTGCGCATTCATGTACTTTGTGATAAGCAAACCTGCGTTGTCCTCCCGTTTATAGGCGCATTTTACTAATGCGCTCTTTAAATAACATAAAACACATTGCGCCATTGACTTTAGACTTTAGACCAGGTTTTTGTTGGTCAATGGCGTAGTCTATTTTAGTTGCCTCAAAATAGCAACGCGCCAACAATGCGCCTGAACACACCTCGTTTTTAGACCAGAACGCCCATGGGCGCAAAAGGGGGCGCAAATGCATTTGCTATTTAAACAACGCGGCGCTAAACGTGAAAATTAGGGTGGAAACTAGCGAAAGACACTTGCGTCGCGCATTGCGCTGCATTGCGCCGGGTGTAAGATAGAGCCCATAGTCTTCACACACTATGGGAAGCATTATCATTTGTCTTTGGTTTTTAAATTATGCACCTTTCATTTCACAAGTAGAGCCTAGTCAATCATTTATGTCAATACATTGTAAAGTAATGAGCAACAAGAGACCTTATATGCATTATAGTGATTTTAAATAAACAAGTCCAAAAGTTGGAAATTTGGAACATTGACAGAATGCAGAGAAGGCTGCACAGTTTTCCACCCCTGACCCCTCTCAAAGATCTACAACCACATATTTTGTAATGATCTAACCATACAGGTCAGATGCACCAATCCCTGGACAAGACTGAAATATATCAGCTAAAGAGTCAAGTTCTAGGATCACATCCAGCCAAGACAACAATGCTATTATTCACTTTATTCCCTAAAATGCATTCCATAAAAGTCTGTTACAAACGTACACACACACAAAGCACAGGGAACAAACTTGTGTTATCCATACTGTTATGTCCTGTACATCGCCATCATTTACTGCTGTTATTCATGTGTTCTTTTTTAATTTTGAGAATTATGTAAGTATTAAATACAGTAATGCTAATTGTTCTAGTTATTTAAAATTGGCATTTGCTGCTAGAAACTAAAATCATCTAAAGCTTTTGAAATGTATATTAGGCAGCACATTTGCACCTTTACATTAAATAGCTTGAAGCTTACACAGTAAGTGTTATGAAATGTAGTGTTGAGTTATTCGACTACTTTTGCAATTTTTATCAATATATAAACAATGATCTAAATATCAAATCGTTCGACTTATATTATTATCTGTTTTTTTAAACATATACGTAACACACGACAGAAATGACCATACATTCCCTCACCAGCAGATGTCGCACTGTCCACCGTCATTTCATCACAAGCTGGATTTTAAAATCTCGATATCATTTTTTTTTTTTTAGAACATAGTGCAAAATACAGAGGTTTATCCGATGAATGTTTTTATCCGAGGAACATTTGTAGGAACATTGATGCTTCTATTACGTCATCTCCTAAATGTAATATTTATTACTGTATTAGCTCCCAATCATACGATTCTTATACCTCCGATATATAATATATATTATTTTAAGCAAATGCCTTTATTATTGATGGGCAAGATGTTAACTCTAGACTATAGCTTAGGTCAGAAAATCACTTTTTATTATGAATTAAGAAAATATTACAATTATGGTATTCAGTTTACAATAAAAAAAAAAACAGGACCTTAGACACATAACAGTTTTAAAAGATAAATAAATTAAATAAATAAACTAAAATAAATATGTTTAAATATTTATGAATACATAAAAGCACACATATTGCTCACTATGCTTGTACCTGTCCGTCTGTGAGCGCCACATCTTCAGTCCCGCCCTACACATATGACTGACAGGAAGCTTACCCAATCCGGTGCGCCATACAGCGAGAAGCGGAAGTGAATAGAGCGTGAACGTGTTTTTTCTATCGACGGGAGGGTAGAGAGAGAGGGCGACTGGCGTAAGATCAGGGGCACGGTCATTGTATTTCTATGGAAACGCCGCGTTGACTGACAGATGTGAGTGGAGGAAAAGGTGGCGGCGTATTTGGATGCGTTGCGCGCACGAGCCTCGGGTTGCCAGCTTTACCGCTCCGTGTCAAGATCGCGCGAACAAACGTGCGCGATATATACGAAGTTACTTAGCTCTGAATCGTTGTGCATCCGCAAAAGTGAATCCCCAAAGAGTGAAGATGCCACTGGCACAACTAGTTGACCCTTGGCGGAAGATGGCAATTGGCAGCGCGGCGAGCGAGGTGAGTCTTCTTCAGTGTAACGTTACACTTCAATAACAGACTGTGATGAGAACAAAAGCCTCAGTTTTACTTTTAAAGATCGTTTCTGTCGTCTCCTAGAGTACAACCTGTTCCAGATCTTAATCTGTATATCCGATTCTAGGGGATTACCCTTGTAAAGAGCATGACCTGTGTTATGGCTGTGCATAAATGCTTTTAAAATGATCCTGTCTCCAAAGGCCTTTTAAATTTAAGCCATGTTGTGGTGTTAACAATAGTACTTTACAAATAGCTCATCAATTTTCCTAGATCAGTCTGATTTATTATTAAAGACTGAAGTTTTAATAAAACAAAAGCTTGTGTGCATCAGACAGTGGGTAAAAATCTTCCAGCCTGTGATTCATACCCGTACTGTGACGACGATGATGACAGTTTGATGATGAAGTAAGGCTTGATTTATTTATGTGAATGTTACAGTGTCACATCATTGCTGAATAATTCATTTAAAAGAGTTTTTACATTTGTTAGTTATGAATAATGTTTGAGTCATCAGCACAGAGATTTAAGTCGTTTGGAGCTGGAATAAAAAAAAAGATAATTTAAAATATTTCTTGGAAGTCTGTGTATTTTCATTATGGACTGTAGAAATTATGACTGCTTGCTGAACAGTTTTGTGCTTGGGTTTTTATAAGATTTTTAGGCAATGGATAATTATGCCTTTATATAGACATAGCAATTTGTTCTCATAGAGATTACATAAGATTTTTTACTAAATCTATTAACCTTAACCTCGACCTTATAACTGTTACTGTAGCTAAACGGGTAGAGCATTGTGTGAGCAGTGCAAAAATCATTGATTCTCAGGGAACACATACAAATAGCATGTATGCCATGAATGCACTGCAAGTCACTTTGCAATAAAGGATCTTCCAGATACGTAAACGTTTAAATATGTAACCAATCTAGGACAGGTTGATAAACCTGTCACACAGACGACTTCAAGTGTATCCAGCGAAACACTCAAATGCGCTCCAGACTTCTCCGTCATATATTCTAAAATGAAACAATATTCAGACATTACAGCTCATGAAAACCCCATTGATCTAAATGTGATAAAGTATGCCATAAAAGCTGTCGAGATGTTATTATTATTGCGGGGACGAATGAGAGGCAGGCCCGTAACACAGTGATCTCATGAAGCCAGCAGATAATCATGGGTTATCTGTCAGTTTCACTCCTGTGCAGTGACAGATCGGTCTGTCTGAATCCCCCACCCTGACTAATTAACCCTAAACAGTCAATGACAGTGTGCTGGCCCTGTCTAACCAGACATTCCACCACTGTAATTTGGTGCAGAGAAGCATCATTTATACTGGCATGAGTGTTTGTCTGCTGTAGTAAGGCTTAAGCTACATAATTCCTGAAAACTGTGCATATAGTTAGTGTAGTCTTAAAGGGACACTTCACTTTTTTTGAAAATAGGGTCATTTTCCAGCTCCCCTAAAGTTAAACATTTGATTTTCACAGTTTTGGAATCCATTCAGCCAATCTCCGGGTCTGGCAGTACCACTTTTGCTGCCGTACCATAGCTGCAGCAGGCGCCTGAAAAAAGTCCTCTTGGTAACTTTCAATAGCAGGGGACTATTTTTTCGGGCACTGCGTAATATCATTGCGCCTGATGCAGCCATGATACGGCAGCAAAGTCCTTGGTTATTACTCCGGAATGAGAGTATAGTTCCTTGCCATATCTGCCTAGAAAATCGCAACACTGAATTTTCCGTCGGTCTTAGTACACGATGTAGCTACAGAAGAGTCAAGTTTAAAAAAGGGAAAATATCGAAACTCTTTGGTCATTTTTGAGCGTGATGCTTATGGTCTAATCAGATTCAATGGATTATGCTAAGCTATGGTAAAAGTGGTACCGCCAAATTGGTAAAAATCTAATCTTTAACTCTAGTGGAGCTGGAAAATGAGCATATTTTCCAAAAAAGTGCAGTGTCCCTTTAAGGGGTGGTCACACTACACTTTTCGTTCCATTGACTTCTATTCATATGCATGCAAATGCATCAGACCGGAAATGCAAGCTCATGCGAAGTTTTTTTGCATTTTGCTATGTACGTACCAAAGTTTAAGTCTGGTGAACTCTGACCTGTGAATTCGTTTCACTTGGAGACATGTGACCAGTAAAAAACTGGTACATTGTCACAGCGTGACCTGTCAACTGAAAAGTAAAGATGGACGAAGCAATCCTCGCCCATATTTGCAGCCATATCCGAAAAATGGTCTAGTACGTACTACTGCCACGGCCTTTAGTCTGATCTCTGATCTTGACTCATGATACATAATGCATGCAAAAATAGCACTTAAACTAAGTGTTCAGTGGTAAATCATTGCATTAGTAGCACAAAATGTTCCAGATGATACCAGGGAACACACATAGTGATAAAATATATACCTTACAGGGCTCAACGCAAAAATCTATACTGGCCCCCCAAAATTTTCACTGGCCCCAATAAAAAATGTCAGTGTCACATATTTAAAAACAATAATTCAAAAGTCAAATATAATTGTATACATATACAACAGACATGTTCCAACGAAAAAAGGCTCCCGACTTTTTTGCTTTACCTGTAAACTGACAGCAAATTGTGCAAAATATTGCATTGTTTCTTTCATCTTGTTTTACCCAAGTAAATGTCTGCTTCCATGATATTAAATAATATATATTGATAAAAACATATTTTAGTGACTGAGGGTGATTAACTGGCCCGAACTTCTCTCATGCATGCCTCGGGCCACCGGGCAGTCCTTTATGTTGAGCCCTGCCTTATAAGACATTGTAAGCCAAATGCATACATGTAGATGTAATCAGGTTGCTTACCGCAACACACATAGTGTCTGTTTTTTTATAGTTTTTATTTATTTATAATTTTTAAAGTGTCTGCAGCATCTGTGTGTTTTTTGCTTGACATCATCAATTAAGACGGCCTCTTCCCATCTAAGTTGGCGGTTCTTGGCCAGAAATAAGCTGCAGTGTGGTCTGGTCCTTATGCTGTTAGTCAAAGGTCTGACCACGCAAGACAATGTTCAGTGTACCTCAGACTGTTAACACATTATATTGCATTTACAACAGTTTGCCTAGCTGTGCCTGAGACATATTTTTCAAGTGTTCATGTTTCTCTTGCATGACAGACGGAGCCCCATCATGTCTTGGAGGACTCCATGGGAGAAGATGAAAACCTATCGTGTCAAGTGAGTGTCGTGTTTCCCTCCTTTTACATTGCTGTATCACTTTCTCTCTTTTGTTCTTTTTTGTCCTCCTTTTGTTTTTCCTGAGTGGTCTCTCTCTTCCTCTCATCATTTCAAGACTTCATGTCTTCTCATGGGCTTTGATCTCCTGATTTTATTGCTTTTTAAGCTTTTGTAACACTTGACATTTGTCAAGGATTCTCACAAGCTACGTCTCAAAGGTTCAGTACAAGAGGCTCTTCTTTGGACTAGAGTTGGTGGTCTCTAGGGCACCACCTCAACATTCATGTGTTTGTGTTTCTATAAGAGGAGCTGGTGATGAGCGCAAGTTATCGATCAGGTTATTGATCAGACTGATTGTCGTATGCATGGCAGGGAGGCTAGAAATCCGGCATATTACATGGGCACCCTAAGAGCGGCTTTGTACAGTGCAGACTGTACCATCCTCATTGTATGGAGTCCCAGCGTTCTAGCCTATACAACAAAGTGCTCATTGTTTTTGTTTGTGGGAGCGTATCTCTGTAAGAGCTAATGGTTGTTCTAGGTCAGGGAAGCTTCTTCCTACTCTCTTTCAGATGGCAGTGAGTTATTGTAACATGTACCGGCACCATTGTGTGATCATGGAGTCTGACCTCATACAGGAAATAGCAAAGCGGACTTTTTAGGTCTCCTCTCCTACTAAAACGCTCCCCCGTCTTTCTCCGTCCTTAGCTGTTGCTGGGAAGCATTGATTTTTAAATGCAGGGCAGATGGACCTATGGATCTTGTTTGCGAGGAAAGCTGGGCCATCATTAAAACGTTCTCTAGAGTATTTGTTTTCCCCTCTGATCTTCCCCCACATAAGCACATACTCAAATTGTAAAGTTTTCGAAAGCTGTTTCTTTGCATCTTTTATATTTCTTTCGTTATTGCTTTTGCCTTTTGTCTTGTCTTTAAAAGTAAATGAGTAAATCTCTTGGAAACAAGTCATGTTTATCCTTTAAATGAAAAGGAACTTAAAATTGAATTTTGCATTAAAGGAATATTCCATTTTCTTAAAAGAAAAATCCAGATAATTTACTCACCACCATGTCATCCAAAATGTTGATGTCTTTCTTTGTTCAGTCGAGAAGAAATTATGTTTTTTGAGGAAAACATTGCAGGATTTTTCTCATTTTAATGGACTTTAATATAGCCCAACAAATAACACTTAACTCAACACGTAACAGTTTCTTTTTACAAGGAAGTTTCAAAAGACTATAAACGATCCCAAACGAGGCATAAGGGTCTTATCTAGCAAAACGATTGTCATTTTTGACAATAAAAATAACAAATACACTTTTAAACCACAACTTCTCTTCTAAATCCGGTCCAGCGCGACCTAACGTAAATGCGTAGTGACGTAGGGAGGTCACGTGATACATATATGAAACGCACATTTGCGGACCATTGTAAACAATAAACTGACACAAAGACATTAATTAGTATCAGTTGACATACAACAACGTAGGAACGGTCCTTGTTCTCAACACTTGTAAACACTGCAGCGGAGTTTCGCGTTCGTCCTCTGTGACCTCTTGACGTCATGACGTATTGCGTGGGGTCACGTTGGCGCATCACGACCGGATTTAAACGAGAAGTTGTGCTTTAAAAGTGTATATTTGTTATTTTTATTGTCAAAAATGACAATCGTTTTGCTAGATAAGACCCTTATGCCTCGTTTGGGATCGTTTATAGGTTTGACCGTTTACTGCGGTTTTAACATGGACGGTTATCATATCGTAAACATTTGCTTATCCATGATTTTGGGGGGGAAACGAAATCTCACCTGCGCTGCTGCACATATGCAACTTCATTTCACGTGACTGTATAGACTCCACTCATACATTTACAGCTGAGAAAATCAAAACCAGAAGCTACACTCTAAGAAAGCATGTGTTCATTTTTAACACATTGTTTTGCGACACATAAGCGTCTAATGAAACCACCTATACTTTTTTTACCGTTACAACCCTACATATCATATTAACTGTTGTTGCATTACAATAATCCAAACTCACCAAGACTCAAGCCGCCTTTCCATTGTACAAAACAACTTGAATCCTTTAAAAACTATTTATTAATTTAATATTTATGCTTTATTTTAGGGATGCACCGATAGGATTTTTTTGGGCCGATACCGATTTAAACAGGCAACTTCTGGCCGATACCGATGCCGATACCGATATTAAACACTTGTATACAATACTATACAGTTGGTCTATTTGCTAGTTTATTTCTGAATCAAATTATTTTTACTGAACATGGATTGGATCTGATTAACATTCAACTGACCAACATAATAAGAGAGGCACAAATTAAGCTAAAACAAATATAATAAGACAGCATGACAACCTTCAAAGGTGGTTTTGCTATTCAGCATTTATTTTATTAACAACATTAACTCACTTTTTACATATAATGGATTTCTTTATGCAGTTAATTAATAAACAATCGGTATCGGCCTTTCTCGTGCTATTGCCGATATGCCGATGGTTTCAAATTCATCAAAAATCAGCCGATAAATATCGACGGCTGATACATCGGTGCATCACTACTTTATTTTTAATATTGTCTCAATATGTTCTCTCCAAAAATATTTGCAGTCTTTGTCATATATGCATAGCGGTTTATTGTTTGATTTATTTGTATTCATTTATGTATTCCACTAAAGTAAATATTCATAGATTGAAGGATCTTGTGCTGGAAGTCATAAACCCCGCCCTCTCCACTCAAATGAATGGGACTCTGCTCTAAATAAAAACATATTTACACTTCCAATAAAAGTTTCCGAAAGATGGTTTCGGTACTTTCAAGTAGTTGTTATCACGCTGATATATGTTCAAGTGTTCATTATTGTGGTAAGTTTCATTTTAGCTTGTAATTTGATGCTACAGAAACGGGGCGTGGCGTTATGATTGGTGTGGTTGTATTGGTCGCGCGAGCGTTTGGGCGGAAGTTTGATACCGCGGCTCCGCCTCTGGCTCCACGGACAATTCCTTCTGCGCATGCCTTGGCTCCAAACTGACGTTTTTTACATAACATGGCGGCGACCGTGGTCGGACATTTTTGGCTTCAATTCATTAAAATGGTGGGAGGCGACGTCGCGTCGTCCATCTTTTTTTACAGTCTCAGATACAAAATCGCTACGTTTAGCTATGCTAAACACCACCTCCATCAAAAATGAGATTAAATGATATTAGCCAAAGGCTCTTTGCACGTTTTATATTGTCAAAAAATATCTTCACTTCAAATCCACTTAATTCCGACCTTGGGCTATTCAGAAATGCTGCTTTGTTGGCAGAATTCACGAGCCACTCAGAAGGTTCTCATATGTTCCTAACCAAATTGTTATCAAGATTCACCTAATTGCAGTAAACTTCTCAAAATGTTCTTTGTCAAACAAAAGAGTACGCTTGATTTGATTGGACATCAAGTTTATAGACATCAATAGAAATAAATGCAGTTATATTTGATGTCTTTGTCGTACATTTAAGTGTGTGTGCACTAACCTGGCCATGTTCCAATTGGTGTGCTTAATGGGGTGTATGACGGTAAACAGTATTTCAGTAGCCTAATAAGAGTTAATGAGTTGGAGAGTGTGTGAATGCATTAGTCATGTGTTCAGTTAAATGGTCTTAAGCTGTTTTTCTGAGAACGGCTGTGGATGAAGTAATAAAACAGGAAGGAGAGAGTGGAAATGTGTTTGTTATATTTAGTTTACTCTCAGCCAATTAACTTTATCTGGAAGCCATTTCAGAGTTTTTAAACAATCATATTTAAAACTCTCACTCACAGTAGCAGCTCAGTGCCTCCCTCTGGTGAATGCTTGCTCTTTATCTTAAAACAATTACATTAATTCCACTTAGCCAATATACTAATCCACAGTCACTACAAAAACAGCAAGTAGTCATTTTCTGGATGCATTGCTTTTATAAATGTAAGTACACCTATTACAGGCATGTTTCTTTTGGAAAGATCTCAGCGAAACGATGATGATGATGGTTCAAGTGTTGCCATAGTTCGACCCTGCAATCTTTCTGATTTCATACCAGGAACTATGTCAGAACTTGATTACACATGTTTATAATAGATCATTTGCTATAAAAATCACTACCTATGTATTGACCTTTTAATTTACAACCACCACAACTCCTTCAAAGAATTGGAGACAACAGGGGCCCATTTAGACTTCCACATGAAGCCTTAATCTTATCAAAATGAACAGCCACCGTGATTCAATATCATTAAAAACTTTATCAAAAACCCTTTATTTCCGTGTGATCTCTAATCAGGTAATCTTCTTTCTCCAAGAGGCTGTGATGGGACTCTTGACACTGATGTACTGTCTCACTTCAGGGTTATGCATGTGTACTGCATTAGTTCATTTGTGTCTATGTGCGGGGCGTGCGTGGTGTGCTGTGCTTGTTTGTGCTAATGTTTGGCTATGTCTCCAGATCTCTCCGGCAGATGGTATTTAATCTTCTCTGGCCATCTGGACTGACTATCTTTCTCTTTGCGGACACCCACTCTTGCTTCTTTACCTCTCTCTCCATCTCAGTGTCTTTTTTTGCAGTCATTTGTGAGAGAGTGGCAAGGCATCATGCTGTCTTTTATCTACTCTGACTCACTTCTCCAGCATGGCCCTGCACACCTGATTCACAGAACTTGCCCGACTGTGGTTAACAGACTAAAGTTTCCTAAAAATGGCATTTTATTCTCTGCAAAATCTGTAATCTTTGCTTGGACTTAAGGTTGGCCCTTATAATGGGTCAATTTTTTTGAAAAGTTCAACTCTTGCCCCCTTAACTCTTTCACCGCCAGCGTTTTTAAAAAAAGTTGCCAGCCAGCGCCAGCGTTTTTCATGATTTTCACCAAAGTTTAATGCCTTCCAGAAAATTATCTTCTTTAAATATATAAACATACAATATACCAAATGAAAGAACAGACCCTCTGCTTTCAAACAAAAAAAACCGTTTCATCCTACCTTTAGTGGTTCTTTTGCAATCAGCTTTTGAATATGGGTAGGTTTTTGCAAAAACACCATATTTTGAGCAAAAATCTGAGATAATTCAATTTTTATGACGCACTTTTCATAGAGATCCGATTCAGAGCGATCTTTAAAACAGACACGGACATGCAGCAGCTTGCCATAGAGCAATACTTCCGGTTTTAAAAAGTTGCGGAAGGGCGCCACCTGGTGGATAATAGCGGTATTGCGGAAAGACGGAAAATCTCGTCATTGGCGGGGAAGCGTTTTCTCTTAATTGACGAGATATCTCGTCAATGGCGGGGAAAGAGTTAATGTGTTAGGATATCAATAAAATGAATTGTTCCTACAATATCTAGAGGTTGCTCAAAGCCTTTGAATATTTCCGAAATCACATATTTTTGCAAAAACTTTACAATTTAAAAATGCACAACACACATAAAATTTGCTTCTTGGAGGGTAATTTTTTTCCGGTTATTTCAGTCTCTTCTTATCCAAACCATATAGCGGACTTGCTTCGTGTTGCTTCAGCCATTGTCTCAGTGTATAATGTCTATTGTGCTTCATTCACATTGAAGCTTTCTTGCTTTGAAAGACATATCACAACCAAAACAGGAGTTCTAATTGCATGGAGCATGGTCAAATAAGTCCATTGCTGCCATAAGTATATATATTAATAAACAATAATACATGCTAGCACAAAGTATCACATAATACACGAATGTGTTAAACTTTAAAGGTCTTGAGCAACCTCTAAATATTAATTAATATTTAAATTTTTATTTATTTATTTATTCAAACATATTGATGGGGTGAGAGCATGAACTTTTAAAAGATGAAAAATAAGGACCACCCTATTGGACATGCATCACTGCTATTGATGGTTATCTAAACAAGTCCCTCACCTTAAGTATTAAACTTTCATGTGTTATTTGCCAGGTGTTTTTACGTTACAGATAATATGGCAGAAAGATATACTGAAATTAACGAAATACTGCAAATGTGCAGTACAAAACCTAGCATATTGCAATGGTTTCCAGTAACTGGATGGTTTTAATACTTATTAATGCAGAAAGCTGTGAGACTAGCGGTGTTATTTTAATTTTTTTAATACATTTTTTGCAATGCTTTGAATGCTTTATTCTGATTGGTTGATAAATGTTCCTTGGTATTGATTAATTTTTAATAATGGCACACCTAACCTTTAAAATGTCTTAAAAATAGGCACCAGAGCAATATTTTTAGTAACCGTGGTATAAGCGGAATAATTAATAATTGCATTATTTTCTTAAAATTCAACGGCCCATCGTCAATTATTCCTTACTTAAAGCATATATTGAATATCATATGGATTTAACACTTTATTATCATATATAGCATTTTTCTTTAGTGTTGTGCAAACATGACAAATAGGGATGATACATGAGGAGAGTTGTGTAAGTATTTTTCTAGGCATTTAGATGTACAATCTTTTTTAAATGTCTAAAAAAAATCCTATTGACTTATAAATTAGCCGATTCACCCATACATCCTAGCCTTGTATTTTAAACCCTTTTGGGCACATTTATCGACAGTACAGATAGAACAGCAATCTATTAAAAACAAAGGAGATGTTATTATTAAAAAACGTAACCTGAATTTACACTGCCCACATAGATAAACATGTCGCATATCTGTGGACTTCTATTAATTAAAATAAATGTAATTTTCACCAATGTTTTATTTGACAATATTGATCAACTTGACTATACATTAATTTATTTTCAGATAGATCCAATAAGGCTGTTAAGTGAACCATGTTTGTATATGTTCTGTAAATATTTGACTTTAGGTTTACATTCCTCTGTAGTGTTTCTTCCTGTTTTTCACCAGAATCAGTGCATTCATCTTCAGTCAAAGGCCATATGATCCTACACCAAGTGCTATAAAATGAGTGGATGAAAACATGGTTTTGTTTACAGATAGATCTATTTAGACCCATGATGTGTGTGGTGCTGATGGTGCGACCAGCCGGTGATACAGTCACAATCCCTCCTAAACACCCCATCTTCTGTCCCAGCGGCGTCGTGATGGGTCACAGCTGTGGTGACTTCAATCCTTTAATGCTTTCGGATCAATGGATAGCGCTGGGTTTGATGGTCCCTCTGTCTGTTCAGTGAGTCTGATAGAACTGATCCATGTGTCAAACAGAACTGAAAATGTGTGCTGATTGGTGCAGTGTCCGCATTAAAAGAACAGAAAAACAGATACTAAATTCATTAGAGTTTTTTAACACATTTTGTTGTTATACAATTACAATATTTTGGTAGTTCCAAATGCAATATTTGGAAAAGTTAAAACAAAACTGAAATACATTTCATGGCTCTGAAAGTAACTTGTAATCAATAAACACAACAATGTTTTCAACTAAAAATGGAAACCTTTTTATGAATTTTGTTCATTTATTTACAAGCATTTAGGGGGCCTAAAAATGCGAACTTTTAAAGAAGTTCAAAGTGCAAGTTTCTGAAAATGATACAGTTAAATCACATTTATAGTTGTGTGTAAGGTCTACGCTGTAGCTACGCCGTAGGTTTTTCTTAACCTTACTTATCACCTCGCCTTACCACCTCGCCAAATTCTTAATAGCACGTTGGTTCTACGCGGACCGCAAGCGTTTTAATTGGTCCACTAGAACCCCTCCCGTCAACAAATTGCTGTTTCCTCTTCGCTTGTGGGTTAAACTTGCCAAGCTGCTTCTTCATTGACGGTCGCGCTGCTACTGTGGTAACATGCGTGGATACTGCCTACCTTAATTAGCCTTTCGCCGAGCCCCGCCCCCCTTAGTTACTGTTGCTACTTCCGACAAACAAATGACCAGCGCGACAGATTGCCATGACGGAAAGCGATATACCCGTGCGTGTCAGTGAACTTTTTTGGAGCAATACCTCTGCGATTTCCTCCAGATCGAGGCAAAAGGGGTTACAGTATGCAGTGGAGGGATATATTAAAAATATAAAAATACGCAATGAAGGAGACACGGCGAGGCTAATGCTTACCGGTCTCAAGAAAAAAATTAGAAACCACATGACCGGTAACTCAAATGCAACCAGCACAGCCTTGTGGACCAGTCATGCTCTTGCACTGCCGGGTAAGTTCTCTTTCATATGGTACGGTCTATTAATGTCTATTGCAAATACAAGGGTATGTTAGCTAGCTAAACCTACTTGTGTTTCAAAGCCATTCAAAGCTTACTAACATTTCTGTTGTTTAGAGGATAGCCGTTTTGAGAATCATAATGTTTTATTTCCTTTGGTGATAACCAGAATTCACAAATAGGAAACTGCTTTGGCTTAAAAGTTGCAGGACAGATAATATAATAAATAAAATGTATAATATAATAAAATTGCAGAGCATTTACGGGATTGTAAGGGGTAAAATAAGGGGTAGGTTTTCCGTTCATAAAATGCTACATGAAAGATAAAAACAAATTATTTAAAGTTGATTGTTAGGGCGCTATGTTCGACTTTGTCATAAACTGACGAAAAATAAAGTTTGGGAGCTGAAAGTCCTAACACAACAGCAGCTAATGTAGCTAGCGTCAGCTAACATGTTAACTAATGTTGGCAAAATAACTCATTAAATTATCTTAGAGAGTAGGTTAACATTCTGGCAATTATATTGATGGTAATCATAACTTTGGTCCAATTTGTGTTCTTGCTTCTAGTTAGTAGATTTAGACCACACTGTAACTAGTTAGCTGTAAGCCTTACCTTTGTGCAGACGTATTTATGCTTCGTAAATGTTCGACACATTTAACTGGATGGGGCAGTCCACACTGTTTTATCCATTGTATGGGGCAGTCCATACTGTTTTATCCATTGTATGCACCGCTCACAAGCGCTGCGGGCGTGAATGTTTGTCGGACGTGCTCGCATAGTAACGGTTGCTGTGATGTGTGATTGGACAATGGCCGTTTTGGGGGAGGGGCCGGCGAAAGGTCAATTGTTTACGAAATAATAGGGCCCTATAAAATCCGTAAATTTTTTTCCCTAATTCCGTTTTATTTTTTCCAAAATTCCGTTTTGTCCGTTTTAATTTTTGCAAATTCCGTTTTATCCGTTTAAATTTTTGGCAATTATTTTTTTTTACCTTTTACTGTTATTTTAGTCATAAAAAGAGTGTACCTTTAATGTTAATGATTAAAATGTAAATGATTTTAGGAAAAATGGGATAACACGATTACTGTGTTAGTGTGTTGTGATTCGATAGCAGCTTAGCGCACATTGTCCTGTGGGTGGAGGTTAGGGAAAAACTCAGAATATTGACATCATATATCTGGGAAGTAGAGGGCTACAGTCCAAATCAGATGTTCATTGTAGTCCTTGAAAAGCGAATTTCGCTTGGCATTAAACTTTGAGTTTTATAATTTTGCAGGCATTATTTATGCTCTAACAGCAACATTACACACTTACTAAAGTTTAATAGAAATGGATCACAAAAAATGGCCCCTTCACTAAACTAAAACGAAACGAAAAAATCTAACAGAAAAGAAAGCTACATTAAAAGTTTTCCCAGGACTGGTGCAATGCATAGACAATAGCTTGTGTGCACACACACACGGGGAAATATCAGGTAATGGCATTAATTTTCAATAAAGGCTTCATGTAAAGCGCTCATTGTAATTCTCTTTCCTCTAACATCCCACATAACCTGGACACAAAAGCGTTGTGACAGCACCATGTACGTGTGAGAGAGCAAGAGTGGGTGTGTGTCAGAGATACGGTGTGTGACTGTGGAGCGGGCCGAGACCGTCGACATTCATGTTGGTTAAACTCTGTGCTTTGTTCTGGCCTGAATAAGTGTGGGAGAGTTGATTCATCATCATTCTTCCACTAAAGAACTACAAGGGCAGGCTCTCATTAGTACAGAAGCTTCTGAGGCTCAGAGATGAGGGGGTTGAGGTCGGTCAGGATCCGGAAGGTCTTTCTAGATCTCAGGGGTGATGATGAGGGGACATTGTGCGACAAAGCTCTAGTCTGCAGGGCTGAACAATGAGTTTTTTTCTGCTGGCCTGATACATCCGATTTTTTTTTTACTTCAGTCCTTTTACTGGCCCGCCACCACCAAAACAATTTATTTTAATTTTTAAAAACATGTTTTGATGGAGGTTTTTTTCAACCACCAGAAAAAAACCAAATCATTTTTAATAACCTTTTTTTAATTTTTAAAAAGGTTATTAAAATCTTATACATTCAATTTTTTTTGTTATGACTTGATTCACTCCTTTTACTGGCCCCACCACCAAAACAATTTATTTACATTTTTAAAAACATGTTTTAATGTTTTTTTTCAACCACCAGAAAACCACCAAATAATTTTTAATGACCTTTTTAATTTCTAGTATACATCCGATTTTTTTTGTTGTGCTGACTTGTTTAACTCCTTTTACTCACCTCACCACCAAAACAATTTATTTCAATTTTTAAAAACATGTTTTAATGTTTTCTTTTTCAACCACCAGAAAACCACCAAATTTTAATAACCTTTTTAATTTCTAGTATACATTACATCCGATTTTTTGTTGTTCTTACTTATTTCACTCTTTTTACTGGCCTTACCACCAAAACAATTTATTTTAATTTTTAAAAACATGTTTTAATGTTTTTTTTTCAACCACCAGAAAACCACCAATAATTTTTAAATAACCTTTTTTAATTTCTAATATACATTCGATTTATTTATTTAGTTTTGTTCTGACTTGTTTCACTCCTTTTATTGGCCCCACCACTAAAACATTTTTTTTTAAATTGTTTAAAATGTGTTTTTTTTTCTTTTTTCAACCACCAGAAAACCACCAAATAATTTTTAATAACCTTTTTTAATTTCTAAAAAGGTTATTAAAAATCATATACATTCAATTTTTTTTTTGTTCTAACTTGTTTCACTCTTTTTACTGGCCCCACCACCAAAACAATTTATTTTAATTTTTAAAAACATGTTTTGATGTTTTTTTTCTTTTTCAACCACCAAATAATTTTTAATAACCTTTTTAATTTGTAGTATAAATTCGATTTTTATTTATTCTGACTTTTTCCACAAAACTATTTTTCTTTACATTTTTTAACAAAATATTTGAGTTTTTTTCCACCGGTATATTTCCAAGACCAGGTTTACATAACTTCAAAACAGAAAAAAATGCAGAATATCAAATCAAATGTTAAAGTTTGCAATGCATATAAACTATATTTATACTTCCCTTCTGAAAATTAATCATGGTTTTAATATAGCAAAAGTGTAGTAATCTTGTTTTTTGTGTGTATTAATTAATATTTGTATACCATGTGTTTACTACAACACCATGGTTCTACAGTATTATGGTAACTGTAGCAAAACAATGGTTACTAAAGTAACCATGTTTTTTGTAGGAAAACCATGGTTAATTTAGTTAAAGGTTATTGCAGGATCAATAGATGGTATTCCTGGAAAGTATGAATAGGAGAAGCCAGAAACGTCATTTGAACTATCCTGGGACATCCTCATTGTAGTTCCCTAATTTTCTCTCCTGCTAGGATGAATACATAACAGAGGAATGTGAAATAACAGGTAGGAAAAAGGCAACTAGATCGGAAATTGAAGGCAGAAGAATAGGGCCGCTTTATGAGAGAGATTGCTGAGGGAGGTGGTTGTTGAAATATTATTGATATCCTGAGAGGAGAATCCATTAATCTTGTCTCTGCTGCTTGAATGCAAATGTCTCCATCACTAGCACTCAGGCTGAAGTTAAAATGCTCTCCATCTAATATACATCGGTGGCCCGGTGCCACAACAACAATAATTGTGAACGACTTCAGGGAGTGTTTTGATAAGACATGGGCTTTTTCAAAACACCAGGAGGGAATGGGTGAGAAAATGCTGCTATTTTCTACGGTGTGGAGTGTGTGCTGTGTCACGATGAGTAAGTGTCGTCTACTTCCCTGTAATGAAGGACGCAGTATGAAGAAGTCCGTCAGGCACATCAAGGGCAAGCTATGAGATTTTGGAATGGCCTATGTGTTTATTGACAAGCCCCGCCCCCTTGACCTGACACTCCCCCGTGCGGTCTGTTCTCTCAAACGTTAGAAAGGAAAATGTTGATTTTACATTCCCCTTTGTATGAAGAGAAACATAGATGGTGTTTTATCCAGATTGGGAGATGTGTTGGGAGGCAGCCTTGGCTCTGTTTCATTTGTGAGAGGAGGAATTTCATTCTATGTGAGGTCAGGATCCGAGGGTGATGTAATGCCCTCGTCAGTGTTTGCTTCACTTCCTGAGAGCTATCCAAGAACAGAGGGCTGATGGGAGGATTCCGGCTCTGTCATTCAGCGCAGGAAGTCAAGTGAGGCAGATGAAAAAATAATACCCCACCTTTGAACTCCATTTGGCGCCATATGACCACTTTAGCCCAGAGAAATGTGACGTATGCCAGACCTCAGTTGCTATTGTACGTCTGCTGTTTATGAGCTCAAAATTTTATTAGAATGATCTTCTTTATCTCTCCTCATCTTAATGTTGTTTCTACTGATTTTGTATCCAAGACTCCATTCTTGCAAAATCCAATGAGCTGTCTGCCTACACCAAACACAAAGGATGTTTCAAAACATAACTTGTTTTGACCAATACCTAGGGCAGAATTGCATATCTTTTTGAAGATGCCAATCCCAAAATGCCTTGCGACAAGTGAAATGGTTCACCTGAAATAGAAAATGATTTAAAGGGATAGTTCACTTTAGGTCATCATTTACTCATCCTTGTGTTGTTCTAAACCTGTATGAATTTCTTTTTTCTGATAAACTCAAAAGAAGATATTTTGAGAAATGATGGTAAACATACAGCAGATAGGACCATTGACTTCCATAGTAGAAATAAAAAAATTATGGCATTTAATGGGTACCATCAACTGTGTGCTTACCATCATTTATCAAAATATTTTCATTATTTATCACAATACTTCCAAAATAATTTTTCAGCAACCAGCCACCTCCGCTTTACCCATGTCCCGCCTCTCTATCCATTTTCGGTTATCAGCAAGTGATGCACGGTGACGCATGGCCAAGATGGCGACGGCAAGCACCGCCTACTATTGGCTTTTAAAAAGCTCTTCACAAACCTACGGGTGACGTCATGGACACTACGTCCATATTTTTTTACAGTCTATTGTGAAGAGGGTACAGGATACAATGTGTGTGTGTGTGTGTGTGTGTGTGTGTGTGTGTGTGTGTGTGTGTGTGTGTGTGTGTGTGTGTGTACATGGCTGAGATATCAGAGGTTAGCAGCTCAGAGATGCTCTCTTTGGAAAGATGTACTACTTCCTGTGCAGGTGTTGCCAAGGAAACCAGGGCAGGACATGTTCTAATCTATGTAGTGACCTGCAGCTGTAGGCCTTTCCTGGGCAGTCATTTCCTTTTGTATTTATGACCGCATCACAGCCAAACAGCTTGGGAGACCGCTCCTGCTACGCTGGACGACACTTTTGGTTTAGCCGTCCACAGCGTGGAGGGGCTGAAATGCGGACAAGGGACCATGTTGAAAATGTTTCCCCTGCGAATCAGGCAGAGAAACGTGCGGGTAGGAGTCCTTTAGTTTTGTAAGCTCGCAATACTAAATGCATACAGTAAACATTGAAGTATTCCTGACTGTTTATACAGAATATTGACAGAAGTTACACTGAATCATGTGCGGTATGTTGCAGATATGTTGCCTTAAGATTAATCACAGCTGTAATGTAAACCGGTGACTGTTTTAGCTCGCGTTTAATATGGAGAGATGTTTTGTGGTAGATATTTTAGGACATGAAGAAGGAAATCGAAGTAAGGATGTAGTTTGAAGGCTGACAATGTAGTTTAGATCATAAGTCTTTTTGGAGGAAGGGAAAGGAAGAACCACATCAAAGAGAAGAAAGCTTTATTTTTCAAAAGAATGCCTTTGGAGTTAACTCTTAGGAATCTCCCTGGGATTTGGTGCTTTATTGTAAAATGCATGCAATTCTGCACATTGTTGTCATTGTTTCTATTTTGCCATGCGCGGTTTAAATGTGCTTTCTTCTTGTCTTTCTTTTTGAAAGATTGAACGTCTGAAATGTTCTGTAATTCATAATTAGTGGACTTGGCCCCAGTAAAGATCCCACAGGATCAAAACCAATAGGTATAAAGAAAAGGATTCTGTCAGTACCAAGGCAAGTGCATTTGTGGATAATACCCTGTTTTGCATGTCTGTATGATACTATGCACAATGTAAAATTTGGCATATTTCACCAAGCAAGTTATGTTGGTTTGTTGCTGTTTGTTGGTCAGGTCTCATGACTTGTTTCCTTTAATGTGGTCAGTATAGAATTTATCAGCATTCATTTGTTTCCTGGTCTACGTTGGGGAACAGAAATCAGAAGGAAGTTGTGATTGTTGAGACGGACGCAAAGTACAGAGGAAATATTTTAAAAATAGCCCTGTCTGCATTCATCTGATTTGCATATATAGTTAGTTTCTTTTTGAGTGTTTACAGTCCAATTCAAACTTAATTTAAAGTGATACTCAAGCCAAATATCAAATATACCGCATGATTTACTCACCCTTAAGCAATCCGAGATGCATATCTCCATAATCTTTCAGACGAACACATTTGGACACATTTTGGTAAATGGGATCAGGGAACAACTTCTTACGTTAAAGCCCAAAAAAGGGCATCCATCCTTCACAAAAGTAATCCATACGGCTCCAAGGGGTTAATAAAGTTTTTTTGTGCGTAATTGGTGCGATTTTGTAGGAAACACATCCATGTTTTAAAGTTTATAAACTTTTTTTTTTTAATCAGATATATTCAACACTGTTTTTACATTAGCCAGTTGATGAAAGAGAAAAAATAATTAAATAAAAACATGGAAATACTTACATACATTAATACATTTAGCAGCTTTTTTTGTTTATCAGATTATAAATAGAATTTAGGTATTGCTTAACTTCTAATAGAAAAATACGGAATAATGGTTTATAATCTCCATATTTACATTTATGTATACTAAACTTTGCCAACAAAAGTATATTAATCAAATAATATTCCTTATGTAAGGAGATATCATAAGAGAAAAAAACAAATAAAATAATATGAAGTCTAACAAAAGAGCACAAATCTAACCAAAAATTTTTTGAATAAGGACAACTCCAAAACAAATGAAAAAATGTGTCTTTACCACAAAAAGTACAAAACATGTCAATGTCACATTTAAATCTATTTACAAGGAAATATTTACTGGGGTAACATTTATAAATGAGTTTATAAGAGATTTCTTTTACTTTATTTGGTAATAAATATTTGTGAGGTAATTTCCAAATTTTATGCCATATCAAACCATCAACACGGCTATTACAAAAACTTCAGAGTAACAAAAGAGTCACTGCGCAACATACCCATGACAACGTAAACTCACTACGCTAAAACTTGTGCGTGAATTGGGAGTCCAAGATGGTGCGTTACCAGAAGCTAGTTTTTACAGTTTATAAAGTTTGAAATTTATTTTTTTCTTACACAATCGCATTTTTGGAGTTTAAAGTAAGAAGTTGTTCCATAATCCCTGTTTTAATTATTAAGCTTGTAAGAGCAAGGAAATTTACTAAAATAACTCAATAGCTGTGTCCCAATTCAAGGGCTGCGACCTCAGAAGGCGAGCACTCGATCTTTGAAGGTTGCAGCCTCCGAAGTATGCGAAAGCGAACAAAATTGAGATGGTCTAGCCTTCGGAGGACCCATAATTTGCATCACCTGCTGTACGCCTCCACTGCGCCTGTCAGCAGGACAAAGCATTGACATTTCTGACTTATTAAAATAAATAAGTAACCAGAAAAATATTAATTTATTTTTTTAAATATGACGCGTTGATATAGATTAAACTATTCAACAGTATATCAAATTAATCAACTTTAGAAATATACGTGACATAAACCATAATAATATTAATACAAAGCATAACTTATAAAACAGTGACAAGGTTTTTTTTCTGATAAATAGGTCTACACACTTTTATTTAATAAAGGTTTAAATGTTTATTTTAGAATATCCAGAAGTTATATTCGGCATCACAGGCATCCAGTTAACTTGGGATATCCCAGGCTGTGAAGGATTTATTATTTTCATCCTTAACAGCGGGGAGAAATAAGGGTGCATTTTGAGGCTTAATTTTAAGCATCCTTCGAATTGTGACGGCCTTACTAGCCTTAAGTCTTAAAATACCTTAAGTCTTAAAATACGCCCTTAGAAGGTCTTAGCAGCCTTCGAATTGGGACACCGCTGATGTGTTCGTCTGTAAGATGATGGACATACAATATGTATCTCGTTTTTCTTGAGGATGAGTAAATCATGAAGTAATTTAGATATTTGGCTGTAATATCCCTTTTAAATATTCAGTCGGCAGAAACGACAGAATCTTTAACTCAATGTTCTTCAGACATCTGATTGTGTTAGATATTCAACTTTTAAATGTTTTGGTCAGTTGCAATAATATGGAGAGCTCGGAGCTGTAAGGCAGTTCGAGTCGGACCGTGTTGAGGACAGTATCTCACTTATAATTGATTAGCCCTATTGATCTTCCTGTCTCTCTTCGGAAATCTATGAATAAATTATGCCTCAATTTCTCTTCCATTTGCTAACATGTAGAGTTCTTTGGATCTCTTATAATATGCACACACTTCATATTTTTAAGCATAGATAGATAGATTCCTGTTGGATGTCTCATACTGCATTACAGGAAACATAAATCAAATCGTAATATCACTTTCCCCAATACCATGCCTCCTAAATTATTTCAAAGCAGCTTTACAGGAAAATAAATATCACGCTAAGAACACAGTTTAGAGCTACCACATGATCACAACAGCCTATCTATGAGCGTTAATGTCCGACAATCATGCTGTGCTTTTTTGGGTCAGGAGCTACATCTGTTTAGACCTTTTCTGAATTCCCATAACGGTTGCGCCTATGACGTGTTTGAGTTTCAACACATTCATGGTCAAATAGTTTGATTCGGATGTTCTAGAACGCAGTGTCGGATTCACACCTGTGTCCTTCACCCCACTTTGAGATTCATCGGTACAAAGAAAGAAACTGGATACTCAAAGGCCTCACAGCTGCTTTTGGAGGTCACAGATCTGCTCCGTTGAGTTGCATAACTTGGTTTGCTCACACACGTACACAAAATTTAAACGCAGTGCGTGGTCCAGATCGGGTACAGTTCATCACACTTTGTTTCCGTTTGTTAGCACCTGACTTATTGTAATGGGACACTCTCCTTCTCTGTATGGCTGTCTTGATAATACTCTCTTGCTGTTAGTTGAGCCCGTGTTATCCGAGCGGAAAAAAGTGAGTGTGGCGTCTTGTTTATGGAGCATAGCTGGAGTTTGCCATTCTGACTCAAGGTCCTCAAAGCCCAGCTTGTTGAGCTATTAATTGTGTTACGCAAGTGGCTTTAGTGCAACTCGCTCCCAGAATGGTGTGCGTGCAAATGGCAGGATCTGTAAGCATGAAGAAGTGGAAAATGGAATTAGGGTGGGATTGTGGGAAGCTGGTATTGTCTGGCCATATCACCATAACCATGGGAACCACCAACAACACCCTAGCGTTATGATGGCAACCATGATCTACATAGGGCAGTGAAAAACCAATAACTGGTTGACCACAAGGGACGCAGAATAAATCGAAAAACTAATTGGGATTACAATTGCGGGTGAAACAATTACATAATCGGCAAAAACCTCAATTACAGTGTCCTTTAGCCATTTATTAAGGATTTTTTAACTATAAATCCCATAATTATTCATTATATTATTTCATTTTGGATGTTTAGAAATAACCATGCAGCTGCTTTACAGAAAGTTATAAAACATTTCAAATTTCAAATCAATTAATTGGCAATAAAAAATACAATTAACAGGGCTCGAAATTGCGACTGTTTTGGTCGCATATGCGGTCGAAATTTAGGCTATGTCCACACGAAGCCGGTGCATTCCCTATCCGATAATTTTTTTCCCTTGCTCTAAAAAAATAATCCGGAAACACGAAACCACTGAAACCGACTGAAAGTGGTGTAGTATATATGCCGGACCTGTATGGGGCGCTGTAATTCTGCCACAGATATACACTATACACGGAGAAGAAGACTTTGAGCATGCGCATAACCAACGTATGGTGTTGTCCATTATCGCTTGTTGGTCACCACAATTGCATAGAAGCAATAGATTTTGCTGTAATAAAGCTAGTAGGCTTTAGTAGCTTCTGTAGCACGAACACAATCACGTAGTCCGCCAATATTGTTGTTGCTGTTACGTGTGACGCTTCCGACATGTGATATGATGACGTTTTCGCTTCACAAAATATAAGGATTGGCTGTACAGACGAAACCGCAAGGGTGTCTGTTTCAGATTTATCCACTTTAGGACCCGGTTTCAAGAAATAGCGGATTCAGTCTCCCAAAACACTGGATCCGTGTGGATGAAACGCCAATACGATAACAAATTTATACGTATACAGTGATACGCATCTCCGTGTGGACAGCCCCTTAATCTTTGCGACCTTAAAATATATTTGGGAGCATTTTTGCAACTGCCTATTTTGTTGTGGTGTGACTTGATTTAGATTGTGTATGCTGTGTGCTGTTCCAGGTTCAGCATTCTCTCCAACATAACATAACCAATCAAATTTCACCATTAAGTTCTTGCGTTTAAGAAGAGCGCAGATTGGCTAATATGAATGTCAATCATTCCTTGTTGCCGTGCTACGTTGGTTCGCAAAGCGCGAAAATGTGAAAAAAAAACGAACCGCGAGCATGAAGAGAACGAGCTGACTACAGCCAATGTTACTACTGTATTAATCCATAACGAAGGTCCGGATTTAAATGCAACTTCACCACCGGAAAATAAGGCTTAACGTTAAACCATTCGGAGAGAGTGGCTTAAAGAATACGAGTGGCTCCGCTATGAAAATTGCTCGATGTTACTGTGTTTACTGTAAATCCTGTGAAACGGACGTTGCAGGTAAAACGGCGTTGTAGTTGTGGTGCTTCATAATTTTTGGATGAGTGCACCTAAATTTTTGCTGGTGCTCCTAACTCTTTAAAGTTGGGAGAACCAGTGCTACCAAATAAAAAAGTTAATTTTGAGCCCTGAATTACAATATCAAGAAGTATAATCAATTAAGTTTTTTTTTTAGTTCCTTTGACCATAATTGTATGCATGCATATAGTTCTGTATGCATATAAGAAGTTCAATGTAAGTTCATTGTGTTCTGTACACCTATGGTATGGACAGTCTTCGCATTGCATCGCTGAACTTTACGCAACAGGTGTTGTTAATCTCCTATGCAACATGACATCCTGAAACAAGGCCGTGGCGGAGTGTGTTGTGGATGTGTTTCTCTGTGACTGGTCAGCGGTTGGAGTGTTTGGGGATCTCCAGGAATCTGTAGCTGAGGGATTGGTGGGTTTGCAAAGGGGAATCTCCCAGTTAAGGTTAGCACTCCCAACCTGCGGAACTGGGCTTCCCCCTTTCAGCGAGACAGTGATTGTATAGGCACTCACTCTTTACAGCTTCTTACCTACCCTGGCACAAACACAGTTTGGACCGGAGGCAGAAGCTGGCCAGCAGAGGTATGGCGGCTACTAAGGCCTGGACTCTGGTTTTCGGTGTGCAGATGATCCGGGTGCTGAAGGCTCTACGGAGGCTTTTTCAAAGGGAGCCGGAAAGATTTCCCTGTAAAACGGTGAGTGCCGCACTGTGGATTGTGATCGGGTTTCTGCTTGGCTCTAAAGCTGACGTGTATCTCCGGAAGGCATGAAGTTCTGTATCTGACACTCGATGTACGGCATGTGAATCCACAGAGGTTATATTGGAAAGCAGTGAAGGATTATTTTTGTTTTTGTTGAGTCTGAGGGATTTCATTTTTGTTCATCCTGTAGGGTATTACATGTTTTTAATTTGCGTCTCATTTTCCCCCTCTAGTTTGAATAATAAATAAAGCTCAGTAGACTTATGTTGTAATGTGGGCTGTTGTTTTTATAATGAGAATGAAATATTTTTGATTTGAGAATTGTCTAATTGGACATTAGAGGAAATGTCTAATTCGATCAGTCTTGGGGTGTTTCAATAATTCTTTTGAAATGCATGCTTTGAAGATACAGTATGCACGTAAGAACTAGGCAATAGATGATACACACAAATAAAGGTGCTTCATGATGACATCGTTTTTCGTTTTTTAGATTATGAAAAGGTATGAATGAAATGTTTCTGTTATGGCAGGGTTTCCCAAATTGGGGTTCACAAGGGAGTTGCAGGGGGTGCGTGAGTTGATGTAAAACAAATAATTACGAATAAATCACTATATGTAAATAAATATTTTTAAAATAACAATTTTAAAAGCACTTATTAACAAAATATATATATTTAATCTTTTTCTGCATGTCATGTGACCATTACACAACACTACATTAAAGGAACACGCCCAGATTTTGGGAATTTAGCTTATTCACCGTATCCCCCAGAGTTAGATAAGTCCATACATACTTTTCTCATCTCCATGCGTGCTGTAACTGACTCTGTCTGACGCAGCGCCCGGCCCGCTAGCTTAGCTTAGCACAAAGACTGGAAGTGAATAGCTCCAGCTAGCAAACTGCTCCCAATAAGTGACAAAATAACGCGAACATTTTCTTATTTATGTGTTGTGATTTGTATAGTCACACTGTGTACAAATAACAAGGTGATATGAGACACAGCGATCTTTTAACAGTATACATACTGGGAACTATATTCTCAGAAGACGAAGCACTGCTACATGGGCGGAGTGTTTTCCACAATTCTGACCGAACTCTCTGCTCCTCACCAGGGGGCTTCTTCGGTGCTGCGAGCAAATCACTCCGCCCATGTAGCAGTGCTTCGTAGTGGTCCTAGTTTAAGATAATTCCTGTCCGGGAACCCCCCCCATATATATTTGTAGTAGTAAAGTGCTAGAAATCAATATCCTTTGCTGATAGTTCCTCTTCATTGTGGAGAGTGCAGTTCATGGTTCAATAGCACCCTCACCTGTTATTACTATTTGTTTTATCTATATATTTTAGCTATTTAGCTATTTTAAATTTGAGTCATTTTCTTGGATATTTGAGGAAAATGACTATGGATCACCATTCACAGCAAGTCTCTGTCTTGTTTTTATCTGACGTTAATTTGAACCCAAAAGTGTTATAGACTCATTTAATTTCCAACAATCAGTTTCCATTCTTGGCGACATTGAGATGAGGTGTGAATTATGCTCAGAGAGAGTGTTAAGGAGATGGGAGGGGCTACTGTCTGCATCCACGTACTGTATGTGATTAACACAGTGCAGGTGATCTGTAAATCATCCCAGATTTTTCTCTCCTCATTTGGTTCAGTAGCTCTCTAACAGCTTAGTTCTGAATGCTTTCATTGAAGATTTCGTGTTCCTGTCCATCATTCCTCGTTTTTTGTTCCTTGGCAAGATCTCGTCAAGACGGGTGGAAGGCTAGTGGATCCATTCTTTGGTCAGCCTTAACACAAGCTTGTTTCTGTAGATCGGATGCTAAAAACAGACTCACCAGACTGGACCGGACCAAGGCGGATACAGTGTCATATGGTAGACTTACAAGCAGGGCTTCAGGAAGTGACTGAAAGGTTAGAAACACTGCCTGGGCTGGATGGAGACATAGCACCTCATGGCAGGATGCTAGCTGGTATGAGGGAGCCCAAGTTGACACAATGCCAGACTGATTTTGGCTGGATCATGAAGGAGCGTTCGCTTGCCTCGGTTCCGTGTCGCTTTTCATGGGACTCTGAGGTATTTATGATTGTTTCAGATTTAGAGATAACACTGGAGACATGGGGAAGAGGAAATCCATTTGGGGGAATTTGGGGATCCATGTGCAGATAAGGAATAGGAAATTTGAGGATCCAGATGCAGGTGCACAGAGATGTTTACACAAGGGATTGTAGCATGTCTATGTTTGAAATGGATTAATATACGGTCTCCTTTATCCTGGACAGTTTCCTAATATTTAGAAAAATGTTTGTGGGAAAAATTGCAGTTTGCAACAATTTATTATTTAATCTGTAATGTGCTATAGGATAGGGGTTTTCAAATTGTGGTTTGGGATCCACTAGGGGGTCGCATAGTGGGATCAGGTGGGTCACGCAAAGCCACTTGATTGTTGTAGTGAATGTAGTGCAGTTTTGTCCTATTAATGACAATTAATGGCAATAGTTTTGATATCAGATATTTTGGGATTGCAATTAAACTTAAATTTAATTCATACAATGACAGTGAAAATATAAACTACTCTCTTCCAAAAAAAAAACACATTTATTTTTGTATTTCTTAAATATATTTTTGTTGCATATTTCTATAAAAAAATATTTTGGTGGGTTCTTAGATGGATAATACCAATCTAAGTGGGTTGTGAAACGTTTGGGAACCACCGCTTTAGGGTTTTCTCATGACGTGAACATAAAAGAAAGCCATTTTTATCGTTTCAACCCAATGCATCACCAAGTAGATAGAGATCACAATACACTCTAAAAAATATTTAACCCAGGGCTGGGTAACTATGGGATAGAACAACTATGGGGTTAAAATGACCCAAATAATGGGTTGTTTTAACCCAACTGCTGGGTTTAGTGTTAATCAACCATGTTGAAACAACCCAGCAGATGGGTTAAAACAACCCATTATTTGGATCATTTTAACCCAGAAATGTGTTCTGTCCTATAGTTATAGTTAAAAACAACCCAATATTTTTTAGAGTGTAGGAAAGTTAAGTGCATTGCATTGTGGGATACAGCATTAGGCTACACTTTATATGCCTGGGGTGCATTGCACATTCTGAAAATGTTATTTAGGTATTTCATGCAAAAAATTGCATGCTTTGCAAATTATATATGGTGCATTATTTTGTTTTTATTAATTTTTAGGGGTGCATAACGATTAATCGTGATTAATCTATAGCAGAATAGAAGTATTTATATATAAAATAAATTATACACAAATATGCATATATAAAACAAATATATATACACATATATACATGCATGTATGAGCATTTATCTATATAAAGTTAATATAAACAGTTCACACACATATGTGATGTAAACAAAAACTTTTATTCTGCTATAGATTAATCGCGATTAATCGTTATGCATCCCTATTAGGGATGCTTGCTAATATAGCAATTTTTACCAGTTTAAGTAATTCAAACTTAAAGTGCAACTTGTCCTGCACTATTTTTGTTGTAGACTTGAATTATGTCTTAAATATTGTGGTAGACCTTTACAATATTTGGGGGAACTGACGCTGCATTTTTTGTTTTCTGCAGTGCATGTTGCCGTATAAAACCGTTCTCGTATAGTGTAACACTGGCAAGGGCATCCAAAATTGTATTTGGTATTGGTATTTTAAAATAGGTGAATTCAGATCAGCTTTAAAAACTGCAACAAAACTTATAGGTAAGGTAACAATAACTTTTACAACACCTTAGCAACTGAATAGCAATGACATGATGAGTGATAAAAATAGCTAAATGTTCTCCTTCATGATGTCTTCATGTAAATCTGTTTTTCTTAGCCATGACTAGTCACGGCATTGATGAACGACAGGACATTTTGTCGATAGCTTGTATTTCTGCAGTGTCATACGAGCCAGCCCCACCCACTTTGAAATCTCATTGGTTCTCTTTCACGTAGCTTTATATTAAACATAAAATACGTTTGACACAACCTCACACCGGTTTTGCTCCAATGTGAAATGGCAAATTTCTTGTCACTGAAGACTTGTTGCATTTACAGCATTCCAAGCGCTTATACATTAATATTGAATTCTTTGTTATTCACATTCCGGTTATATGTTGAGTATTAGAGGACTGTCTCTGCTTATAAACTTTCATGAGAGCCACTTGGTTAGTTCGCCAACGTAGTATGACATCATCTCCCAATGTAGAGATAGAGAGCTGAAGGATTAGAGGGGGAGACATGGATGGAAAGAGAGAGTGAGAGTGGGAAGGAGAGTGTGAGGAAAGAAGAGTCTTTAGTCACCCATCTCCACGCCCACCGATACTGCGATGGAGCAGGAGGATTGGGGGTGGCGTCATGGCAACGGTGTGGGAAGCTGTCCATCACGTAAGCTTTCTACATACTGTGGTATTGCGCTCTGTATCAGAAGCCCAGCAGCAGGCACGCTGCGGGGGGATCGCCGGGGCTCACCCCTCCTCCCTCAGGCATGGACCAGGGCGCCGTGCCCCAGGTTGGGCCTGGGAACACGTGGGTCAGAGCCGGGCACTGCTGTGATGTGCGTGGCGTGGGTGAGAGTGATACGATTGCGACCAGTTGCATGCAGAAAATGTTTTATTTCAATGTCACGTTGTGTCTATTGTTTCAGAAGTGTAGCTCTTTATGTTCTTTACTGCTGACTGTCGAAGTTTGCTTGTGTCTTGGTGATTTAATTTTATCGTTTTATCTCTTTTCCAGGAAGAAGTAGCTGTTAAAGAGATCAGCATCACACATCTTGTTAAAGAGGGCTCAGAAAAGGCCGACCCACAACAGTTTGAGCTCCGTAAGGTGCTTGGACAAGGCTCCTTCGGAAAGGTACATACAAGCTCTGTTTTAAAATCTAGTAAGCTACATAGACAGCTGTCTTCGATGACTAAAGTCATTTGGATTATTGTGGATAGATGGCAGCTGTGGACGTGAGAGGGTGTGAAAACATGATGAAATGATCATATGCATAAATATTCATAGCACATGCAAATTTGTTGCATTTTTTATTCAAATTACCATAAAAATTTTTGGCTTTTTTATACTACTATTTTTCTATACTTTATAGTACTATAAATATGCAAAATTCAAATGTGATTCAGTGAGTGCGATTTTTCACATTTCACCCCAAGTAAGGTATCTCAGGATGCTGATACCTCAATAGTCAGCTTGCTAGGCTTTGAAAGCGAGTACATGTGTATTTTTAGCATTGTGTTTCAGTGGTAATTAGCACAAGGACACCTTGAGTCATGTGCAGATGGTAAAGTAAATGTGTCTGTACACAAAACAGACATTCATGTTCCAAGGACAATTTTGGTAAAATTACACACAGAGCACTTACAAGTCACAGTCACTATAGTTACAGCATCATCAGCTCTGCGGGCTTTAACAAAGGAACTAAATCTGTTTTCAATAAAAAAAACTGAGGAGAAATATATTTCCTGTTTCAAAGTGGTTTTAGTGTTGAAGATTTTGCTTGTTTGTTTATGTCTCTGGTACCATTACAGGTATTTTTGGTGAAGAAAACAACAGGACCTGATGATGGACAGCTGTATGCAATGAAAGTACTAAAGAAGGCCACCCTGAAAGGTATAAAGTAGTGATAAGAGACATCTGTGTATTTTTTATGCATTTGGCGGACCCTTTTATCCAAATCGATTCACAGTGTATTCAAATATGAAGCAAAACCCAGTAAGTGTGTCTGGAAGGATTTATTGTTAATGAGCATTTTTATCAAAATGTTAATGGATTCTGCCTTAAAACTTATTTCTGAATGGTCTGAGGGTGGGATTTGAAACAAAGTATTTAATGAACAGATAGTAATTCGAGAGCATTTGGTTACAATCCTGATCTAATTTTTGAAGAAGTTGGCATTTAGCTGCTTTTGCATTTGAACCTTTCATTTGTTTCCTGGGATTCGAACCCACAACATTTGCATTGCTAGTGCGATGTTGTACCTACCCAAGCTACAGAAACAGTAGACATTGCTTGCTAGTGTAGACGCACTGCAAGTGTTGCTTGTTTACGGTGCCAAGTAATATGATTCATTCAATCAGCTAAATGTTTTAGCTGTTTTTAATTTTAAGTGTACTTATAATGATAAGGCATCATTCATTTTTCACGAGTAATGATATCTTAAAATATAAGAATTAATAAAATTTATATTAAATCGTTCTCAAAAACTATTAACATTCATTGGATTACCCACAAATATATATTTTTATATGGTTATGTTATGGTTAAAGCCTGCTTAAGGTGAATTTTGGCTAGCATGAGTCTTTTGGCTAGGAATCAGTGTACATTGTGATAAGTTACTCTATGACCTAAAATTACTCTGATATACACTATCATTAAATGTTATGGGTCACTTGCTCATTCTTTATTAATATTACACATTTAGTACACATTTAAAGGATTTGTGCATTTTCTTAAAAAAAAATCAAGATAATTTACTCACCACCATGTCATCCAAAATGTTGATGTCTTTCTTTGTTCAGTCGAGAAGAAATTATGTTTTTTAAGGAAAACATTCCAGGATTTTTCTAATTTTAATGGACTTTAATGGAACCCAACACGTAACAGTTTTAATGCAGTTTAAAATTGCAGTTTCAAAAGACTCTAAACGATCCCAAACGAGGCATAAGGGTCTTATCTAGCGAAACGATTGTCATTTTTGGCAAGAAAAATAAAAAATATGCACTTTTAAACCACAACTCCTCGTCTATCTCCGGTCCTGTGACGCGCCAGCGTCATCACGTCAAGAGGTCATGGATGATGAATGCGAAACTACACCCCAGTGTTTACAAGTGTGGAGAAAAAGGACCGTTCTGACGTTGTTGTATGTCGAATGATACTAATTAATGTCTTTGTGTCAGTTTATTGTTTAAAATGGTCCGCAAATGTGCGTTTCATATATGTAACACGCAATTATGTGAGGTCGCACTGGCGTGTCAAAGGACCGGAGATAGACGAGAAGTTGTGGTTTAAAAGTGCATATTTTTTATTTTTCTTGTCAAAACTGACAATCGTTTCGTTAGATAAGACCCTTATGCCTCATTTGGGATAGTTTAGAGTCCTTTGAAACAATTTTAAACTACATGTTACATGTTGGGGTCCATTAAAGTCCATTAAAATGAGAAAAATCCTGGAATGTTTTCCTCAAAAAACATCATTTCTTCTCGACTGAACAAAGAAAGACATCAACATTTTGGATGACATGGTGGTGAGTAAATTATCTGGATTTTTTTTTAGAAAATGGACTAATCCTTTAAGACTAATAGTAAACTTATCAATATCAAAAGTATAGAATAACACACATGTAACTTTGGGAATTATTTTGTAATTTTTTTAATAAAACTAATAAAATTCAGTTTTATCATCTTTAATATATCCAAACATTATTCTTGGCTGCATAATGTATTTCAAAAACATTTTTTATATTAGGAAGGAATATTGTATACATATATATTATATATTTTTAAAAACACACAAGTATATACTTTTTGATTTAAAGACTTTAAAGATCATAAGAAACTGTTAAAGGAAAACACCACCGTTTTTCAATATTTTACTATGTTCTAACCTCAACTTAGACAACTGAATAAAAACCTATCTTTATTCAATGCATGCACTTCATCTTTGCACAGGGTGTCGTAAATGTGTTTGCATTTAGCCTAGCCCCATTCAATCCTTAAGTTGTTCCAAACCTGTCTAAATTTCTTTGTTTTGCTGAACACAAAATAGGACATTTTGAGGAATGTTTGTAATAAAGCTGTTTTGGAGCATCAATGACTTCTATAGTAGGAAAAACTGTGTTCCAAATGCTCAAAATATCTTCTTTTGTATTCAGCAGAAGAAACTTATATAGGTTTGGAACAATTTAAGGTGCGTAAATGATGACATCATTTTTTATTTTGGGTGAACTATCCTGCTGAGACACAGGCAGTAGGAAAGGAAGAGGTCTTGATGTTTACATCAGTATGGTTTTAGTTTTTCATTGGCCTAAGTCCTATATCCGAAAGTGCGAATGAATTGTTTTTGCACTCGACAGGAAATTTTGCAGGTGTGCGAGCCGAGATATTGAAACCAGTTCAAAAGTCTCAGTATCACTCAGGAATACAGATTACTCGGAAATCTCTCCCAGCATTTCCCCAGTAACCACTTCCGTATATTCCATTATTTTGGTTATTTAATTCCCAGATGTATCTGTTTAAAAAAAGTAAATAGATGTTCATGGAAAGATTCGGCATTAAGAAACAGTCCTTCCATATAATAAACGCATCAATATCCACATGAGTAAACTTGCTGGTCTTTCTTGCGCTGCATTTTTTGCTCTTCTTTATTTAATTAGTCATCGCTGCCATCTGTGTGACTTTGCTGTGCCAGATTTCTAAGCGGGGGGAGCGTTAGAGAAGAGAAAATGTGTTGTTAATGAACTATTTGAATGTAGTTTTGAAAGAATTGCTGTTTACTTATGTGTTGTTATTAATGTGTTTTTAGTGCGGGATCGGGTCAGAACTAAGATGGAAAGAGACATTCTTGTGGAGGTTAACCATCCCTTTATCGTCAAGCTACACTATGGTGAGTGCTGGTCGTAAGCCAATCAGAATGAAGAACAGCTGTCAGTTTAATGTTCTGTAAACTAATTACCCACAATTCCCTCTCTCCTTTCGCAGCATTCCAGACTGAAGGAAAGCTGTATCTGATACTGGACTTTTTAAGAGGAGGGGATCTTTTCACCCGCCTGTCAAAAGAGGTAAACCAATGCATACTCTACACAGATATGTACAGTGGCCCCAAAACAATCTTGGACACTTGCATGGAAATTTTATTGCATGCATAACAAGATAACAAAAGTGATGTACTTTTTTCAGAACTAACTTCATGTCCCTCGCAGTCGATCGTTTTTTTCACTTAAAACTCTGGATTCTGATGTAATAATGTCTTGTTTTCCCGTAGGTGATGTTTACAGAAGAGGATGTGAAGTTTTATTTGGCTGAACTGGCTTTGGCTTTGGACCATCTGCATGGACTCGGCATCATCTACAGAGATCTGAAACCAGAGAAGTACTGATTGTTCCTAGTTTAAATCATCATAAAGCACTTGAGTGTCCTATGCTAAAAAACACAGTTATTGCAGAGTACAAAAGACATTTGACCTTTTGAACTATAGATTATAAGCATCCGATGTATCATGAGTGTATGTATAATGTTTCAAAGTACTTAAAAGTAGTTGAAATCAAAACAATTCTTATTTTTTATATAATATTGCAGTGTTTATTATAAAAAATGTATCCGTGCAAGTCATTTATTTAAAAAAAATAATATGCCATCATCAACTTTAATCAAAATCTGTACAAAAATGTAATTCCATCCTTTTGTGGTGATCATTCTCTGATGACGTCATCTAAACGGCTTGGGACGGCTTGCACTATAAAAAATCATAAAAAAATTATCATGAATAAAAAGCGGCCAATAAGAGCCCAGAATAGATGGAAATCTCTTTAATTATTTAAAAAGCATGCCTAGGTATGATCTGAAGAAGCTACTTGAAATGACAAGAGTATGATTTTGCAAATCCTAGGAATAGAGTAGGTATTTTGAAAATGCTAGAATACAGCATAGCTTTGATTTATTTTGGATGCTTTTAGTCACAATATAATTTCCATAGTTACATTTATGTTATTCCATAACTTTTATTCCATAGTTCATAGGAGTTTACTATTTTTCTTAAAATAATGAACAAGTGAATGTTTAAAATGTCTGTAGTTGCCATACAGACATCTGATGTGAATTATACTTCATGTATGAGGACTTAATCAGCACATTTATAATTACAATATTAAAGTGTATATTAATGTATGTATATCTATATTGGGATGCAATTATTCAAGCTGTTTATAAATATATGTCATAAGTGACCCCGGACCACAAAACCTCATTAGTTGCACAGGTATATAACCAACAATACACTGTATGGTTTAAAATGATGCCAAAAATCATTAGGATATTGTGTAACGATCATGTTCCATGAAGATATTTCGTTAATTTCCTAACAGAAATATATATAAAAGATTTATTTATCATTAGTAATATGTGTTGCTAAAGACTTCCTTTGGACAACTTTAACCTTCTAAGACTTGAGCTTTGGTTTGTCTTTTCAGATTTTTCCAGGTATTTGGGATTAGGAAGAACCAATAAATATAATAACCAATTTTTTTTTTTAACATGAAGCAGTGTAATTGTCCACGTTTGTGTACAACAGGTTACAGTTACACAGAATTAAGTATTATGGTGCAAACAACAACAAAAAATGCGATGTACACATATGTGGACACACCAGATCTTAGGAAGTTAAAGGTGATTTTCTCAATATTTGACATTTTTAATTTCCGAATAGTTGTATCTTGGCCAAATATTTCCTGTCCTTATAACCCATACCTCAAGGGAAAGCTTATTTATTCAACTTTTAGATGATGTATAAATCTCCATATCAAAAAATTTTGTGGTCCAGGGCCACATGTGTTCAATGTATTACAAAACAGCTATTTTTTAATAATTTCAAATGTATGTTGCATATATTTACGATGTAAAATTTGTCCCATTTTTAAAAGTTGTGAAATCCTAAACTATGAATGTGTGCATTTTAATAAATCAGATTTCCGTATGGGTTGTCCACAATTCTTTCCACATGCAGTCATTCTTCCATGATGCCGGTGTTGAAGGTCATCCATAAACAATTTATCTCTGGAGAGAATAAGACAATAATGATGACGATAATAGTAACAGTAAAAGAGAGATATGTGCACGTGGCTCATGGCGATGGTTGCAATAGAAAGTAAGAAGACCCTTGTGTGATGCTCATACTCTGTTTAATGTCTAATGCTGTGGATCTGTGTCATTTCAGCATACTCCTGGATGAGGAAGGCCACATAAAGCTGACAGGTAGGTAATTTCATATTGTTGGGATAGCTGCATCAGCATTGTGCCACCTTGAAGAGTTAGGGCTTCGTATCGACAGCCAGACGGATCACACTTATACTTTAGCTTTGTGCACTTTACATTGTTATATAATAATGTGTGAAAAAAAAATTGTTGTGTATTTGTTTGTATCAGATTTTGGACTCAGTAAGGAGTCGATTGATCATGAAAACAAAGCATACTCTTTCTGCGGGACGGTAGAGTATATGGCCCCGGAGGTGGTGAACCGGAGAGGACATACATATAGCGCTGACTGGTGGTCTTATGGTGTGCTTATGGTGAGGGAGTGGTGCTGTTTTAATTTTATTCTTCATGTAAATTTTTCATTTATTACCCTCAACTTGTATATTAGGATTGCAAAAGGTTCGATTCCCAGGTAACACACATACTGATAAAGTGTAAAACACTTCGGATTAAAGCGTCTGCTTAATGTAAAACCTTTAAAGGAATATTTCACCTAAAAAGTCAAATTTTGCCTTTATTTACCCTTGCATGATTCCAAACATAGTAAAATAATGAAATTTTAGGCAAACTGTGATTTTTAAAACAGTCTGTTTTGTCTCTCCCTTAGTTTGAAATGCTAACAGGAACGCTGCCATTCCAAGGAAAAGACCGCAAGGAAACCATGACCATGATACTAAAGTAAGTACGACAACCTCATCCTTCCACCTTCACATCCCTCTATAATCTAAACCCAGGGTAAATGGAAGAATTTGGCACGATAGCTCTGCACAACATCTGGATGCTAAGTGCCACACCAGTTAGGATGTGCCCTTGGTATAGCCAACAGTACTGTTTAGCCTTGAGACTACCCACTTAACCGTCAGTAAACAAGAAACCGCACAAACACACTTCATGTCATAAAACAGCAGTAAATAAAGCCCAGGGTTTTGCATGTGATGGATGATTATAATCAAAGGTCTGCATAGACTGACGGCTTTGATAAGCTGTGGTAATGTGATTTCAGTGGACTGCAGGACTTCAGAGCTCAGGCGAAATGAGGGTTTGAACAGCGTAATAGTCAAAAACGGGTTATTTGAGGCTTCTGGAGAAGCTGATAAGGACCGTGCCATGGCCAAAATTATTAGCTTTGGATGTGACATCATTGTGGATGACAGTGACTGATTTGTCCCTTGTTATCTGACCTTTAGCTTGAATTTTGACTTTTGGCATGAAGTCTGGTCCATATTGTATCATTAAAATAATTGATTGATTGTTTTTGTGATTAGCTACCTTGATACTTTAAAGGAATAGTCTACTCATTTTCAATATTAAAATATGTTATTACCTTAACTAAAAAGAGTTGAAACATCCCTCTATCATCTTAGTGCGTGCACGTAAGCGCTGGGGTGCGCTGCTACACTTCGATAGCATTTAGCTTAGCCCCATTCATTCAATGGTACCACTCAGAGATAAAGTTAGAAGTGACCAAACACATCAACGTTTTTCCTATTTAAGACGAGTAGTTATACGAGCAAGTTTGGTGGTACAAAATAAAACGTAGCGCTTTTCTAAGCGGATTTAAAAGAGGAACTATATTGTATGGCGGAACAGCACTTTTGGGAGTACTTCGACTCGGCGCAGTAACACCCTCCCTCTCCCATTATGAGAGGGAGAAGGGGAGCGGATTTTTCAGGCGAGTTGAAGTACTCCCAAAAGTGCAGTTCTGACTCAGAACTGAATGAAATGATTACGCTTGCCATGTTGATGCTTTAATACGCATCATACTATGACGTCTGGCTTCATTCTTGACCTCTTCTTTTCATAGGGCTAAGCTTGGAATGCCTCAGTTTTTGAGTTCAGAAGCTCAGAGTCTCCTCAGGAGCCTTTTCAAACGAAATCCTTCTAATAGATTAGGTAAGCAGAAGACTGAATCGATGTTTAGCGTATTGAGTTATGCATGACATTTTGTTTGTTATGCATGTGATGCATCAATGTCTTCACAATTGCAACTGCAGGTGCGGGTCCAGATGGAGTCGAAGAAATAAAGCGACATCCCTTTTATGCTAATATTGATTGGAATGTAAGTATGCATCTTCTTAATGTAGAAATTAGACTTTGCATTAGTCATTGCATATTTGTGACATGTCTTTCAATGGCCTGTTTCTTAAAGAAATTATTTAGAAGAGAGTTGCATCCACCTTTTAAACCAGCCTCTGGCAGACCAGATGACACATTCTACTTTGACCCAGAATTCACAGCCAAAACTCCCAAAGGTACATCTACTGTATAACCTGCTATGTTTGATCCTAGACAGATAGGCAGACCTCGCTGGCCTCTCATTAATCCCCTTTCAGACAAATACACAATGTGCCTATTGAATTCAATACCTGCTGAATATAAAACCCATTTAATTAAATGCTTCTAAACCTTTTGAAAGCATTGTTGGATTATCTAATGATGTATTTAAGGATGAGAAAACACTGTGTGTGTGTGTTTGTTTAGACTCACCAGGTGTACCACCCAGTGCCAATGCTAATCAACTCTTTAGAGGTTTTAGTTTTGTGGCTATAACCCCAGAAGAAGAGAGTCAGCCCCTGCAGAGTAACAGCATGACTTCTATAGTTCAGGTATAAAACCCAGACCCATTTGTGATGCATTTAAACTGCAGATTAAACCTCTTTCCACATAATGCATGCTGTAATACCCGTGTCATTGAGTCAGGATTTATAACAGCACTACATTGTTATTTTCACTGTTTTATAGCAGCTACACAGAAACGTGAATCAGTTCAGTGATGCGTACGAGGTAAAGGAGGATATCGGAGTCGGCTCGTATTCGATCTGCAAACGTTGCATACAGAAGAGCACAGGCATGGAGTATGCAGTGAAGGTGAGGATGGTCACATTAAGTTACATCAAAGTTATGTTTAGGGACCAGAATATTAAAGCAACCCCCTAGCAACCACTTTTCAACTGCATAGTATCACTTTGAACTCGCATTTATTTTTTTGTAGAAAATGTAATTAGAATCTAAGCTAGTTTTTGTATTGACTCTTCTTGATGCATGCTTCTTGCTAACATTACAGTCTTATATTGCATTGGCACAAAGTTTTGTCCTGTTTGTAGTTTCCTGGAAACGAATGCATCTATATTTATTTGATGTTTAGATAATCAATAAAGCCAAAAGGGATCCAACGGATGAGGTGGAAATTCTGTTACGATATGGACAGCATCCAAATATAATCACACTGAAAGACGTAAGTCATCTAAAACAAGGACACATTCATTTATATTTTCTTTTATACAGTTGTGCTCAAAAGTTTGAAACATTTAATAAAATAAGAATAAACATTTAATAAAATAAGTGTTTAATTTTGTTAGTTTTTTACAGTAATACTGCATTAAATAAGCTGAATTTCACTTGACAGATGAAAGTAACACAAGTCAAAATAACAACTGAATTTACAAATTTTCAGTTGGTTTTTAGCAGTATTTCTTTATGATTATTTATGGTTTATATCATTGGTTCACAACCTTTATTTTTTTCTTTCGAGCCCCACTCTGTATATACAATAGAGACAATCTGAGTCCCTCCATCCCTCTAGCATATGAACCTGGACCAAAAAAACATATGGGTCAGTTTATTAAAAATGTGATTCATACATAATCTAAAAGCTGAATAAGCTTAAAACAATATTTGGAAAATCTGAAACTAAGGGTGGAAAAAATCTAAATACTGAGAAAATCGCCTTTAAAGTTAGCAACACATTACTAATGAGAAATAAATGTTTGATATATTTACGGTAGAAAATTTACAAAATATCTTCATGAAACATGATCTTCATTATCCTAATAATTTTTGGCATAAAAAATCTATTATTTTGATCCATACATATGGCTCATACATATACTCATGTGGCTATTGCTACAAATATAACATTGCTATATAAAATTATTAGTTGAACATTTTTATGCATCTTTATTTGGCATATCAGATCATTAGTCTGAACCCCCCCATGGACCCCAAAATGTGAACCACTGTAAACCATGTGAACCACTGAATTATTTATGACAACTGTGCACTAATCCCTCTGGTTTGTCCTGAGCAGTGAAGCTGTTTTAAAAGGGACATATAATGAAAATCTGACTTATGTTTAAAGGAGTAGTCCACTTTATAGATGGGGCCCATTGACTTCCCGTAGTATTTTTTTGCATATAAAATGTCAATGGACCCCATCTTTAAAGTGGACTACTTCTTTAAGTGCTATAATTGGGTCCCCAGTGCTTCTATCAACCTAGAAAATGTTAAAAAGATCAACCCAGTAACTTAGTTTTGGTAAACCATTCTATGCAAGCATGTAAACAATAGGTAATTGAAATTTGGCTCCCCTTGTGATGTCAGAATGGGATAATACTGCCCCTTTATCTGTATTATCCCGCTACGGCACTGCTATTTAGTGTAGAGATCAGCTCATTTGCATTTTAAAGGACACACTCAAAACGGCACATTTTTGCTCACACCTACAAAGTGGAAATTTTAATATGTATTAATAAATGATCCATGGGGTATTTTGAACTAGAACTTCACGTATGTACTCTTGGGACACGAAATATTTATTTTACATTTTTAAAAGTCTTGTGAAATGCCCCCTTTAATAAAAATCCTCTTTTTAAAGCTAATTCAAGGGAATTCAAGGTCAATTTATTTTAAACAATATACATCTACAAAGTGTATGTAATCCTACGAGCACAACTGTACAAGGATGATGGGCATCATTTTGTATTGCCATTTTTCTTATTGGCCGAGCATAATTATATTAATGTCTGGTTCTTGCCAAAAGACAATGTGTTTACCTGAAGCGATTTTCCTCAGAGGTTATCATTGTTAGAAAGAGCGAATAATACCATAATGAGTTCCTGCTGTTATTTTCAAATGACTCTGAGCAGGAGCTCTGTCTTTCCTATTCATTTAGCAGTGTATTAGTTTTATGCTTCCATACATTAGAAATGATTGACCTACAGAAATGCATCCCTGTTTCCTGGCAATATTGATTGCATCTCATCACAAACATCCACATATGAACTGGTCTCCATCTTTGTACACAGGATAACATTAATGATAAAAATGGAAGAGATGGGGAAAGTATACTAATTCTCTATGATCTGTCAATGCTTGCAGGTTTACGATGATGGGCGCTCAGTCTATCTGGTGACGGAGCTCCTGAAGGGCGGTGAGCTACTGGATAAGATTCTCAGACAGAAATTCTTCTCTGAAAGGGAAGCAAGCGCTGTGCTTTACACCATCACAAAAACTGTGGAATACCTGCACGCTCAAGGGGTACGTAACCTAAAACGTAAAATATGGTTGAGGCCAGCTAATCATCTATGAGACACAAAAATATGCATTATATTGAGCTTCAGTATTTAACAACACTGCACCTTAACCTTTGCTGTTGCCCATGAACCCTTGGTTGGTATACAAGTACATAATTTAGGACAATAAAGTTCCTCATTCAGTATGTGTTGAAAATAATGAAGAGAATTGACCTTTATTTTGATCTAATGTATACCTCTTTCCCTCCTCAAAAGGTGGTTCATAGAGATCTGAAGCCTAGTAACATTCTTTACGTCGATGAATCTGGTAATCCAGAGTCTATCCGAATCTGTGACTTCGGCTTCGCCAAGCAGCTGAGAGCTGAAAACGGTCTCCTGATGACACCCTGTTACACTGCTAACTTTGTGGCCCCAGAGGTAAATTTTTCAGTTTTGCCTGTGATGGTGCCACAGTTTTCTACAAAGCAGATGTTCTCAAATAAATCACTTTGGTTCCCAGGTGCTGAAGAAGCAGGGTTATGATGCTGCGTGTGACATCTGGAGTCTAGGTGTTCTTCTGTACACAATGTTAACTGGGTAAGTAGGTTAGGTCTGAAGTTGGCAATATTAAAAAGGTGTTCCAGTGTTTGACGCTGAGCTTTTTTCTCAGGTTTACTCCGTTTGCGAACGGCCCAGAGGACACACCTGAGGAGATTCTGGCTCGGATAGGCAGTGGGAAGTTTTGTCTTACAGGGGGTTACTGGAATTCGGTTTCACCTGAGGCTAAGGTGGGTGTAGAACTGGTTCAAAGACAACCGAAATTTTCAAATTGCCACCATGGCAGATTTGAAGAATGCAGAATAATTTTAGACACAGCAACAAACAGGATATGATGTCACACTAGATCAAATATGAAATCACATTTTATCCAAAACTATTTTAAAGGATTAGTCCATTTTCTTAAAAAAATGCAGATAATTTACTTACCACCATGTCATCCAAAATGTTGATGTATTTCTTTGTTCAGTAGAGGAGAAATTATGTTTTTTGAGGAAAACATTCCAAGATTTTTCTAATGTTAACGGACCCCAACACTTAAAGGAATATTCCATTTTCTTAAAAGAAAAATCCAGATAATTTACTCGCAACCATGTCATCGAAAATGTTGATGTCTTTCTTTGTTCAGTCGAGAAGAAATTATGTTTTTTGAGGAAAACATTGCAGGATTTTTCTCATTTTAATGGACTTTAATAGAGCCCAACATTTAATACTTAACTCAACACTTAACAGTTTTTTAGGACTCTAAACGATCCCAAACGAGGCATAAGGGTTTTATCTAGCGAAACGATTGTCATTTTTGACAAGAAAAATAAAAAATATGCTCTTTTATACCACAACTTTTCGTCGCGCCAGCGTGACCTCACGTAATGCATCATCACGTCAAAAGGTAACGGATGACGTATGCGAAACTACGCCCCAGTGTTTAGAAGTGTGGTGAAAGAGTACAATTTCGACGTTGTTGTATGTCGAATGATGTCTTTGTGTCCGTTTATTGTTTAAAATGGTCCGCAAATGTGCGTTTCATATATGTAAAACGTGACCTTTCGACGTCATTACGCAATTATGTGAGTCGCGCTGGCGTGTCACGGACCGGAGGAAGACAAGAAGTTGTGGTGTAAAAGTGCATATTTTTTATTTTTCTTGCCAAAAATGACAATCGTTTCATTAGATAAGACCCTTATGCCTCATTTGCGATCATTTAGAGTCCTTTGAAACTGCAATTTTAAACTGCATTAAAACTGTTAAGTGTTGGGCTCCATTAAAGTCCATTAAAATGAGAAAAATCCTGGAATGTTTTCCTCAAAAAACATAAATTCTTCTCGAAAGAAACATTTTGGATGACATGGTGGTGAGTAAATTATCTGGATTTTTTTTAAGAAAATTGACTAATCCTTTAAATAAATTTTAGGGATGCAATAATATCCAATACAGAGAAGTCCAATACAAAGTTTTAACAAATATTAATCCGCTATTGGTCACACATTTCATCATACAAATTCGCAGGTCAGAATTACCCAAAACTGTGTTTGCGTGCATATTACCATGTCCACCCAAAGTCCAAAATGATTGGCCCTTTACGTTGCCACACCTGTCTAGGAGCATCTCCATAGAGAGCCGGCATGAAACAATGATCAAAATGAGACTTCAAGCACCTGTTTATTATGTTTTCTGCAGGACTTGGTGTCTAGCATGTTGCACGTAGATCCTCATCAGAGACTCACGGCTGCGCAGGTGTTAAGACATCCATGGATTGTTCACAAAGAGCACCTCCCCAAATACCAGCTCAATAGACATGACGCCCCCCATTTGGTTAAGGTTTGTTTCTGAAGTTAAAGAGTCTTTAGAGTACTTATATATGCATACAGATTTGTTTTTGTTTTGTTTTTATTATGTCTAAATATTGTAGATTTAACTGGGCAAGGTTTGTGTTAAATCTTTTCTCCTGCAGGGGGCGATGGCTGCTACCTACTCTGCCTTGAATATGAATATTCCTCCAGTGCTCGAACCCGTGGGTTGCTCTATTCTTGCTCAGCGCAGAGGGGTGAAGAAAATGACCTCCACTGCTTTATGATCCCATGACCTTTAGCTTGGTTTAAGCACAGACTAAACTCGGTTTGCTGGCTGCCCACCTTGCGTCAAGGCCTCGGCGCCAAGCGTTGATACTGAGGACCCCTGGTGGACAATCGAAATCTTCCTTCTCTACATCGGCCAATGAAATGTTGAACATCGGTACAATCATTGCTGCCTCCAAACGCAAACATCTGAAAAATCAGGGGAATTCTGTGGACTTTATCTGAGCAGCAAACACTTTTAAGTATACAGTGTGATATATAAATCTGTAAACATGCTGTATCTTAAAAAATATATATATATATATATATAAAGCTAGGAAGTTTATGTTTTATGATTTTAGGCAGTAAAGTTATGACATCATAAAGTCCATCTGCACTTTTTTTGTGCGCACATAGTCAAATAAAGCTCCAGTTGTATGGGGGTGTTATATAAAGTATACATTCTGTGATTTCAGGTCAACACTGAATATTCAATTTTTATCCTGTCCTAATCTTTTGCACTTCTATCTTATTTAAACTCTGGAAAGCCACTGACATCATACGCTGATGTAATATTTCATAAGCTGAAGTTCCACTAACCCGTACTAGCTTTGATGTATCCCAGCACACTTTATTTTCATAGTCATTCTTAACTGGGACCCGTCTGGGAAACTCAAACGAGACTATAAGAGCAGCCGCTGATGTCTGAATGGTTGTATGATAGCTGCTTGCGTTAGCTCAACATACTTTTTACACATCACGTGAAAAGAGGTCCAAAGCACAACAATGCAACGGAGACCCATATATAAGCAGCACAGAATGTCAAATGGAGAACTCAGGTGAAATGCAATACAAAAAAATAAGCTGGGATGAAAATGTATACAGCTGTATCGCCTCACCTAACACCTGCTGACCTGTGTATTTGTTGTATGTAGAGAAGTATTGAATTGCTCAGAGATATATGTAGTGACTTTATCAAGTGACTACTAAGAGACTTGACATATTTTTTTATAAATGTGCATGGGCAAGATGCTATATTAGCTAGTAGCGCTTTGGAAGTGGATATGTCATGAGCATGATTGAGGATGTTTTCTCTTTTTTTTTAACCACTTCTAATTCCTTACAGGTTTGCAATTATTGTTCAAATTTGTTGCATTGTTGTACATTTTTATTTTCATTTCTGTTGTCTCGGACGAGTGCTGGAAAAATGTTGCTGTCCATGTAAGCAAGCTGCTATCCTGTTCTTTCCTTTTTGTACAGGTAGAAAATAAAGGATTGCCATTTTTAATAAAACTGTCTGTGAATTCTTAATCCTTAATATGGTCGATTATGTTAGTTTATGCACCACTTTGCTTAATTTGCTGAATAAGAGGCACAACAAATAATGTTTAATACATATGCACCTGCCTTTTCATTTTTAGAGCTTACAGATAAAACAGGTTTTAAGGATGAAATGCACCATTAGACTTAAAGAAATGAAAATACATTTTATTATTTATATGAAATGCATCTTTCAAGTACACATTATTCTGTGAATTTAGCAACATAATACTAATAACACTTTACGCTTCCTACCATGAATAAAAAAAATTATGTACATGGTGTTATGTAACAAACACACAAGTCTACCTAAAATATGCAATATTTAGTTTACTTGATTAGATCCTTAACTACAAACATGACTAAAGAAAATCAATTTTCAAATGAAAAAATAAAGCTCAAACTACAAGCAAGCCACTATTAATCTATCATACAGTACGTTGAAAAAATTAATTTTATGAAAGCCACAAGTGATATCCCTTATTGTGTGAAAGCAGCATCCTTGCTTTTTTCCTCTTCATGATTATTTTGGGGAAGTTCCTTATCCAGAACACGCTGTGCCTCTTCAGACTCCGCAACCTCAAGTACTGTTGGATCTGCTGCTGATTCTACCATCGATGGATCTCCTGCGGATTCTATTATTGATAGATCTGATATTGATGGATCTACTACTGAGTCTATCATCGATGGATCTGCTGCTGATTCTATCATCGATGGATCTCCTGCGGATTCTATTATCGATAGATCTGATATTGAAGGATCTGCTGCTGAGTCTATCATTGATGGATCTGCTATTGTTGGATCTGCCGCTGATTCTATCATCGATGGTTCTGCTATTGACGTATCTGCAGCTGATTCTATCAGTGATGGATCTGCTATTGATGTATCTGCTCCTGATTCTATCATTGATGGATCTGCTATTGATATATCTGCTGCTGATTCTATCAGTGATGTATCTGCTATTGATTGATCTGCTGCTGATTCTACAATTGATGGATCTGTTGCTGATTGATCTCCTGATGTTTCTACTGTTAATGGATCTTCTGCTGATTCTACCATTGATATATCTGTTATTGATGGATCTGCTGCTGATTCTACAGTCAATGGATCTGCCCCCAATAGATCTGCTGCTGATTCTACCATCAATGGATCTGTTATTGATGGATCTGCCCCCAATAGATCTGCTGCTGAATCTACCATCGATGGATCTGTTATTGATGGATCTGCTGCTGATTCTACCATCCGTGGATCTGCCCCCAATAGATCTGCTGCTGGATCTTCCTCCAATAGATCTGCTGCTGATTCTACCATCGATGGATCTGCCCCCAATGGATCTGCTGCTGAATCTACCATCGATGGATCTGCTGCTGATTTTACCATTGATGGATCTGTTATAGATGGATCTGCTACTGATTCTATCGTCAATGGATTTGCTGCTGATTCTACTGCTGATAGATCTGCCATTGATAGATCTGCTGCTGAATCTGCCACTGATGGATCTGCTGCCAATTCTACTGCCGAATTATCTGCTGCCGATTCTATCGCCGAATGATTTGCTGCTGATTCTACCACAACTGGATCTGCTGCTGATTCTACCGCTGAATTATCTGCTGCTGATTCTATCGCAGAATGATCTGCTGCTGATTCTATCACTGATTCTATGTCAGATGGATCTGTCACTGATCCTACCACCACTGGATCCGCTGATGATTCTACCGCCAAATTATCTGCTGCTGATTCTACCACAACTGGATCTGCTGTTGATTCTACTGCTGAATGATCTGCTGCTGATTCTACCACTGAATGATCTGCTGCTGATTCTACCACTGCTTCTATTTCCAATTGATCCATCACTGATTCTACCACCATTGGACCTGCTGCTGATTCTCCAGCCAAATGATCTGCTGCCGATTCTACCGCTGAATGACCTGCTGCTGATTCTACCGTCGAAGGACCTGCTGCTGATTCTTCCACTGGTTCCATTTCCGATGGATCCGTCACTGATTCTACCATCATTGGATCTGCTGCTGATTCTTCCGCCAAATGACCTGCTGCTGATTCTACCGCCGAATGACCTGCTGCTGATTCTACCGCCGAAGGACCTGCTGCTGATTCTTCCACTGGTTCCATTTCCGATGGATCCATCACTGATTCTACCACCATTGGATCTGCTGCTGATTCTACTGCTGATAGATCTGTTGCACTCTCAGCCAGAATGTTTATTTCAGCCTCTGAAATCTCCATATCGGCCTCTTCCACATTATGTTTGTTCAAGTGTTTGATATAGGTTTTGACTTTGGTGAAAGTGCTATTGCAGGTCTTACACGTGACTTTTTTCCGAGCATGGGATGTTTTGATGTGCTGACCGAGTAAACTTCTGGTTGGAAAGCTCTTTTCGCACATGGGGCAAGCGCTCGCAATTTTTCCAGAGTGAAATTTCACGTGTGCCGCAAGAGCCACTTTGTAGCCGAAGCGTCTGGGACATAAATGGCAACCGTGTGGCAATATGGACTCTCCAAACTCGTGAACTTTAAGATGAGCTTTCCAAGAAGACTCCCAGGAAAAGCTCTTCCCACATTGCTGACACTTGTACCTTTTATCATTCGTGTAATCATTGTGTACGGCTCTATGTTGCATAAGGTAACGCATTTTAGGAAATTTCTCCCCACAAGTTGTACAAACAAAAATCGTCTCTTTAACTTCTGATTCATCTTTTTGCCTTGGGTGACTTGCCCGTTGATGCTTCATAAGGGTACGTTTACTACTAAACCTCTCTTCACAGGTCAAACAACTGAAAAACTTGACCTTAACACCTTCTCTAATCTCAACAATTACAGTTGAAGTGCCATTTTTTCCCTTTATATTTTGGCCTTGGTCGCCTTCCTCTATGTCCATGTCTTCAGTAATAGCCATCTCACTTTCCTCAGGTTTAACACTATCATCCAGTGAGGAGTTTAGATCTTGGAATGATATGCTGTCATTTAAATCATATTCAAAAGGTTCGTCTTTGACGCAGGCAAGTGAAATGGTCTCAGAAATGGTGATTGTGCACGTGTTATCTGTTTCCTGTCAAATAAAGCAATACAGAGTTTTAAGGACGATGTATATAAGAGCCATTACTGTAAATATTACTGTTGTTATGTTTGACCTCATTCGTTTTACAGCCTTACCTCATTCTGTATATTGTTTGGAGTCTCAAAGGATCGATTTACACAGAAGATCGTGGGCACGGCATCTATGCCTAATATTTTGCATGTGGTGTAACCCAGATCCAGTTTTAAATAGCACTCCTCAGAGAAATGTTCACCGCACACCCGAGATGAAGAAGACACGCTTTCTCCACTTGGTTTACTGTCTTCCAAAAACTTCATCCACACGCTGCGTCTTTTCGGATCCTCTGGGAACATGTAATGAATAATCGTGTCCGATCGGTTTGGACAACCGCCAACATCACATTTGTGTGCCATATCGTTTACAAATTCTCAGTATCTGTGGTTTTAATTCAATGTATGTAACTTTAGTTCTCAGAAGTTCTCTTATTTGTACTTGCACTCCCTCGTTATGTTTTAGGTTCAGTAATCATGCTAAAAACAATGTTGTTTCTTCTAATGTTACTGATGATGTTAATGATTCAATTGGCGCCCCCTATTGAACAGGAGCGCCGTCTGCTGTATACTAGTTAGTATATTAAAGTTGAATAAACGGTAAACTAAAGTTTTACAGTATTTTTATTATGTGTGAGACACATTTTATGTATAAATATAATTTCATTTTAATATGTTTCACCTCATTAATAGTTAAATATTAATATAATTCACTTTTTTAAATACTACGTAATAACGTTTGTATATAAATATGCATGTATATAAATGTAATATTAATATATAATATTTATATACTATTCTGTTTAATTTTATAAATAATTTTTAACGAATCCGTAGTTTGATCTTGTATCCGTTGTCAATAAAGTTTTGTTCTGTTGACTGTGACGTCTTGCGCATGCGTCAGTCTCATCTTATCTGACTAGCGGCATTGGTCACCTCGCAGCTGCTCGTTTAAGTAAAATATTTAACATATTGTTATAAATCGCTGTCGTTTCTAAACATCATAAGAAAGTTGTCGACCTGGTGTAAAAAATATGCCGAAAAACAAAGGTGAGGCGTTTTTAATGAGACTCGTGTGAGATGTTAGCTTCCAATTTAGCAAACAAGGTAAAGTGTGCTGGTGGATGTATGTTAAATATTTTATTTTGACGTTTGGCAGATAAATAAACGCGAATTGTCACCATGAGTAAAAATAAACGTCGTAGAAAATGATTTTGTCCCAAACTGCATTCTGTGTTACGCAGTTAGTTTTTTTTTTGATTGAAGGGTTAACAGTGAATTATAGCTCGTTAAAGGTCTAACTTTTAATCCATATACTTACCATTCAGAGACATGTTTAAGCAAAGTCCTTTTAGGGACTAAATATCTTTGTCCTAAATCAGAATATCTACTAATATTACACAAAATAAAGTTGTTATACTTTACGTCATCACGTTAATGTTCTCAGATTGATGCGTACGTTGCTCAGTCATTAGGCAACAATGTATCAGGCTAATCCAATTGTTTGAATCGCCACATATGATACATTTTAAGGGAAATATACTGCTGTTACAATGGTTAACCAATGGTTTAATTCCTTTTTTTTTTTGTTTTAGATTTTGTGCATGTTAATCTTCCATAGTCATCATTGCCCTGTTTTATGATTAATCCCATGAAAATATTATTGTGTAGTACCTTATCCAATTTTCGTGCTTGCTTGTACAGGTAAAGGAGGTAAAAATAGGCGACGTGGTAAAAATGAAAATGAATCCGAGAAGAGGGAGCTGGTCTTCAAAGAGGATGGACAGGGTACATCATTATTTTACTACTCGTATTACATTTTCAATGTGTATATATTGGGTAAAGACAAACAAGACACTTGGTCTTGCTCTACCCAATACACATTTCAGCTTTTAATGATATAATTTGTTCTATTTTCTAGAATATGCTCAGGTCATTAAGATGTTGGGGAATGGCAGATTGGAGGCCATGTGCTTTGATGGAGTCAAGCGGCTTTGTCACATTCGAGGAAAGCTCCGGAAAAAGGTGCTTTACAGCTCCATTCTGTAAAGCCTCAAGCTGAATGCAGATTCAGCATTGTGTAATCAATATGTGAATGGGCTGGATTGTGGGTTTTAGGGGAGTGATAGAATGATTTAGACCAATTAGTCAATAACAACTGATGAAACTAATTAACTGATTAAATTAATGTTAGGTATGACGGCGCAAAGGTTTATTCTGCATGGGACAGACCGTCTTCAAATGTATTGGTTAGAAGCAGAAAGCTAATTATTGCAACACTTTTTGTCTTTGTAAAATTAGGTTTGGATTAACACATCAGACATTATACTCATTGGATTAAGGGATTACCAGGTTTGTTTGTTTAATATTTTTTAGTAAATTACAAATCTATTCCGTATTGTTGTTTGCCTATAAATGAAGTTTACAGTGTTTTTGGCATTTAAAACCTTATTCTTTTGGTTTGAAAAAAATGTTTATTTAGAATAAATTCTAAACTGTATTATCAGGATAACAAAGCAGATGTCATTTTGAAGTATAATGCTGATGAAGCTCGAAGTCTGAAGGCCTATGGAGAGCTTCCAGAACACGGTCAGTATATTTGATCCCTATCTGATAAACATTACCTAGCTTGAAAGATATGGGTCTTTTTTGCCGCACTGAAATAAAAATGCACTGTCACTTTAAATTTTTACTGTTGGTGCCTTACAGCCAAAATCAACGAGACTGATACCTTCGGGCCTGGTGATGATGATGAGATTCAGTTTGATGATATTGGCGATGATGATGAGGACATTGATGATGTAAGTATGAGTGTAATTTCTTAGTTGATAAAATAACTCCAATACATTACAAAACCTTACACTCTTTGCCTTTTTACTGGAAGTCTAATGAGAAGTTTTTTTATTTCATTTTTTTTCAAGTGTTTTTTTTACTAATAAATCTGCCTAATGGCTTACTTGTCTTGGTAAGATGCATATTGTAGAACTTGAAGAAAATTTATACATTTTTGTCCTTACAATCCCTTTCTTAACGTTGGAGGAGGGACATAAGTGTACAGTGTAAATGCAATGATGATATCTGTTGTCATAACAATGGTCCATCCTTTCTCTAGATCTAAGAAGCTGTGAAGTAAGCATTTCACAGTCTACGACAGAATCCTCACATACCCGAAGCCACCTTTCTAACAACATGTGCACAGAGGCTCAAGTTTTAAGTTTCTGTGATTCACAAATTGACTGCATTGTCACCTTCAATCCATTTTGTTATCTTTTAATGTATTTATATTGATTTCACATCAAGTGGAATTTAGCTACAAGTACAGAATCTCTGGATTCGCAATAAAAAGATAACCAATTTTATGTTTGGTCTTGCAGTCTGTATCCTAACAGAAATGTTTAAAAACCCTGTAGGATGATAAATCTGATATCTATAGTGCGTCCATCTTTTTGAATGTTTTTCCGAAATTTATTATTTACTGATCACAACAAAAATGCATTAGCCAATGCGTTTATGGTTCTTTAAGCCTGTGTCTGGTTAGCTCCATGTTTCACAATTATTTTTTTTTTAATCAATCCTATTCTTGTTTTTGCCTATTTAGAAAAATTAATACTCATCAGTTTTCAGGGCTGCAGAATTTATGAACGTTTTTCATTGCTCAATGTTTGTAAGATAAAAAATAAAACTTTACTTTCTGATATGATCAAATAACCAGAGTACCAGAGTATTTTTGTATTAAAATAGGCAAACTAATGCAAGAATTATGAGCGTTTATAGGTTGTATTCTTGATTAATTGGTCCTTTTGAAAGCATAGCAGTTGTTGGTTAAAACCTGTTCATATATTGTTTTGATGAGCTAATGATGTCCTCTGCTGCTTTTGATCAGAAAACTTGTGATTTTGAAATAAAATCAAATATTTAAAACTTCAATTTCAAATATTTGTATTATAAACCATTAAATTTCTGTCGTTGTCCTAAGTTGTTTTTACTGCTTATTGTTATTATTTAAAACCTTAACATTTGGTCTGACAAGCAAAAAGGCAGTTTAATTGCTGTGAATGTGTGCATGTGTTTAGTGACTGGCTTTGTGATATTAGTCACTGCCTGTTTGTCTACCCATCACGTGTGTTGCACTGTGCAAAACAAAGACAGCATATAGCATTCATGTGTCTGCATGCTTTAACACAGGATTAGGGGGAATAATGTGGTGGCTCATATTTCCCTGCCCTTTATAACGTCATCTTAAATTTGTGTTTAAACATGAGCCCTGGAATCCTTTTAAAAAGCATCTGATTTATGTATTTATTTAAATAAGCATAGCTGTGTGTGCTTTTTTAAATGACATCACACACTTCTGTGACCTCAAGTAAGCAATAGTTTCAGGAATATTTTGCACAGTGCATGAGGAGTTACTGATTCCGGCTGTTTTGTTTAGATTATTTTGCAGACCATAATATGTATACGATACAGAACACAATAACAATGTACTGCTTAACAGGTTAATTATAGGACAGTGCCTACATTGTTATGCTAATGAAGAAATGACATCCTGATTTGTTTCTTTGTGTTGACATGCAGCCACCTGTCAGTATTAATTTAAATGTCAAATACGTGTAAATCAGAAAATTGTATCACGTGCATAGCCGTCCTGTTTCCATTTATAGAACTGTATACAGAATGACGTAATGCACTGCTGTTGGGCGCGCGCGCTTTGCACGTAGCGATTGGTGGAGCGTGTAATGATTTATTAGAACCTCGCGCTCTTTGGATTCTGCCCTCACTGTTGGTATGTCTTAAAACAAAATGGTGATGTTCGGATGAGATAAATCTACGTTTAAGGCGAACCGAGGTTTATTTTAAAAATAAATCGGTGTGCGATACTATTTAATCGACCTGTTTCTTGTGGAGTCGGAATGTTACCTGGACACTGATCTTTGGAAAACGTTCGTGACGGAATTGGGGATGGCAGCAATTGTGGAGAACCAGACTGGTAGGTTTTGTCGTGTTTCTTTTTTTAAATTCTCACAGAAATCCCAGGCTTGAAAAATATAAAAGGCGAGCATCTTATAACGTTGTCATGGAAACTGAGTGCTGAGGTGCAAGGAGGAGGGGTAACCAACACTGGCCTATGCAGGTGACCAAAACTGCACCTTTAAAAGGGAAATTATAGTTTTTTGAATCGACATGTTTTTCATGACATTTTTTAAAATCTCTTAATTTCAACATTACAGTAAGCTATAGGCTACTATATTTACCGTGCCACAGACAACAAGCTGTACTGATGCCAAGCTTTCTTGACTGAAAAATTGGTCTTTTCTAACAGTTTTCTTTAGAAAATACGTGTTTTAAGAACCATTAAATAAAGTTACTTATTTAATGTTTGGTTATTATGTTTTTTTCTGTATTAGTAGCTTATATTCGAGGTGTTGTTAGAATTAATATATGCTTTAGTCTTATTTGTAGTCAGACATGGTGTTTGCTACCATTATTTACATTGCTTTATGATATCAAAGATAATTTATTAAGATATGTTTCCATACATAGCCTTCTGTTAGGTATAAATATAGATATTTTTCCAATATATTTGTATGTGGTTGAGTTGAAGCAAAGCATAATGCTGTTGGCTACAATAAAAATGCCTTTGATGTAGCTTTGTGCTGAACTGACACGAGGCTTAATCTAGCTTCTTATTCGCAGCTTCTTATTGACGCTTTTCGTTCCACCTTAAAAGACGCGACACTTCCGCGTTAGCAGTTTCTTTTTCACGCACAGCTTAGGGACCGTAGCGCATTATCTCTTATTCGTGCTGTTTTGAGTGATTATGTTTATTTTGTTACTGTGAGAGTAATATACATTTGCAAATAAACAGAATAACAGAGTTATGAAAGTAAACTGAGTGTCAGAATGTAAAGATACACGAAATATGTTAATGTAAAATTAAATTGTTAAACGTGTCATCTTTGGATTGCATTTATGAATGATCCCGATTTATATGTCTTTGTGATGTTTGTGTGGGTGCGTGCCTGCTTGCGTGTGTGTGTGTGTGTGTGTAAGTGTGTGTGTGTGTGTGTGTGTGTGTGTGTGTGTGTGTGTGTGTGCGCGCGCGTGCGGATGCGTGCTTGCGTGTGTGTGCGCGCTCAAGCGCGAGTGTGTGTGTGTGTGTGTGTGCGCGCGCGCGGGTGCGTGTGTGCTTGCGAGTGTGTGTGTGTGTGTGTGTGTGTGTGTGTGTGTGTGTGTGTGTGTGTGTGTGTGTGTGTGTGTGTGTGTGTGTGTGTGTGTGTGTGTGTGTGTGTGTGTGTGTGTGTGTGTGTGTGTTTATGTGCGCGCGAGTGTGTGTGTTTGTTTGAAGTTTGCAGATGACTCTAGAAATGATGAATCTACATACAGAAGAGAGGCTGGCTGCTTCAAACTGTGGACATGAGAGAAGATTTCTTGAAGAGCCCCTTTCACTCCCTCTCACCATTCTCAAATTTACTGTGCCAGAAAATTCGTCCCACAAGACATCTTCACCTTAAGCAGTTACACAGTAGCATATTTGCTCCGACCTTGCAGTTTTAAAGTGCAGTATTGCATATTGCAATATCCCACACTAGGGTTTAACAGGCTTAACTGTGTAAATACATTTGTGCAATGTACATTATATGCATTTTTATATACAGTACTTGTAGATATTTGTAAATAACTCTCTCACTTGCTTCTTATCTATGTTATTTGTTTTAATTTTCAATTTTACATTAAATGTCGCTTTTTGCTGTTTATGTATACTGTATGTCTGTAAGTACCAAACTAAAATTAATTTCTTGTGCATGTGTGCACAATTCGCAAATAAAGCTAATTTTGATTCTGGTTCTGATTCTTATTGTAGCTGTTTACACTTTACAAGATATAATGACAAAACAACAAATTCAATGTCCATTTATTATACAAATTATTCCTTATTACATAACACTCTCAAATCATTTTAAAGACCAATTGCATTGTCAGCTCAGTTGTAGGCACTATATCTGAGCTGCTTTTTGGGGTGCGTTTAAACTTTCACTGCAGGGTCACACTCATTGCTCTTGTCTATCCTCATGAAAAAAGCAGACTTACTTACAGAAGCATTCTAAACTTATGATCCCATAAACTTGGCATTTTTGACAATACAATTACAGACACTGCATTTCTAACCAAATTTGAAGTGCTATATCTCAGTTGCCCTCTGGGGTGCGTTTAAACTTTCACTGCAGGGTCACAGTAAGTGCTCCTATCTATCACCATCCATATATCTCAGTTTCCCTCTGGGGTGCGTTTAATATTTCACTACACAGCAGCATTTTAAAGTTATGGTCCCATAAACTTGGCCTTTTTGACAGTAAAGTTACAGACATTGCATAGTTTACCTGTTATATCTCAGTTGCCCTCTGGGGTGCGTTTAATATTTCAATGCAGGGTCACACTCAGTGCTCATTTCTATCACCATACCAAAAACCAGACTTATTTACAGCAGCATTTTATAGTTATGGTCCCATAAACATGGAATTTTTGACAATACAGTTAATAGACATTGCATATTTAACCATGTTTGAGGTGCTATATCTCAGTTGCCCTCTGGGGTGCGTTTAATTGTGCACTGCAGAGTCACAGTCAGTGCTCCTGTCTATCACCATACCAAAAACCAGACTTATTTACAGCAGCATTTTATAGTTATGGTCCCATAAACATGGCATTTTTGACAATACAGTTACAGATATTGCATATTAAACCTGCTATATCTCAGTTGCCCTCTGGGGTGCGTTTATTATTGCACTGCAGGGTCACAGTCAGTGCTCCTGTCTATCACCATACCAAAAACCAGACTTATTTACAGCAGCGTTTAACAGTTATGGTCCCAGAAACGTGTCATTTTTTACAATACAGTTAGTAGACATTGCATATTTAACCATATTTGAGGTGCTATATCTCTGTTGCCCTCTGGGGTGCGTTTATTATTGCACTGCAGGGTCACAGTCAGTGCTCCTGTCTATCACCATACCAAAAACCAGACTTATTTACAGCAGCGTTTAACAGTTATGGTCCCAGAAACGTGTCATTTTTTACAATACAGTTAGTAGACATTGCATATTTAACCATATTTGAGGTGCTATATCTCTGTTGCCCTCTGGGGTGCGTTTAATATTTCAATGCAGGGTCACACTCAGTGCTCCTTTCTATCACCATACCAAAAACCAGACTTATTTACAGCAGCATTTTATAGTTATGGTACCATAAACATGGAATTTTTGACAATACAGTTAATAGACATTGCATATTTAACCATGTTTGAGGTGCTATATCTCAGTTGCCCTCTGGGGTGCGTTTAATATTGCATTGCAGGGTCACAGTCAGTGCTCCTGTCTATCACCATACCAAAATTCAGACTTATTTACAGCAGCATTTTAAACTTATGGTCCCATAAACATGGCATTTTTGACAATACAGTTACAGATATTGTATATTTAACCTGCTATATCTCAGTTGCCCTCTGGGGTGCGTTTAATATTGCACTGCAGGGTAACAGTCAGTTCCCCTGTCTATCACCATACCAAAAACCAGACTTATTTACAGCAGCATTTTAAAGGTATGGTCCCAGAAACTTGCCATTTTTGACAATACAGTTAGTAGACATTGCATATTTAACAATATTTGAGGTGCTATATCTCTGTTGCCCTCTGGGGTGCGTTTAATATTTCAATGCAGGGTCACACTCAGTGCTCCTTTCTATCACCATACCAAAAACCAGACTTATTTACAGCAGCATTTTATAGTTATGGTCCCATAAACATGGAATTTTTGACAATACAGTTAATAGACATTGCATATTTAACCATGTTTGAGGTGCTATATCTCAGTTGCCCTCTGGGGTGCGTTTAATATTGCATTGCAGGGTCACAGTCAGTGCTCCTTTCTATCACCATACCAAAATTCAGACTTATTTACAGCAGCATTTTAAACTTATGGTCCCATAAACATGGCATTTTTGACAATACAGTTACAGATATTGTATATTTAACCTGCTATATCTCAGTTGCCCTCTGGGGTGCGTTTAATATTGCACTGCAGGGTAACAGTCAGTTCCCCTGTCTATCACCATACCAAAAACCAGACTTATTTACAGCAGCATTTTAAAGGTATGGTCCCAGAAACTTGCCATTTTTGACAATACAGTTAGTAGACATTGCATATTTAACAATATTTGAGGTGCTATATCTCTGTTACCCTCTGGGGTGCGTTTAAAATTTCAATGCAGGGTCACACTCAGTGCCCTTGTCTATCACCATGTAAAAAAATCAGACTTATATTCAGCAGCATTTTAAAGTTGTGGTCCCATAAACTTGGCATTTTTGACAATACAGTTACAGATATTGCATATTAAACCTGCTATATCTCAGTTGCCCTCTGGGGTGCGTTTATTATTGCACTGCAGGGTCACAGTCAGTGCTCCTGTCTATCACCATACCAAAAACCAGACTTATTTACAGCAGCGTTTAACAGTTATGGTCCCAGAAACGTGTCATTTTTTACAATACAGTTAGTAGACATTGCATATTTAACCATATTTGAGGTGCTATATCTCTGTTGCCCTCTGGGGTGCGTTTAATATTTTAATGCAGGGTCACAGTCAGTGTCCCCGTCTATCACCATACCAAAAACCAGACTTATTTACGGCAGCATTTTAAAGTTATGGTCCCAGAAACTTGCCATTTTTGACAATACAGTTAGTAGACATTGCATATTTAACCATATTTGAGGTGCTATATCTCTGTTGCCCTCTGGGGTGCGTTTAATATTTCAATGCAGGGTCACACTCAGTGCTCATTTCTATCACCATACCAAAAACCAGACTTATTTACAGCAGCATTTTATAGTTATGGTCCCATAAACATGGAATTTTTGACAATACAGTTAATAGACATTGCATATTTAACCATGTTTGAGGTGCTATATCTCTGTTGCCCTCTGGGGTGCGTTTAATATTGCATTGCAGGGTCACAGTCAGTGCTCCTGTCTATCACCATACCAAAAATCAGACTTATTTACAGCAGCATTTTAAACTTATGGTCCCATAAACATGGCATTTTTGACAATACATTTACAGATATTGTATATTTAACCTGCTATATCTCAGTTGCCCTCTGGGGTGCGTTTAATATTGCACTGCAGGGTAACAGTCAGTTCCCCTGTCTATCACCATACCAAAAACCAGACTTATTTACAGCAGCATTTTAAAGGTATGGTCCCAGAAACTTGCCATTTTTGACAATACAGTTAGTAGACATTGCATATTTAACAATATTTGAGGTGCTATATCTCTGTTGCCCTCTGGGGTGCGTTTAAAATTTCAATGCAGGGTCACACTCAGTGCCCTTGTCTATCACCATGTAAAAAATCAGTCTTATATTAAGCAACATTTTAAAGTTGTGGTCCCATAAACTTGGCATTTTTGACAATAAAGTTACAGATATTGCATATTTAACCTGCTATATCTCATTTGCCCTCTGGGGTGCGTTTATTATTGCACTGCAGGGTCACAGTCAGTGCTCCTGTCTATCACCATACCAAAAACCAGACTTATTTACAGCAGCGTTTAACAGTTATGGTCCCAGAAACGTGTCATTTTTTACAATACAGTTAGTAGACATTGCATATTTAACCATATTTGAGGTGCTATATCTCTGTTGCCCTCTGGGGTGCGTTTATTATTGCACTGCAGGGTCACAGTCAGTGCTCCTGTCTATCACCATACCAAAAACCAGACTTATTTACAGCAGCGTTTAACAGTTATGGTCCCAGAAACGTGTCATTTTTTACAATACAGTTAGTAGACATTGCATATTTAACCATATTTGAGGTGCTATATCTCTGTTGCCCTCTGGGGTGCGTTTAATATTTTAATGCAGGGTCACAGTCAGTGTCCCTGTCTATCACCATACCAAAAACCAGACTTATTTACGCAGCATTTTAAAGTTATGGTCCCAGAAACTTGCCATTTTTGACAATACAGTTAGTAGACATTGCATATTTAACCATATTTAAGGTGCTATATCTCTGTTGCCCTCTGGGGTGCGTTTAATATTTCAATGCAGGGTCACACTCAGTGCTCCTGTCTATCACCATACCGAAAACCAGACTTATATTCAGCAGCATTTTAAAGTTGTGGTCCCATAAACTTGGCATTTTTGACAATAAAGTTACAGATATTGCATATTTAACCTGCTATATCTCATTTGCCCTCTGGGGTGCGTTAATTATTGCACTGCAGGGTCACAGTCAGTGCTCCTGTCTATCACCATACCAAAAATCAGACTTATTTACAGCAGCAATTTAAAGTTATGGTCCCATAAACATGGCATTTTTGACAATACAGTTAATAGACATTGCATATTTAACCATGTTTGAGGTGCTATATCTCAGTTGCCCTCTGGGGTGCGTTTAATATTGCACTGCAGGGTCACAGCCAGTGCTCCTGTCTATCTCCATACGAAAAATCTGACTTATTTACAGCAGCATTTTAAAGTTATGGTCCCAGAAACTTGGCATTTGTGTTAAAAATGCAAATTCTTTAACTGTATTGTCAAAAATGCCAAGTTTATAGGACTATAACTTAAAAATTCTGCTGTAAATATTTCTGCTGTTTGGTATGGTGATAGATAGGAGCACTGAATGTGACCCTGCAGTGCAAAATTAAACGCACCCCAGAGGGCAACTGAGATATAGCACCTCAAACATGGTTATATATGCAATGTCTATTAACTTTATGGTCAAAAATGCCATGTTTATGGGACCATAACTTTAAAATGCTGCTGTAAATAAGTCTGATTTTTGGTATGATGATAGACAGGAGCACTGACTGTAACCCTGCAGTGCAATATTGAACGCACCCCAGAGGGCAACTGAGATATAGCACCTCAAACATGGTTAAATATGCAATGTCTACTAACTGTATTGTCAAAAATGCCATGTTTATGGGACCATAACTTTAAAATACTGCTGTAAATAAGTCTGGTTTTTGGTATGGTGATAGACAGGAGCACTGACTGTGACCCTGCAGTGCAATAATAAACGCACCCCAGAGGGCAACTGAGATATAGCACCTCAAACATGGTTAAATATGCAATGTCTACTAACTGTATTGTCAAAAATGCCATGTTTATGGGACCATAACTTTAAAATACTGCTGTAAATAAGTCTGGTTTTTGGTATGGTGATAGACAGAAGCACTGACTGTGACTCTGCAGTGCAAAATTAAACGCACCCCAGAGGAAAACTGAAATATAGCAGGTTAAATATGCAATATCTGTAACTGTATTGTCAAAAATGCCATGTTTATGGGACCATAAGTTTAAAATGCTGCTGTAAATAAGTCTGATTGTTGGTATAGTGATAGACAGGAGCACTGACTGTGACCCTGCAGTGCAATAATAAACGCACCCCAGAGGGCAACAGAGATATAGCACTTCAAATATCTTTAAATATGCAATGTCTAATAACTGTATTGTCAAAAATGCCATGTTTATGGGACCATAACTTTAAAATACTGCTGTAAATAAGTCTGGTTTTTGGTATGATGATAGACAGGAGCACTGACTGTGACCCTGCAGTGCAATATTGAACGCACCTCAGAGGGCAACAGAGATATAGCACTTCAAATATCTTTAAATATGCAATGTCTAATAACTGTATTGTCAAAAATGCCATGTTTATGGGACCATAACTTTAAAATTCTGCTGTAAATATGTCTGATTTTTGGTATGATGATAGACAGGAGCACTGACTGTGACCCTGCAGTGCAATATTGAACGCACCCCAGAGGGCAACTGAGATATAGCACCTCAAACATAGTAAAATATGCAATGTCCACTAACTGTATTGTCAAAAATGCCATGTTTATGGGACCATAACTTTAAAATGCTGCTGTAAATAAGTCTGGTTTTTGGTATGGTGATAGACAGAAGCACTGACTGTGAATCTGCAGTGCAAAATTAAACGCACCCCAGAGGAGAACTGAAATATAGCAGGTTAAATATGCAATATCTGTAACTGTATTGTCAAAAATGCCATGTTTATGGGACCATAAGTTTAAAATGCTGCTGTAAATAAGTCTGATTTTTGGTATAGTGATAGACAGGAGCACTGACTGTGACCCTGCAGTGCAATATTAAACGCACCCCAGAGGGCAACTGAGATATAGCACCTCAAATATGGTTAAATATGCAATGTCTACTAACTGTTTTGTCAAAAATGGCAAGTTTCTGGGACCATAACTTTAAAATGCTGCTGTAAATAAGTCTGGTTTTTGGTATGGTGATAGACAGAAGCACTGACTGTGACTCTGCACTGCAAAATTAAACGCACCCCAGAGGAGAACTGAAATATAGCAGGTTAAATATGCAATATCTGAAACTGTATTGTCAAAAATGCCATGTTTATGGGACCATAAGTTTAAAATGCTGCTGTAAATAAGTCTGATTGTTGGTATAGTGATATACAGGAGCACTGACTGTGACCCTGCAGTGCAATATTAAACGCACCCCAGAGGGCAACAGAGATATAGCACCTCAAATATCTTTAAATATGCAATGTCTAATAACTGTATTGTCAAAAATGCCATGTTTATGGGACCATAACTTTAAAATGCTGCTGTAAATATGTCTGATTTTTGGTATGATGATAGACAGGAGCACTGACTGTGACCCTGCAGTGCAATATTGAACGCACCCCAGAGGGCAACTGAGATATAGCACCTCAAACATAGTTAAATATGCAATGTCTACTAACTGTATTGTCAAAAATGCCATGTTTATGGGACCATAACTTTAAAATACTGCTGTAAATAAGTCTGGTTTTTGGTATGATGATAGACAGGAGCACTGACTGTGACCCTGCAGTGGAATATTGAACGCACCCCAGAGGGCAACAGAGATATAGCACTTCAAATATCTTTAAATATGCAATGTCTAATAACTGTATTGTCAAAAATGCCATGTTTATGGGACCATAACTTTAAAATACTGCTGTAAATAAGTCTGGTTTTTGGTATGGTGATAGACAGAAGCACTGACTGTGAATCTGCAGTGCAAAATTAAACGCACCCCAGAGGAGAACTGAAATATAGCAGGTTAAATATGCAATATCTGTAACTGTATTGTCAAAAATGCCATGTTTATGGGACCATAAGGTTAAAATGCTGCTGTAAATAAGTCTGATTTTTGGTATAGTGATAGACAGGAGCACTGACTGTGACCCTGCAGTGGAATATTGAACGCACCCCAGAGGGCAACAGAGATATAGCACTTCAAATATCTTTAAATATGCAATGTCTAATAACTGTATTGTCAAAAATGCCATGTTTATGGGACCATAACTTTAAAATGCTGATGTAAATAAGTCTGATTTTTGGAATGATGATAGACAGGAGCACTGACTGTGACCCTGCAGTGCAATATTGAACGCACCCCAGAGGGCAACTGAGATATAGCACCTAAAACATAGTAAAATATGCAATGTCTACTAACTGTATTGTCAAAAATGCCATGTTTATGGGACCATAACTTTAAAATACTGCTGTAAATAAGTCTGGTTTTTGGTATGGTGATAGACAGAAGCACTGACTGTGAATCTGCAGTGCAAAATTAAACGCACCCCAGAGGAGAACTGAAATATAGCAGGTTAAATATGCAATATCTGTAACTGTATTGTCAAAAATGCCATGTTTATGGGACCTTAAGTTTAAAATGCTGCTGTAAATAAGTCTGATTTTTGGTATAGTGATAGACAGGAGCACTGACTGTGACCCTGCAGTGCAATATTAAACGCACCCCAGAGGGCAACTGAGATATAGCACCTCAAATATGGTTAAATATGCAATGTCTACTAACTGTTTTGTCAAAAATGGCAAGTTTCTGGGACCATAACTTTAAAATGCTGCTGTAAATAAGTCTGGTTTTTGGTATGGTGATAGACAGAAGCACTGACTGTGACTCTGCACTGCAAAATTAAACGCACCCCAGAGGAGAACTGAAATATAGCAGGTTAAATATGCAATGTCTACTAACTGTTTTGTCAAAAATGGCAAGTTTCTGGGACCATAACTTTAAAATGCTGCTGTAAATAAGTCTGATTTTTGGTATAGTGATAGACAGGAGCACTGACTGTGACCCTGCAGTGCAATATTAAACGCACCCCAGAGGGCAACTGAGATATAGCACCTCAAATATGGTTAAATATGCAATGTCTACTAACTGTTTTGTCAAAAATGGCAAGTTTCTGGGACCATAACTTTAAAATGCTGCTGTAAATAAGTCTGGTTTTTGGTATGGTGATAGACAGGAGCACTGACTGTGACCCTGCAGTGCAATAATAAACGCACCCCAGAGGGCAACTGAGATATAGCAGGTTAAATATGCAATATCTGTAACTGTATTGTCAAAAATACCATGTTTCTGGGACCATAACTTTAAAATGCTGCTGTAAATAAGTCTGATTTTTGGTATAGTGATAGACAGGAGCACTGACTGTGACCCTGCAGTGCAATATTAAACGCACCCCAGAGGGCAACTGAGATATAGCACCTCAAACATGGTTAAATATGCAATGTCTATTAACTGTATTGTCAAAAATGCCATGTTTATGGGACCATAACTATAAAATTCTGCTGTAAATAAGTCTGGTTTTTGGTATGGTGATAGACAGGAGCACTGAGTGTGACCCTGCATTGAAATATTAAACGCACCCCAGAGGGCAACAGAGATATAGCACCTCAAATATGGTTAAATATGCAATGTCTACTAACTGTATTGTCAAAAATGCCATGTTTATGGACCATAACTATAAAATGCTGCTGTAAATAAGTCTGGTTTTTGGTATGGTGATAGACAGGAGCACTGAGTGTGACCCTGCATTGAAATATTAAACGCACCCCAGAGGGCAACAGAGATATAGCACCTCAAATATGGTTAAATATGCAATGTCTACTAACTGTATTGTAAAAAATGACACGTTTCTGGGACCATAACTGTTAAACGCTGCTGTAAATAAGTCTGGTTTTTGGTATGGTGATAGACAGGAGCACTGACTGTGACCCTGCAGTGCAATAATAAACGCACCCCAGAGGACAACTGAGATATAGCACCTCAAATATGGTTAAATATGCAATGTCTACTAACTGTTTTGTCAAAAATGGCAAGTTTCTGGGACCATAACTTTAAAATGCTGCTGTAAATAAGTCTGGTTTTTGGTATGGTGATAGACAGGAGCACTGACTGTGACCCTGCAGTGCAATAATAAACGCACCCCAGAGGGCAACTGAGATATAGCAGGTTAAATATGCAATATCTGTAACTGTATTGTCAAAAATACCATGTTTCTGGGACCATAACTTTAAAATGCTGCTGTAAATAAGTCTGATTTTTGGTATAGTGATAGAAAGGAGAACTGACTGTGACCCTGCAGTGCAATATTAAACGCACCCCAGAGGGCAACTGAGATATAGCACCTCAAACATGGTTAAATATGCAATGTCTATTAACTGTATTGTCAAAAATGCCATGTTTATGGGACCATAACTATAAAATTCTGCTGTAAATAAGTCTGGTTTTTGGTATGGTGATAGACAGGAGCACTGAGTGTAACCCTGCATTGAAATATTAAACGCACCCCAGAGGGCAACAGAGATATAGCACCTCAAATATGGTTAAATATGCAATGTCTACTAACTGTATTGTCAAAAATGCCATGTTTATGGGACCATAACTATAAAATGCTGCTGTAAATAAGTCTGGTTTTTGGTATGGTGATAGACAGGAGCACTGAGTGTGACCCTGCATTGAAATATTAAACGCACCCCAGAGGGCAACAGAGATATAGCACCTCAAATATGGTTAAATATGCAATGTCTACTAACTGTATTGTAAAAAATGACACGTTTCTGGGACCATAACTGTTAAACGCTGCTGTAAATAAGTCTGATTTTTGGTATGGTGATAGACAGGAGCACTGACTGTGACCCTGCAGTGCAATAATAAACGCACCCCAGAGGGCAACTGAGATATAGCAGGTTTAATATGCAGTATCTGTAACTGTATGGTCAAAAATGCCATGTTTATGGGACCATAACTATAAAATGCTGCTGTAAATAAGTCTGGTTTTTGGTATGGTGATAGACAGGAGCACTGACTGTGACTCTGCAGTGCACAATTAAACGCACCCCAGAGGGCAACTGAGATATAGCACCTCAAATCCGGTTAAAATGCAGTGTTTGTAACTGTATTATCAAAAATGCCAAGTTTATGGGACCATAACTTTAAAATTCTGCTGAAAATAAGTCTGGTTTTTGGTATGGTGATAGACAGGAGCACTGACTGTGACCCTGCAGTGCAAAATTAAACGCACCCCAGAGGGCAACTGAGATATAACAGGTAAACTATGCAATGTCTGTAACTTTACTGTCAAAAAGGCCAAGTTTATGGGACCATAACTTTAAAATGCTGCTGTGTAGTGAAATATTAAACGCACCCCAGAGGGTAACTGAGATATATGGATGGTGATAGATAGGAGCACTTAATGTGACCCTGCAGTGAAAGTTTAAACGCACCCCAGAGGGCAACTGAGATATAGCACTTCAAATTTGGTTAGAAATGCAGTGTCTGTAATTGTATTGTCAAAAATGCCAAGTTTATGGGATCATAAGTTTAGAATGCTTCTGTAAGTAAGTCTGCTTTTTTCATGAGGATAGACAAGAGCAATGAGTGTGACCCTGCAGTGAAAGTTTAAACGCACCCCAAAAAGCAGCTCAGATATAGTGCCTACAACTGAGCTGACAATGCAATTGGTCTTTAAAATGATTTGAGAGTGTTATGTAATAAGGAATAATTTGTATAATAAATGGACATTGAATTTGTTGTTTTGTCATTATATCTTGTAAAGTGTAAACAGCTACAATAAGAATCAGAACCAGAATCAAAATTAGCTTTATTTGCGAATTGTGCACACATGCACAAGAAATTAATTTTAGTTTGGTACTTACAGACATACAGTATACATAAACAGCAAAAAGCGACATTTAATGTAAAATTGAAAATTAAAACAAATAACATAGATAAGAAGCAAGTGAGAGAGTTATTTACAAATATCTACAAGTACTGTATATAAAAATGCATATAATGTACATTGCACAAATGTATTTACACAGTTAAGCCTGTTAAACCCTAGTGTGGGATATTGCAATATGCAATACTGCACTTTAAAACTGCAAGGTCGGAGCAAATATGCTACTGTGTAACTGCTTAAGGTGAAGATGTCTTGTGGGACGAATTTTCTGGCACAGTAAATTTGAGAATGGTGAGAGGGAGTGAAAGGGGCTCTTCAAGAAATCTTCTCTCATGTCCACAGTTTGAAGCAGCCAGCCTCTCTTCTGTATGTAGATTCATCATTTCTAGAGTCATCTGCAAACTTCAAACAAACACACACACTCGCGCGCACATAAACACACACACACACACACACACACACACACACACTCGCAAGCACACACGCACCCGCACACACACACACACACTCGCGCTTGAGCGCGCACACACACGCAAGCACGCATCCGCACGCGCGCGCACACACACACACACACACACACACACACACGCAAGCAGGCACGCACCCACACAAACATCACAAAGACATATAAATCGGGATCATTCATAAATGCAATCCAAAGATGACACGTTTAACAATTTAATTTTACATTAACATATTTCGTGTATCTTTACATTCTGACACTCAGTTTACTTTCATAACTCTGTTATTCTGTTTATTTGCAAATGTATATTACTCTCACAGTAACAAAATAAACATAATCACTCAAAACAGCACGAATAAGAGATAATGCGCTACGGTCCCTAAGCTGTGCGTGAAAAAGAAACTGCTAACGCGGAAGTGTCGCGTCTTTTAAGGTGGAACGAAAAGCGTCAATAAGAAGCTGCGAATAAGAAGCTAGATTAAGCCTCTGAACAGACAGCGTGTGCCCCAAGCTCCACCATGAATCTGGAAATTCATTGATTTGTGTTTCCCTCAAGCATTTTGACTTTGCATATGTTTGCGTACCATTAAAACCAATGTTTTTTTTAACACTTTCATAGTTACATTTACTCCCCCCAGTCTTGAATATTTGTTTGCATGCTTGGCTCATAAGATGTTTGCACAGATGTTCAGGGGTGTGTTTTTGCGCTCATAACATTTCATTTCCTTTCTCATTCAAAGATGGCTGTTCAAAAAAGGAGCGAAGTCGATTAGCCAAAGAAAGGAGAGAGGATAAAGACAAGAGCCAAGGTGAGTTATACGCTCCAGGTCTGTTAAAAACATTGCCTGCGATGTTTAATTCCTAATTAAACTCTCTGACATTTTCTGCTGAATGGGGTTGTTCCAGGGCAATAGACTGCGGGTCTATACATCACTGATATACCATTGGCACTTGGGCAGCAGCCTTTTTATAATAACCCTAAGTGCTTGGTATAACAGAATCAGTAATGTCAGCAGACAGGGAGAGGCTTGGCCTTCACAGCATCAAGGCAATCTATAGAGGCATTTATATCCATCCCCCACTATGTTTCTAGCTGCACGTGAACAAACTCTTTGGGAGAAGCAACGGCGTGCGCAGGAGCAGTATCTGCGTTCGGTGGAGGATCGAAGTAGGCGTCTAGAGGAGCAGCGGCAGAAGGAGATGATCCGTCGCTCAGCAGTGGAGGAGAAAAGGAGGCAGCGCGTTGAGGAGGAAAAGGTTAGGGGTTGCGTTTGAACTTTGAAGTTCCTTTGGAGTGTCCATTGGTAGCATAGATGTGTTTCTATTTTTTAAAGAAAAAATTTAAATAAAAATTGGCCCTTTTTAATGCACGTTCCTTGTCTTAATGTGCTCCACCTACAGTATGGGGTGGCACGCCTTAATGGACAATGTCAAATAGGCTGTATGTACTTATGGCACTTTTCCATTGAATAGTATGGCTCGGTTTGCTTTTCCATTGGAGTTTAGTGCCACTACAGAGTGGGTGGGATTATAGACTTATCATTACAGTTGCACCGCCTCTACTGATGGGACATCATCGAAAAAATGCAATACAATCAAATGCTCAACACGGAGCAACGGAGCATGATGAAATGAACGCCTTGATTCTAGACCTATGGATGTTTTTCACTGCTGAAAGGGAGTTTGGGAACTTGTACAACAAATTACAGATGATGACATCACTTAGTTTGCTCGACGGTGCATGAGGGTAAGCTAATCTTGCTTTTAGCAATGATGCTGGAACTAATGATCCTCTCTGACCAATCAGTGATCTGCAATGGTACACGACACGTTTTAGTGTCCTATGGATCGCTTGAAACCCCAACCGAGGTATTTGTGTATACAGTGGGGGAAAAAACAAAAGTGAGATGTACTGAGCCATACCGGGCCATAATATCCAATAGGAAAGCACTAATAGATTTGAGCAATTTAACGTTTATTGTTAATGAATAGTGTATTAAAGACTAAGTACAGTACCATCCAGTGCTCAACGCTAAGGATTTTTGTGGTTCAGATTTTTACTTCCCCTTCAAAATTTGACTGGCCCCACCACAAAAAGCAGCACTAAAATGAAACAGGCCAGATTATTGTTTTTGACCCCTGTAACCTTTATAAATAAGGTTATTACACTAAAAACTACTAGCCTACCTTATATAAGCGAGCACAAAACTTATTGTTGCATATTTAAATTCGCAAGGCCTCAAAACGCGTGCATAAACTCTCATGATGGTGCTGCACTGGCCCGATCCGGCAAGTGACAATTATGTAACTGGCCCAAGCATCTTTCATGCTGGCCCCGGCTCACCGGGCTATCCCTATTGTCGAGCCCGGATCATGCGATACAATAGCTGTACCACTCAAGTACTTTTTTGTAAAAGGTGTTACTATAGCTCAGTTGTTAGAGACTGCTTTAGGAAATGTAAAGATCATTGGTTCGATTCCCAGGGAACACACAAATTGAATACAATGTAAGTTGTTTTGGATGAAAGCATCTGGCAAATGCATAGATGTAAATGTTAATGGAAGGAAGGCAGTAGCTTCACATTGTTCAGTCCTGTGACTGTTGCTGACATCATATTAGGTGACACATAAGCATTTCTGTATAGATCAACTAGAACGGTGCTAGTCAGAGGTTGGATTTCCAGATAATGTGTACTGAATGTATAAAGGTGCAATGTGGGATCTCTTGACAGAAATGCTATATAATATAGATAACTATATTATCAGTGGTGTATAAAGACCTTACATATTGAACTTTATTGTTTTTTACCTTACTGTATGTTCACACAACATGAGTTTGAGTATACTAGCTTCATTCGCGCTTAAAGGTCGCACATGAAATTCTAGTCATTCAAGACATTCACGTGTAAATTCGCATCATGGTAGGAGCTTATATAGGTCAAATTGAGTAAACTTACCAGATTGTTCGACCTCCTCACTCACTTTCTTCCATACATGATCCTTTTAATTCCTGTAAAAGTACAAAGATGCAGTGCCGGCGTCATGGGGGGGCATTCGCAGGCCGTGCACCCCAAAGAGGTTTTTGTACACAGTTTTTTATTAATTTAATATATATATCAAGAATAATTAAAATAAATTAAACATTATATGTTTCATAACTTTTAATGTTATAAAATGAGGAAAATTTAGTTGATATAATGCTTTTTAAAATTAAAATAGACCAGTTTCTCTCATTGGTTGCATTGCGGCGTCATTACGTCTTTAGCATATTAATGTGAGTTGATACTAGCAATGTGTTTTTCGCGGCATTTTATGGATCGTGGAAAATATGGATATTAGAAAATTTCAAACAAACCAGCACCGCCTGCTCCATCTGACTTCATGCAAACACAGGTTGGCTTAAACTCGGGGATTAGCAACAAGATCGAGACGTAATTTTCAAATCTACAGGACACTGTTTTAAGGAAGTTTAATGTTTGCACACGTTGTCTTAAGCTTTTTTAAAGGTAAGTTATGCGTTGTTTTAATTCACGTAAGCCTAAATGTGAAGTGTGGCTATAGACCGTTAACAGCATTGTGACGTGATTATGGTAATACTGATTAGTTTGTGATCTTCTGCACTCTATACGGGAAATGAGCTGACAGTCTGAACGTTACCAGTTGTATGAGTGTGTGCTTGCACTGTATTTGTATGGCTTGTTTTTGCAAGTTATTGTTGCTGATTTCGTGCCACCCTGTTAGTTATGGTCTGGCGCCGGCTCTGCGAAGATATATCGTGTAGCGATGATGATTTTCCCCCATTGTTGTTTTGTTTTTTTGCCTCCACTCGCTTCCTGTATTCACGTCACTGCTAAAGCAATTGCTCCTGATTGATTAATGCAGCGCTAAAATCCACCAAACTTTAGATTTTTCAACTCATGCGGCAACGCTTAATTCACGCAAAACACGCCATCCGCTCCGCGCCATCCACGCTTACCGTGCCGCAGGATGCCTATTCGTGTCTTTGCATTGACTTAACATGTAAATCACTCGCGCTTGCCACCTCTTCCGCAACTGGTGTGAACGCACCTTTAGAATAAGCAGCTTTCATCTACATACACCAGATTCCTTACATTGAAGTTGCTGCCATGTTTATACAGTACCCCTAAACAGACAAACTCTTCTACAGAGTGCGTTTCATCCCTACGTTGTCTCAGACGACAACATGTTTATCCTGTGGTAGCTAGCGTCTCTTTGCGTTTCGAAATTGAGTGGTGAGATGTGGACTGAGCTGTTGGTTGCAATTCCCAATCTCACTGTTAAAAAAACCCACACTGGACCTTTAATGCACTGTGTGTTGCATTGGATAAGAGCATAAATGTATCTTGATGTTTGACAATGCCACTACCACTCAATAATGCAGGACTCTGGTTAGATATGGCGACTTTTTATAATAGGAATAGTTTTTGTTATTCGTGCATGGTTTTGTGGGGAATTTTTCCTCTCGGAGTTCTTACCTTTTTGACATTGAGCTTAACAGGAAAGGAAAGTATTTGTTCATATTGATTGAAAAGTAGCCTCCCCCATTCAGTTGCTGTAATGACCGGTGACTCTCTCCTGGGTGATCGAATGACCTCACTATTCCCGATATCCATTCGAAACTGACATATACAACTCAAATTACCCTACACAAAGACAGTGTTTCATAGTAAGGGTGTATTTGAGGAAGCCAAAAGGGAACCTTTATGCAAAATACTGTTATTAGGATGCCTACTGCTGTTGCAATGGATGTGTGCAGGGTGTGGTTTCTGAAACTGCAATGTGTTAATATTCTTGCTCTGTGCTGCCTCTACCTTAAATGGCTCTGTTCTTGGCTGGCGCTCCGATTTAAATGAATTCTGTGTCCTCTGTGTCTGCAGTGAAATCAAATGTGCGTCAGTCTGCCCTCCTTACGTCCACCTGCAGACAATTTGCGGCGTAAGCCTCCTAGTTGTCTTATGAAGTGTGCACTCGTAGCTCTTAAACCATTTTTTACCTTCTTCAGCTGTAGATTAATCAAATGAAGAATAACATGATATGATGGCGTGAGAGGGGATAAAAGAGATGTCTTTTATCACCAAAAGGGTGTTACTTTGCAATAATATACTTAGATTTGTATACTATCCTATAGCAGACATTATATAAAAATATACTGCAGAATGAACTGACCAGCTGTATATAAGAAACCTGAGTAGTAGTGTAATTATTAAAACATTTTATACATTGTTGCATTCAGTGTAATGTTCAGTTGTAAACATCAGTGCTTTAGGATTTAAAGGGTTAAATCTGTTTATCTTGAATTAATTAAGATGATATTTAAAAGCGAGAACATGGCTACTGTTCTGGTGAGAGAAGAATGAAGGAGATAATGGGGTGGGGTGGAATAAGAGAGCAAGCAGAAAGGCAAAATTCATAAAGGCTTCCTGATTTCACTGATGTAACCTGTGTCATTGTAATAGTCTCTGTGTGTGTGCGTGTGTGTGCGTGCGTGCGTGTGTGTGTGTGTGTGCTCACCCGTTTGTGTCAGCCACCGAGGGGGGAGGGTATGGGTGGAGTTAGATGGGACTGTTCTCTGCTCTGTCTGGCTATTTGCCTTTAAACACAGAGTCACCTGGGAGAAGATAGATAGTGAGTGTGTGTGTGAGAGAGAGAGAGAGAGAGAGAGAGAGCCCAAGAGAGGGTAAGGCGAGAAAGGCAGAAACAGGAGGCAAGGCCCTCTTATTTTTCTTGCACGCATACGGGGAGGACAACAGGGAGAGAGGGAGTCAGAAACGCATAGGCGAGGTGGTCGCCATGGAGCAGGCAGCCTTATCCCCATCCTTTCGGCGCCGCAGCGACAGTTCGGTCAAAGAGTCTCTTTTCTTCCCTGTTTTGGAACGCAACGAACAGGAGCGACTGGAGGCCCTGATGCGACGCTCCATGGAACGCAACCTGCAGGCGGACCAGAGGCCCAAACGCTGGACCTGGTGCGGACCTCCCGGAGTCTGCGAGGGTGAGTTGTGGAAGGATGTGATAGGTCCCTTGTGTGAACATTAAGACAGATGAAAAACAGGGTGTGGAAACTGCAGTGCAGCTCTTTTGTTTGGATAAAGAACGGATATTGAACGTAAGAGCAGCAGCTGGGTGAGAGATATATGAGATGAAAGGCAGCGATGCTTGTATTAGATGCAGATGCTGCTTGTGACCGCTGCAGTGTCACAAAGGCGTCGGTCTGTTGCTAATATCCGCCTGACTGGGGTGGGCAGCCAAAGGAGTTGCCCAAGCTGCAGAGTAGCTCAGTCTCAAGGTTAGCGCTGACTGATCAGTATCAAAGACCCAGAGGACCATAAATCCTCTGTGCAATATCACTGTCACCTGGAGCGAGGGATAAATCGGGCTGTTTTAGTTGTAAACAAACACCATAAACTGTGCTGTCACAGTGCCTGCACAGTGCACACAGCATGTAAGAATGGATAGCTAGAGGCTTTTTGTTGTGTGCTACGTTCTTACTTACAGTAAAACAATGCATTTATTTTTAATTATTCAAGTCTATAACTCTTCCCTGTTGTAGGAAACGTAGTTTAAGATAAATTGACTAGATCACTGCTTTTGAGACTACCCAGATTCTGTGGTGCATTCATAACTACATCAATTATTTACACTGTCCAGGAGCCAAATGGTAGCCCAAAACCTCATCCGTTTCAGATGCTTACCAAAGTAGATTGATAATAAAAATATAGAAAAATTGCACAGATGTTGTGTTCTGAGTTTGGGCGTGTGATTAAGAATCAGTTTATAGCCGCCCTTGGAGACCATTAGGCTTCCTGAAAAACTGATATGATCTCATTCATCGCCTGCATGCTGTCCTCTGGATTATTTCATCTTGTTGCTGTGGTTCATATTACCGTCTAGCTTTTATTAGCGCAGCAACGTTCATTTTTTACCTCCCTTCTGCAAATAATGCTGTCCTCCATCAGACCAAATCTGCTGACCAAGTATATCAGTATTTCACAGGGACACAATGTTTTCAAGGGAGTTTTATATTATGTAGCCTGTGATCTTGTGAAATACTTTGTGGCAAGCTCACGCACCTGTCCTTTCTCTGCTTTGCATTACCTGCCGTACAGGTGATCCTAAGATAGCCCCGCCCTCTCCTCCTGCTTCTGCCTCCTTAGCCAATGACCCTGCAGCTCACCCTCCTGCCAGCAAATCTAAGAACGGTATTGAATTCCTGCTGCTTTGTTTGTCGTCTCCTTTACTTCCCTAAAGGTTAAAGGACCTTGATTGTTTTTGTAACGCTTTGCATGTGCATGTCTTTGTCGCGGTGTATTGGGTTTATCTTGATTGTCTTATTTTTGGTATAAGTGTGATTCCTTTATTTATATTTGCCATGCGACATCCTGCATTGTTTGTGGTACAGATATTGATACCTCATATTGATGAATTGTGTACTACTGCTTGTCTAAGCAACAAGGTGGGGGATTAAACAAAATCCAATAGTCTTATATTAAAGTAGGATTTAAGTCATATCCTAAAGACTTTGGGTCATGGGCTACTTTAACATAAGAATACAAATAAAAGTGATAGTTCACCCAAAAATATAAATGCTGTCATTATTTACTCACCCTCAAGTTGTTACAAACCTGTATAAATATCTTTGTTCTGCTGAATAGAAATTAAGATATTTTAAAGAATGTTTGCAACTAATGCAGATTAGGGGCACCATTGACTTAGTAGGAAAAAATAATTCTATGGAACTGAATGGTGCCCCTGATCTGTTTTCGGTTTTAACGTTTTTAAAAATATCTTCATTTGTATTCGGCAAAACAAAGAGATTTATTTAAGTTTGGAACAACATGAGGATAAGTTAACAATGACACAGAATTTAATTTTTTGGGTAAACTAGCCCTTTAACAGGATTTAAATAGGATGATGCATTTTTCTATAAGCAACCACCCAGAACACCTAAACAACCAGTGGCGGCTCGTGATTGCTCTTCCGAGGGGCGCAAATTCAAAATATGTGTTTGGAGTGTCATGTGTGTTGCTCGTGTTTTCAAAATATGTGTTTGTTGCGTCATGTGAACCATGTGCATCACGTGTTTTGTCAAAATAAGTGCCTGCTGCACACGCGTCAAAACCGTTTATGATAAAAGAGATGCTCACGTTCACAAAATGCATGCAAGACACTCACTTAACAGTACACTCTGAATATGCATGAGATTATGCGAGTATCTGGCAAACGCAAGCGTTTCTTTTATCATAAACCCTTTAGACGTGTCTGCAGCAGGCCTTATTTTGACAAGACATGTAAAGCCACAGGTTCACTTGATGCGGCGAACACATATTTTGAAATTACAAACCTCACACACATGTTGTGACGAACTTCGCATCATGCACCCTCGAAAAAAGAAGTCACTGGCCGCCACTGCAAACAACCACATAGTAATGCATTAAAAAAACAATTTAACAACTCACATTTTCTTCCAAAAATATCTGTGTTTGTATTTTCTTTCAAGCATATGTTGTGTTGATGAGAATATGAAGCTGTTTGAATTTAAAATCCATCATAGGTCCCATTACAGGACATAGAGTTAAATTTATCAGCTGGGGAGTTTGATAAATTGTTTTCCTCCCAGAGATCCGGACGCAAATCATGGGAGCATCTGTAATTAGGATCAGCCCGGATCTCCATTACATCCCCTAAAGAATGCATATGGGTCTCATATGTTACCTGATTTCATATGCAGACCCACATCCCAGTTTAGCAAACTCTCCCGCTAATCCCACAAGCAGTATGACACAGCTACTGCAGATACAAACACACACCTGCATTCATACATTTTTTCTGTACTGAGATAAACCTACTTTATATGTATCAGCTCCTGCTGCTCTTCGAAGTCTTTTGATCATTAAAACATTAACACAGTAGGCAGTTATTATTACTTAGGACAAATAATCAAAATCAAGTCAGATGTTTTCAGAAGAAGAAAAAGTCACGCAATTCAAAAACAGTACAGTTATTTTTCTTATTCCATTGATAGTGTTTTTTAATTCCATAAACCTTAATAATAGATTTAGCTGAAAATAAGACTGGCAAACATGTCATTTTTGCTTTCAAGTAAATGTGACCCTATGTGTGAAAACCATCGAAAGTATCATTTTTTTGTGATTTACAGTTTTCTAAAATCATCCAACATAATGTAAAGATCATTCTGTGAAAATATAACCTTGTTATAGTCAAGATTGAAATCAAACTTTGATGCTCCAAATCACAGTATGATGAGACTTTATCTTGGATTTTACAGACAGAGTCACAAATTTTTTTTTATTGTGTCTGTACATCCGTAAGTGAATAAACATTGTATCTGTCTTGTCTAAATGCTTGCTTCTGTGTTGTTCCTGTGTTTCATTCTTCCTGAAACCTCTCACAATGGATTTTACTGCAGTTGAAGATTTTATGATTCAGCCCGAGTCTCCAGACTCCCTGAGCAGAAATTTCTCCTCTGCTACTTTGACAGAAAGAGGCAAGTATAGTTGCATATAGCTTCACTATTTAATTCATTTCAATTTTTGCCCCGCCCCTTTTTATTCCTTTGTCTTCCTTTGACCTCCGACCCCTCGGTCTCTTGTCTTTGTTCCCGATTAGCCTCCTCCAGCCCTCATAGGTCTCCATACAGAGCTTCTCCCAATAGAGGCGAACGGAAGAAGGTTAGTGCGTCGTTCTGTGGACCGCTTGACGATTCCAAAGGAACATCCACGACTCTTAAAACCCCTCAGGTCTGATCTGCATGGATGTGTTAATTTGTCAGATAGCTTGCACATTTATATTTGGTGCATTACACTATGGCAGTGTTTTCCAACCCAGTCCTACGTGCCACCCCTCCCTGGATGTTTTAAATGTCTCCCTATATAAAACACCTAGGCTGAACGTTCAGTCATGACAACACGTTGCAAAAACGTTTTTTAAACAGAAACGGTGGTGCGTTGCACACGCCTGTTCTGATAACGCAAGAGTTGCAACTATTGAAGCTGAGAAGGCTATTCTTTGTGTTCTTTTTGAATAATTTTTTTTAAACGTACCAAAACGTTGCACACCGGTTTTTAGCTTAAACGTGCCCCTGATTTAACGGATCCACTTGTAAGTTAAATTAGGGAGACATCTCCAACATTCTGGGAGGAAGCTGATGAGCTGAATCAGGTGTTTCATATAAGAAGAGATCTAAAACATTTTGGGAGGGATGCAACGTAGGACTGGGTTGGGAAACACTGCACTATGGGACACAACCCACAGAGGAGCTGGTCTCCTAGCAACCAGGCAGATCTTCTCCAATCTGTGCAGTTGTCCAATATTAGTGATAGATTTTTAGCTTACAGCAGGGTTTTCAATCCAAGTTCTTGCAGGTATAGACAAATAAATGATAAAGCATACAGGATTTTCTCTTTAAAGATAAAAATATGCTATACATATTTACAGATGAAAGTGTGTTAATGTTTTTACTTTGCTGAAAAGACCAGCTTAGACCAGCATCTAAGTTGGTTTGTGCTAGTTACTATGCATGGGCGTGACTAGTGAAGCATAGCTTGTGTATATTAAAGGGACACTCCACACTTTTTTGAAAATATGTTCATTTTCCAGCTCCCCTAGAGTTAATCATTTGATTCTTACCGTTTTGGAATCCATTCAGCTGATCCTCGGGGACTGGCGCTACCAATTTTAGCATAGCTTAGCATAATCCATTGAATCTGATTAGACCATTAGCATTGCGCTCAAAAATAACCAAAGAGTTTTGATATTTTTCCTATTTAAAACTTGACTCTTCTGTAGTTACATTGTAAGACTGATGAAAAATTAAAAGTTGCGATTATCTAGGCAGATGCTGCCGTAACACGGGTGCAGGAGGTGCAATGATATTACATAGTGCCCGAAAATAGTCCCCTGCTATTGAAAGTTACTAAGGGGACTATTTTCGGCTGCTGCATAATATGATTGCGCCTCCTGCAGCCATGTTACAGCAGCAAAGTCCTTGATTATTACGCCAGAATGAGAGTATAGTTCCTAGCCATATCGGCCTAGAAAATCGGTCAAAAGTCGCTCTTAGTACATGATGTAACTACATAAGAGTCAATTTTTAAATAGAAAAAATATCGAAACTTTGATCATTTTTGAGCGCGATGCTAATGGTCTAATCAGATTCAATGGATTATGCTAAGCTAGGCTAAAAGTGGTACCACCAGACCCGGAGATCAGCTGAATGGATTCTAAAACTGTTAAAATCAAATGTTTAACTCTAGGGGAGCTGGAAAATGAGTATATTTTTTTAAAAAGTGGAGTGTCCCTTTAAATGTGGCTTTGTGGCTTCCTTCGTAAAATTATTCTGATTCTGGTCTCTGGTTTTTTATATTTAGAATGAGAAGCCAGAAAAGTGCACCATTCAAAGCTTTGTTGACTACCCAATGAAAAAACTTGAGTCTCCAACAACACCCACCCGCAGTTCCTCTGCAAGCAAGAACCCCGGCACACCCAAAAGGTTTTACATGCATTTAAATGCATTTGTTAATTATAATTTTATCATAGGGAATTTAGATTCATGCATTTTAACTTTACTGTTGTAATCCAGATCAAGGTCGTCCAAGAGTCGTATCCAGTCCCCAGCCTCCCCGGGGCAATACCCTCCATCTCCAATGAAGCATAGAGCCACCACTCCATGCAAAGAGACCAAGACTTTGGAAGGAGAGGAGAAAGGGTCTCTGGAAACCAAAGGCACCAGCACTTTAGAGAGAAAGACATCCAGAACAGAGAGAATCCCGAAGTCTACAAGCAAAGAGCTGGGATATAATGCAGGTAATGTCTTGTTGATAGCATTAAAGCAATCTTAACTTTTCCACTTACGATGTTAGTATGTTTTATTATACATGTCCAATATGGTTTTAAAATGTAACATTCTCCCACTTTGTACTTTTTCTGTTGTTGAGTGTCTATCCAGCTTCTCTTTATCTCGCTCTTGCTGGACAGACCATGTTTTTTGTGAACACCAAACCAATATTGTTGTGGTGTACATGTAGGCACATGCTTAACATATGTTGTTTTTTGAACTAGGAAGTAAGATTTCAGTTCTGAAAGCTATAGTAGGCCTTTATAGAGAAATGAACTCTTTTATCTCAAAAGATCAAGGAAATTTTTATTCCTAGTGATATAACCACTTTAAATAATGTAATGGTATCATGTCTTTCATGTCAAAAGATGAAGAAAATGTGATTCCTCCTTATTATTGTCATAATAATATGACAATGATTAAGTGTCCCCTTTGTCTATCTCCATCCATGTGTTACAGAGTCACCAGTGACTCCCACTGGTAAAGCAGGTACCACTGATGCTGAGGAGGCCTCCAGGCTGCTGGCTGAAAGACGACGTCTGGCCAGAGAACAGAGGGAGCAAGAGGAAAAGCATCGGCTGGAAGAGGAAAGGTACAGATGCTCTGTGTCTCCAGGGGTTTAAGTGTTAGTAATGTGCTTTGAATTACACATCATTTTCTCCATGGATGTCAGACTCAGAGCGGAGGAGCTCCAGAGGCAGCAGGAGGAGGAGATACGGCGGCAGGAGCGGGCGGCTCGAGAGGCTGAGGAGAAAAGACAAAGGCAGGAGATAGAGCGCTGCCAGAGAGAGCAGGATGAAAGGCAACAAAAGGAGCAACGTTGGAAGGATCTCCAGGATGACCTAGAGAGACAGGTCAGAGGGGTCCAATGATTTTTTATAAAAGTAGCATTACCAGGAAAAGAACATCAAGCCTTGGTGTCAGTGACGGCCCGTGACTTATTTTTTTGAGGGCGTACGATGCAAAGCTTATCACAAAATGTGTACCCGTCATGTGTGTGGCTCATAATTTTACAATATGTGTTTGGCGCATCATGTAGGTCGGCGGCCGCCACTGCCTTGTGTTCTTTTCCTGGTTATTAAGCGAGCCATGTGTGTCTTTTATGGGTATCAATGATAAGATAAATCAATAAAACATACAGTATGGTCCAACAGGATCATCATTTTGCACATACTAGTGGAAGTCTTGCTAGCTCGTGTGCATGCTGTCATTAAAACAAAAAGGCTTATCACATTATAGACGGTTTCATCGGATGCACGTGCGCTGACGCGATACACGTCTGGATCCGAACTTTACTTCCGGTTTCGTTTATTTTTATGGTCTGACTAGTTGCTAAACGGATCTCTTGAACAAATGCCTTGTCGAATATAACAAATGTTTTGGTTTCCTAAGTAATCTATGTGTTGGTTTTTGCTTGTTATATAAATAAACTACGTTTAAAGAACTTTGTTGTTATTTATTGTTAGCAGAGTTTACCGGAAGTTACGTGCGGACCACGACAGCCGCTTGTTTATGTTGTTACTGCTGAAACGTCTATACTTTAAAAAAATTATTTAGCTGATCATATCATTTGTTACACATTTTCAATAGTGGTTCACAAGTAATTTTTTATGTTTTTTCCAAAAGGTTATATTTTAATTATATTAATAATTTTGTGCTTATTGTTTTGGATCGAAAGATGTTACAGGCCATAACAATATAATATTTTCTGTAAAAATAGCTTATATTGCTGAAAATCATGATTTTCTGTGTCTGTTCTGTTACTTTCAAAATTAGCGTGTGGTTACAGCTTTTCTCGTTTATTGGAAGCATTTTGTGCAGCATTTAGTGCAAATATGTTTATCATCAACGGCACAGGCAGGATTATGGGTGCACGAGCAAGGTATCCAGATCGATTTTCTGTCTCCTATTGAAAAAGAAATACACTAGTGGTCGGCACGTACCGTGTGAAATGCTCATTAGCATTACCTTTAACACCACTAGCTTTGTTATTTTAGCAAAGTTGTAAAGCAGTGGCAGCTCGTGACTGCTCATCTGAGGGGTGCTACTTCAAAATATGTGTTCAGAGTGTCATGTGTGTTGCTTGCGTTTTCAAAATATTTGTTAGTTGCATCATGTAAACCATCTGCATCACGTGTTTTGTCAAAATAAGTGCCTGCTGCACACGCGTCAAAACCGTTTATGATAAAAGAGACGCTCACGTTCACAAAATACACACAAGACACTCACTTAACAGTAAACTCTGATTACGCATGAGATTATACGAGTATCTGGCAAACGCGAGCATCTTTTTATCATTTACCCTTTTGACACGTCTGCAGCAGGCACTTATTTTGACAAAATATGTGATGCACACAAGATCTCTCGACGCGCAGAACACATATTTTGAGAAAAGGAACCACACACATGATGGGCTACATACATGTTGTGACAAACTTAACATTGAGCGCCCTCGAATAAAGAAGTCACCGGCCGCCACTGTTGTAAAGATCATCCATATTTATTTTTCAACTCTAAAAAACAAAAATACAGTAAATAGGTGCATAAAATGTTAATATAACAGAGCAAAAATCCGTATTTAGTGTGTCCAAACGTCATTCAATTAGAGTTAAAAATTAGGCTTTTATTTAATTTAGGTTTAAGAGAGCCTGCAGGTTCCTGCTATTGCTGAAGTGTAACTTGGAAAGTCAAACAAATACTTAACACTTTAGCTTAATTTTTTTGTTTTTTAATACTGCATAAACATTTCCTGTATTTTCTGGATGTATTCTAAAAAAGATAAATAATTATATATAGTCACTTTATCATTGCAAAAACAACCAATTTAAAGGTGACATGATGATCTAAGACTTAATGTACACAAAGGTGACAAGCAAGAAAGGGGAATAAAGCTGAGTCATCTCTCGAGTCACCAACTTGTGCCCTTGCAGCAGTGATCTGTTCTTTTATAGCTGTGGATGTGAGTAGCAATGGGTGTGTATTGATAGAAATGTGATGTCTTGATGTCTGGCAGAGAGAGGAGGCAGTGCAGAGGGTTCACAGGGAGGCTGAACGGAAGAGACAGGAGAGAGAGCTGCTGAAAATTCAGGAGGATGAGGAGAGGCTACAGAGGAAGAAGGTTCATCTCTCTTTTTTTTTACAACTAGAGTCAAACAATTTATGGAAACCTACCTTGTTACAGTCTGTAGATCCTTTTACTCCTACAAAGACGCTTTTGTTAAAGATGCCATACGGCCGATTAAGAACTTTGTAAAAACCCTTAGCCGTATATGCAGTTGTTTTGTCAGTTAACTGAATATTTTATTTACATCTATGATTTTGATTTTGTCAGCGTATTGATGAGATAATGAAACGAACAAGGAAACAAGACGGAGAATCAAAGGTAAGTCTGATACAGTCTGTCTCTGGACCGATATATGGTAATATCAGATGACAAAATGTCACTGACTGTATCAAATAATGTCCTATGATTTGTGATTGGATAGAAAGAGGAGCCTTCAGCAGACACACCTCATATTTCTGTCTCTCCGTCTCCGTCTCCCTTGGAAACTGGAGGTACTGACTCACATTGTGACTTGTATGGTAATAGAGTTCTACAGTGGGCATTGTAAACATACAAACATGTAATCTTTCATTTAATAAATGGACAAGACCTTGTCTTTCACACACACACACATTTGTTTGATGTTATTGCTGAATGACTCAGCGTGAAGTAGTTTTGTGAATAATGTAAAAGCGCCATCATGTGGTGCAGTTAAGAACTGAAATCAGTGTTTTTGATTTAAAGGGGACATATCATGAAAATCTGACTTTTTCCATGTTTAAGTGCTATAATTGGGTCCCCAGGGCTTTTATCAACTTAGAAAATGTGCAAAAGATCAACCCAGTAACTCAGTCTTGGTAAACTATTCTCTGCAAGCATGTGAAAAAATAGGTCATTGACATTTGTCTCCCCTTGTGATGTCAGAAGGGGATAATACCGCCCCTTAATCTGCACTATCCAACCACTGCACTACCATTTAGTGCAGAGATCAGCTCATTTGCATTTTAAAGGACACACCCCAAAACGGCGCTTTACAAAGTGGCAATTTTGACATGCTATTATAAATTATCAGTGGGGTATTTTGAGCTACAACTTCTCATATGCATTCTGGGGATTTATTTTACATTTAAAAAAGTCTTGTGAAATGTCCCCTTTAAAAAATCTTTTTAAATATAATGCTTCCCAAATATTTTAAGGGTTTTTGTTTCAGATTAACCAGCATTAATCTTGCACAACAGGTGGTCCATCAAAGGCAACATCTGAATCTCCAGTCATATGCCTTGAGCCTTTGGAGGCAAAGGGTAATGGGGCAGATGATCTATCTGATGGAGTTCAATCTATGGATGTCAGGTTAGTCTAAACATCAAAAACTCATGCCTTGTTTCATTCTTATATATAGTACAAAGATATCTGGTAATATTCATATAAAAAATGTGCTTGATTTGGTCGTTCTAAAGATGTGTAATTTTTTTTACAAAAGACGTCCTTGGGGGTCAATATGACCCCAGTTGAAAATAAATAGGAAATTATTTGTCAAAAAAAAATTCAACACATAACATAACATCTAGATCAATATATATAGAAACAATTAAATCAAATTTAGATCATAATTTATGTGAATTTTTCATAAAAAAATGATATTTTACATGCAAGCTAATTGTGTATTTAAGTGGTAAACAGGTACAAAAGTACTTCATATCTCCCAAAACACTGCATTAATGTTGGGAAGTAAACAAAAACAGATATATTATTTGTATCATTAAAAATGTATATATTTTTGTAATCACTCAAATTTCTGGGGTCATTTTGACCCCCAATGACCCTTAGTGTAAATAAGAAAATCATGGCTTATAAGGGTTAAAAAGATTGAAATACTTTTTCTTGCAGTCCAGTCTCCAGAGATGAGCTCCTCTCCGTTGCAGAATATTCTCCAGTCAGTGAGATGGCTTTGGGTGATATCCTTGTTTTGGCCGGGCAGGTCTCACATCCCAAAGGCTCTGCTGCTCCATCATTTGGTGACTGCAACAAAAACCTGATCCAGGACTGCAGCAGCGCTGCTATTGACTCATCACTTTTTCAGAGTCTTATACCGACTTCAGACAAGCTCAACATTTAGACATAAGGTGATTATTGTGAACTACAGAAATATATTACTGGTACATCAAAGACACGCAACTTTTGTGACCCTGCCTTTAAAAAACCAGCTGAAGTGATTTACTGTTTTCTACATAAAATCATCCTATGTAATGCAAAAAACATTCTGTGAAAATATAACCTTGTTATATTTAATTCTAATGTGAAATCAAACTTTGATGAGGATAATAGCATTATTAGATTATGAGACTATATCCTGGATTTCATAGACAGGCACATTTTATTTTAAAAGTATCTCACTCAAATCCAAATGACAAAATCTTATTAAAAAAATAATTGGGATTTTGTGATATTTGTGCTACGCTCTTTAATTCGGCCCTAATGAATCAGATTGTAATTTTTAGTTTTCAGATTTTTCAAACAATGTCTAAACACAATAAGGATGCTGACATGTATGTGAAAACAAATTTCATCATATCTTTACACAATGACATCTACATTCACATGTCTCTTGGCATCCTGATGATGATCAGTTTATATACCAAATATTGACTACATTGTCTTAACAAATGCATCAAATTCCACTCCTTGCCAAAAAACACTGATCGGATTTACTAATGATTATATTCTGGAATAAAAACAGATTTATTTGCATTGCAAACAGAGTCTAAATGTATTAAATTTGTTTATCATTGTTTTTTCTATTTCAGACACTGTTGGATAATGGGGCTGGACTGGGCTGGTGGATTGACGTTGTGAGATGAAACCAACCCTGTGTGCCTCAGTCCAAACTCTGTAGAGCTTCTTCATAAGCTTGCTCCTCTTCCTCAACATCTTTTCAACAGGAAAACATGCACACACTGAATGTCAAAATGTGTCGATAGTCGATGATGGACACTTGATTTCCTACATATACTGTAAAAAAGTTTTGCCTGCTCCTCGTAGATATTCATTTCACATGATTTTACTGTAGTATCACCAAACAAGGCAACTTTATTAGCGTGATCTTCTTAATCCTGTCTTTCACACCTGTAGCGTTGGTCAGTGATGCGCCGTGACACTTGTAGCAGATCCATTGTGTAAAAATTTTTTTATTTTGGGTTACAAAAATGGCCAGCAAACCAAGCAGTTTTGTGCTGAGTCTTCTAATTGTGCTGTATTGTATGGCTGGGGTGTGCAAACAGTATATTGTGTGACTTTCTAGCATCGTCTTAGCAATCCAAGCTTCGTCGTCTGAAAGTGGATATGAATATTTAGTACAGATGTAAAGTGAGATATTATTGCTATCATAACACTGTTATACTGGCATTATTGTATTATTAGTCAAAAGCAATCAGAAGTCACAAAAAAGTCTGTACCATGAAATCTATTGTTTAAAATTTTAAATGGAAATGTGCAGGACTCATATGTGTTTATATAGTATAGTGCTTTATTCTTCAGGGTATTGTTTAGTTCACTGTTTAGTAGTTAACATCACTGCACAGCGCTCTATGCAGAAAACTAAGCAACCGTAAATTCTAATACAGCATCACAAAAGACAGTAATTCAGAAACTTTGCAACTGTATTGACTAAAAAAAAGATCTGTACTTGCCGAGTATGTCCAATCATAATCGTATTTGCTTATCTTGTGGAGAAAAAATGACTTATTTTACCATCTTGTATACTCAGGGTGCTGGTGAGCATTGCATGTGAGCTCAGTTCATTTGGTTTACAATGTCCGTACTGATGTTCTTTAGTGGTCGCACTCTCAATGGCATGTAGTATGATGCTGTTGTGTAAAACCCCTGATACACTAAGTTGGTTCAAGACCAATTTATAGATCAAAAAACTTGGGATGTTGATCACATTTTAAATTGTGAACAGAGGGTGATGGGTTGGTACTGGAATTCAGCACTTTAAAATAACATTTAACCGTAGGTGCATGAATCAGTGAATCAGCTGCTTTGAAGTCGCAGAACCCTGAACTGTTGACATAACAATAAAACATGTATCATAAACTGTGTTTGAGTCATTCCATGAAAAGGAGGTGAAACATTTGTGTTCACAGTCTTTTTGGTTTTGTGTGAAGTTAATTAAACATTAATATATTTTATATTTAGGTTTTCTACAATATGAAAAAAGTTTAAAAAATACAAAACATATATAAGTATATAATGTGATAAGTGATATTTTACTCGCCTGTGTAGTCATAGAAATTGTATTTGAAAATTTTTCTATTCAAAAACTTATTAACACAGAAACTAAAATTGTAGCAGTATATGTCCAGATTTATAAAAAGAAAGACAAAGCAAAAATTAGGCATTTGTTTTAGAATTCCATATTATCAATAATATATAATACATGGGCCTGTAATACATACATACATACACTATATAAATATACACACTATATATATATATATATATATATATATATATATAATTATATATATATATATATATATATATATATATATATATATATATATTTACTGTGCAAAAGTCTTAGGCCACCGCCACCAGACTTTCTGTTTTAGAAGTTTTAATGTCCTTCCATATTTATTTTTCAATCTATATTTTTAAGAAAATATTCAAACAGAAAATACTGGGAATATTTGAGTGTTTTTGAGCAGAATAAAGTAAAAAGACTAATTTCTTTAAAATTAGAAATTAAGATTTAATTTTATTTAGGTTTAAGAGACCCTGGAGTTTCCCTCTACTGCTCAAGTGTAAGGGGAGTTTACCTTAAAAACTTGACACATCAGTTTACATTTTTATACTGTTTTTAATACTATATACACATTTTTTTGGATGTAGACCTATTCTATTAAAGGTGACATAGAACGATTGAACAGAGTATTTATCCTTGTTCTGTGATGTGACATGTAGACCAAAAAATTTTGTTTTGGGTCTGTAATGCCTTAGAAGCTTTCTAAAAACATCTCTCAGATAGCTCTATTAGGGTGGGGGATTTTAAACAAGTGGTTTTGTGCCTATTTGGCTCCCCCTACTGGCTTAACTTGCAATCTCATTACTGATTGGCTGACTTTGCTGCCACTTAAAAAATGTAGCCAATTATTTTAAAGTGGAGGGGCAGTTAGATGCCTGTGATGTCATAAGCATCAGTTTTTCAGATTGGGCTGTTTTCTGGCTGACATTTCTAAAAGAGGAATTTCTATGAGACTGAGATGTTTAGCATGTCTAGCACTTTTTGTATGTTTGTGAATGCGGGTACTTAGACTACCATTATTCAACAAAGACAAGGTAAAAATGGTTTTTCATTCTCTGTCCCCTTTAAAGAGACCGATAAACAATTATATACGATCACTTTAACTAATTAAAATATTTTCTAAAATGGCATAGTGCAAAGCACCTTATGTCTTTTGTTGCTGTTTTGTTTTGAACACTAAAATCTTATATAAATCCAAAAATCACCTTTCTCTAAATCGAACACAGAAAAGAATGTCTGTCTTGAATCATTCTCAGTGTTCACCATTTTTTTTTCCTTGTATTATCCACTGGTATTATCACAACATTTGGTTCTTTATTAGCATACACAACGTTCATCATTTATTTACAATTTAAAATTGAGGAGCGCCGATGCACAAGACGCTAAAAGCCACCCTCAGGCCATGTCAGACAGTTCTGACTAGACGGGATACAGCTACGACCAAATCTCGCGAGATGTTGTGTTTAGGGTTATGTTTGTGTAGGGTTAGGATGAAAAACAGCAGTTCTAGCCATAGACATCATATAGGTAGACGCCCTATCGACCGCTACTGCCTACTGGCGCGGCGAGATATGGGGCCGCCATCTTAGATCGGTCACCCGCTCACTCAGTGTAATCTGTATGACTGGTGGAATGAGCTATCAGCGCATTTAATTAATCATATCTCAGTGAATACCGAACAGATTTTCACGCGGGTTTTTTTGCTGCAAAGGTCATTCATGGGGCTATGATACAGGACACATGGATCGGCGTATTTTAACCCCTTATGTGCCGCAAATCCCGTTTGAGTGGAGGGTGACAATGTGATGTACATCTTTAAATGAATATTTCTCTGGGATTCTTTGGACTAGAAACCTAATCTTGGTCTTGTTTTAAAGAAGACAACTTAGGGTTTTTCACAAATGAGTTAGAAAGTAAAAATATTAAATATAAATATTTTTATAGCCGTTTACCTTTATTTTAATATAAAAATAATGCAGTAACATATTAATTTATAAATAAAATGACATAAAAGTTAATGTTTCACACAATAAATAATGTTAACATGAAGCAATATGTCTCAAGTAGTTGTGATCCAAATTTCAAGTTAAAATCACAAAAAATTATGTTTGTGTCACAATTTTAATGGTTTAACCAACAACTGCCACTAGATTTTGCCACATACTCTTGTACTCTTGTATACTCACAAACTAATAGATTATCACCGCATTATTATTCATGCAAAAAGGTTTTGAAATATGAAAACTACATTCTGAGAGCTTTCCGATGATATATAGCTCATGATTTTTTAGGTTTAGAGTAGGGTTTTAGTGTTATATGCAAAAACAAATTTGGCCTACCTGTGGGCCCGTAACATTTTAGAAACTGACTCTCACTATGTCATAATTTTCCCCAAATGGTAATGAAATATGAAAATTATACTCTTTGAGCTTTCCAACAATATATAGTTTGTCAAGATTTAGGTTTAGAATGTTAGTGTTACAAACACTAATGTGGACAGCGCCACTTAATGTTCATAGTAGGAATAAATGAATATTCACTAAACAGTAATAAAATATTCTGATATTATAAGATATAAAGTATGTTATAATTACATTTATATTTATATTTACATTTACATTTACATATAAATATAAATGTTAGACTACATATATATATATATATATATATATATATATATATATATATATATATATATATATATATATATATATATATATATATATATATATATATATACACACACACATTTATATTTATATTTATAAATATAAATGTTAGACTATATTTATATATATATATATTAATATATAACATTTACACTTATATTTAACATTTATATTTAAATTTAACATTTATATTTAACATTTCACTTCACATTTTTCCCTTGTACAAAATCTTATCTTAAATAATCTATATTTTCATTTTACACCAATTTGTTTGTAAATTTGTGAAAAAGATATACTTTAAAATTGCGGCGCTCCTTTTTTACATGTTTTGACGCTAAATGTGCTAAAACTGTGCTGGATACAACAATATGCCTTTATTTACGAACGGCACCCCATAATAAAGTGAGTCCAAAATCAAAATATGTGGTGTAGGATATAAGATATTTTATAAATCACACACTATAAATATGACAAAGATGCAGAAACAGATAGTTGCAGTAAAATAAGACTTTTTAATAAGGTGAAGAAACAATTTAAAATGATTTAACCCCCCCTCCCCCCCCCCCACACACGCGCGCGCACTGAAAGAGGACTGTTTTGCAGAGCTTCTTTCCCGTGCTCCCTTTCTGTAGTTCAAGAGAGGTTAGTTTGGCAACATGGTGGAGCCTTATCTTTAAAAACACAGACACAACCAATGACAACGAGTCAGACTGATGGTTGTCGATTCCAAGTCTCCTCAATGCCCTACGAAGGAAAACATCCTCTGTTCCTGATCCTCCCGCACAACGTGCATGACTGTTGACAGCTTTTTAAAGTTTGGCGGATCACGCAGCTCACAGCACCTTATAATAATAATAATAATAATAATAATACACATTTATATAGCGCCTTACACAATACTCACAACAGAGAAACTCTTGTAATTATTACTTTACTTTACCCCACCTCTCATTGCAGGGTGAACAGCGGCTGGTGCAGTAAACATAGTCTAGCGAACGTTAGCTGGCTACGATTTCAGTACAGTAAAATCAATAATCCTGGCTCTTGCTCAATTTTCTGGTAATATTCTATTTACAAAATACAACCAATAATACCGCAATGTTAAAAAGTACTTGTGAAAATAATCCTCCGGGCTCTATTTGCGATGGTCTGCCGATTAGAACAGGAAAATGCTCCACAGTGCTCTGGCATCTTATCTGCTGCCATGCAACGAAACTAGGAGAACGACCGGTTTAAGATGGCCGCCGTATTTCTCAGTCCCCAGCGGCCAATAGGGCATCTAGTCTTCTATATGATATCTATGGTTCTAGCTATCTACGGCCTAAAACCCGTGACATATTGGGGCGGTTTCCCGGACAGGGTTTATCCTAGTCCCAGACTAAAATGCACGTTTGAGCTGCTTTAATTTAAAAACACTTTGTCCTGTTTAATTTTCACACATTTTGTTGCCATTGTTTTGTCTTGAGATGCACACCTGGAGTGTTTTTTGTAAGGTATGTTTGTTAAAACTTCTTAATTGACCTAATATTAATAAGGCCTAGTCCTGGATTAACCTAAACCCTGTCCGGGAAACCACCCCATTGGGTTTAGAGTTAGGTTTGGGGGTATGATTATGATGAAAACACTCATTCGGCGAGATTTTGGCCGTAGCTGTATCTCTTCTAGCCACAACCATGTCAGACGCAAAACAACCGACAATCTTTTATTTTTTATATTGTTTTATTTTTTTAAAAAACAATGTACAGATAACAAAAAGTGTCAAATTATAACAATAACAACAAGAGTACCATAACCAAAACAAAAAATACAAAATAGAACAACGGGGAAGGGGGGGTATAAGTAAAATGTGTTATTCATAAATGGAATTATTAGACATCAAAAAAGGAAAGGAATAACATACAGATATAGTTTTTAAAGCTTTTTTGTTCATTCTGATGATAAGGTATTTTTCAAACTCTTTTAAACAAACAAGACAAATAGGTTTTGTATTCATTTAGATTTATGAATGTGGAACTTTGCTAGTAGCAATATGAAATTAATAAAAACTGATTTCTCTTAGATTTATCATAATCTACAAAACATAATGCCACATTCTTCCAAAACAACACACATATAAATTTCTTTCCTAATAAATCGTAAAACATCTTGCAAAATATCTTAGTAAATGGACAATAACAAACACGATGAACTGCAGTTTCTTCAGAATTGTCACAAAATGAGCAACTGGAGGAAATGTCCTCCTTGAATTGTTTTAAGTAGTGGTTTTGCGGCAATAAAAACAACCGAAAATCTGAAACTGGCCTAAAGGGGGCAGTGACGCTCACAGTTGAGTGGTGCTCCCGCTTTAAATCATGGCCTTGTGATTTACTTCCGGATCGCTCGTGTGTATGGATCGCTGGGTCAAGTTGGACGTGTGAAATAATAAAACCATCTTTCATCCATTAATATTTAATTCATCGCATTGATTCTGACGGGCACCCAATCTGTGATGTAATTCATTTTAACGACAGTTTGGGCTTTCTGTTGAGAAAAACTGGTATTTTGGTGGACGCATTGTCTTGCAGTGTGGGGAGGCTGTTGCGTTGGTATGTCGAGATTATGCTTATTTTAACAAAATTTTATCGCTCATTGCATTTATTGTGTTAATTGTGCTTTCAATCTAATCCTTAAAATGTGCTCACTCCATGTTTTAGAATGAATAGTTATGTCACATTAGTGATCCTGTCGCGCAGGCCTTGTGTGTACGAGAGTCTCTGAGCTGAGGGGATTAATCGTTATGCACGTGTGTAAATGAGTTTCGCTTTGTGACGTTGGAAAAGCCAATTTCATTTTGTATGAGCATTAAGTGACATTTACATACAATCCTGTTTCTAACATGAATTTCTTTAGATTTGAAATTGAACGTTTTATGGACTTCGCGTGTCATATTGTATGACTTGCCATGAAAACACTGAAGTATCCTATAATATAGTAATTATGCTGTACGGTAGTATCATTACTATAGTAAACTGTGTAAATCTACTATAGTATATAGTGTGCATCCTTGTTTCCTTTCCTCGCGTCTTAGCTCCGCCCCCCAGCATGCGAGGAAAAGGACGGAGGAGTCGAACTCGAATCATTAATTAAAATAGTAAATAATAACTCTTTATAAATTTGTACTATGGTAAAGTTCAAAAACACTGTTATTTTGCTTTTTTAACTAGTTTACATACATAGTTTACTATTTTATAAACTAGATTTTTTCCATGTGAAATGTTGGAAAATGTTGAAACACAGCATTTTATTTATATTTTATAGTAGGTATTAATGCAATGTAACAGATTTAAAAAGAACATTTATTGAAATAGTATATTTAGTTATGCAAGTGATTTTAAGTGTATGTGTGTTTTTGAATATACATAGTTTTCTTAACAAATACCATTACATTTATTGCCATGATGGTAGCAACAGGGAAAAGCATGGTTGCTATGCTAAAACAAAATTTTCGTAAAGGAGACCTCAGTGTTATAAGTCTGGCCTTATTGCTAACAGTTTCTTTTTTTTAAGGGAACAATGTCACGTCCGCGATCGAGATCTCCATTATATTCAAGGTATTTTATCTTAACCAGCCGTTGCATTACACTTAAAAACATAACAAAATGGTTAATTGCTTGCGTAGTTATTAACAGCTTCTAAACTCTCTTGAATATCAACAGAATACCAACGCTTCATGGTAGAAGAGCAGATCCATTCTTTGATAACCAGATACGTTCAATAGTACCATCTGATGCATGGAGAAACAATGTAAATGTCAACAAAGCTGAAAATAGCGCACAGTGGAACAATGATTCAAATCAGGGAGAACAGCACTCTGTTGATCACTGGGCCAAATTTATTGATGCCATAGAGCATGCACAAAAAAGAGAGCCTTTGCCTATGTCCACATTTCACATGCAGGGTGATGAAGAAAGGCCACCCTGTTCTCCAAGGAGGCTGCCCAGGGAAAGGCTACCTTCCCCAGATCATCCTCGTTTTGATATGGAGAAGCATTACAGGACATCAGGATCACCAGGCTGGAACAGGAGTGATGACCAGGGCAGGCATGAGCAGATTTTACAGCAGAACCAAAGAGAAGTAGGAGACCGGTCTTACACAAGACATTCGGAAGCAAGAGGATACGACAGGACGGAGTATGAATTTCATAATGAAGAACATGGAAACCAGTATCACGAAAGAGGCTCATTTTCAGAGAGGTACAAGAATATCATTCACGCTACGTAAACCTGATGTGGAATGGAGGGAATGAAGAAGAGAAGAGAAGATTCCATCACTTTCTCCATCACTCTTTGTGATGGATAAAAAATTTCTTATCACTTTTTTAAATGCGTTGTTTAGTTACATTGTTAAACTTTAGCATATCAGTCATTTATTTTTGGAAATTTAGTCTCTGTAACTTTGTGTTTTAAAATTAGTTTGTTTGTTGTCATATTAAATATATATCATATTTCTCTACAATCTCAACTTCCTGCTAATTGTAGTATTCTGTGAAATTTGGCTTGATAGTTACTAGATTTTACTGTCATTTTATTCTAATCGTGGACAAATGTTACTTGCTTTCTTGAAACAGGTCATCAAAGTCAGATTTTAGGGAGCATCGCCTATCTTCTGAGAGATTTGCGCACGTGGGTCAGCAGAATGAATATGGTGAAGATCAAAGGGGCTTCAGCCCACGTATCGCACCTGTTATTGTGGAGCATGATCATGGAATTTCAAAACATCCACCAAGAGAACGAGATCCTCCAAGAATGAGTGGCCGTCCAAGGAGCAGGGATCCACCAAGGAACAGAGATCCACCAAGGAACAGAGATCCACCAAGGAGCAGAGATCCACATAGGAGCGGTGAGGCCCAACGGAACCGGGAACCTCAACGAGATAGGAGAGATCAAGGTCATCATGCACATACCTTACAAAATCGACACGACAGAGTAAACACGTCACCAAACAATAACTTCCGAGAAGAACCAAGAAAGCACTACTCGTATGGAGGAGAAAATCAGGTGAGAGACAGATCAAGACACATGGATCGTTCAAGAGTGGAGTCACATTCGAGAGATTTGGATGCACGACGGGAAAGGGAGGCGGTCGATATAAACGATATTGATTTGCGAACAGACCGGGGTCGCAGAGAAAGGAGTTACGAATGGGAACATGAGGGATTTCGAGAAGATAATGGAAGAGTGAGGGAAGAAGAGGAAGTTGTTCCTCAAAGAAATCAAAGGACTCAGTATCAAAGGAATCCAAACACTAAGGCTGGACCTGTCTCTAAAATGGATTTTGGCGAACAGGAGACCCTCAAGATCAAAGTGGACATGAGTCGACCCGTCAGGAATAGCAGGTATAGTATTATTGCAATGCGACTTTTGCCTATGGTTATAAGTTCATGCCTCTTTCTGTCCACTGTCTCTACACCACGAAGACACAACGAACTTCAAGAACATCAAGAAGACTGGCAAATGCATCCAGAAATCCTAATAAATGGCCAGTGGCCATGGAGGTGCACCAAAGTTGTATATGCATTGTAATGCACATGGGTGTTGAAGATCATACCAGGATGAGTTTACTACAAGGACATCTTTATGAATGATTATATCCTCACCTTGGTCAAGGAATATACTGTATCACATGGTCCTGTACTGCCCTCAAAAGAGCTTCAAAAGAAGAATTGTACATGTTTGAAAGATACTTTGATATACCATCTGGAGATTAGCAATTTAACCTTGTGGTTTCATATTTGATCAAGTCAACCATGCTGTCCAAAAGCATAAAAGAAGAAATTGAATGAGCAATGCCTGTCTATTCTGTATCATCAATCTGTATAATCTCACCATGATGTATAAATCTTACTCTGTGAGTGTTACAGCCATTCAGCATGGACCGACAAGTCAATAGCCACCAGAAAAGCTCTAAAACATGAGAAACGTGGATCACTTCAAGACTCTGAAATTCTACTGAACCAACTCAAGAAGGACCGCTTTAAAGATTACACTGCAAGTGATCATACCGAAGATTACAAGATGGCATTAGGAACGCATAAAACACTGAAAAATCCCAGATAACTTTAATATTAAAGTTGGTGAAGAAGCAAGAGACAATGGGTTCTTTTTTCCTGGAGATGGGGATTGTATCTTTGTGTCAGACATGCCTCGGACAGAAGGACTTCAGGAGAGGATGTGATTTGAACTGGGTTCTGGTTTCATCCTTCATTTGGAAATCCACATGCATGCGGCCTAAATAACAAGATTGAAAGCAAGGTGAACTGACCACGGTGTTCTACTAATAATGGCGTCATATTAGTGGATCATTGGATGTATGACTTACCTGAGATGGCACATGGACCTAAGATTGTTTTGAGGAGGACTTGTATACGAAGGCTCAGTTCTTGAGCTTGCTTAAAAAGTAAGTTACATCCTCTTTTCTGCTCTTCAGGACGATGTCTCCACCAAAATACCAGTACCCCACAGGGTCCAAGTTCTAATTTTCTCTGTGTGTTGACTAAAGGTAAGTCACCAACTAATTTTCAACAACCTGAAGAATGCTTTTTACATCATTAAAATGGTTTTGGTGCTCCGATTGAAGTCGAGCAGATCTTTATATCTGCCACGTTCGCATTCTTCATACTGGCTGATGTTCTCTACAGATTTGGTCAAAAGTTTGTGCTTGATTTGAAGTATGAAGATGAGACTGTGAAAGTCACAAAGAATTAAAAGATGGGATTATTTGGAAATGGAAACAAAAACATTGGATGGGTTACTGGATTGTGGTCCTTGATGTTGGCATCGCACTTCTGGAAGATCCTTGGATCCCCATGAATTTTACTGCAGTCCAGCAAAAAAGCAACAGAAAGTGACGGCATCTTTCACAAACATGTGCAAATTCTACTTGGGCACAGATTGCCTCTCATTGATATGCACTAATAGACAGCAGAAGTCATCAGTCGTCAAATGCATTGAATCAATTCTGGACTATGGAATGAAGCAATATGGCAGAAGAAATGTTTGCTGAAGAGAATTTACATCGCATCTATCCAATTGCATAGACACCCAAATGATCCGCTCAAATGATAGACAATGCATCAACAGGGATCTTCGGAGCATCTGCTTATATTTCCATTCAGATTCTCTGAATTCAAGTCATCTTCATTATACTTTTTTGATGAAAGTGCCGTCAGAAATGGCTGTTTTGTGAAGATACCCACTTAATGTCGTGGTCAGTTGCAAAACTCTTTAAAGTACACAGTGCACACATGGCTAAATATATTTGAAGGATATTAGAGCATGCACAGCAATGGAGAAGATGGAAGACGTGAGACTGCAGGATTAATTGTACATTTTTAAATATAAAGACTGGAGTTCAACATATTGTTTACAATAGAACGGATGAAGATGTATGACTTGGCTGTTGCATCAGTTAACTACAGAAGAGTAAGTGGTTTAAATGACAGCAAAGCACTGGTTTGCTATATACCAGCAAGAGATCCAGGATCCCAGATGAATGTGAAGAATAGGATATCACCCTTTATTTCAGCAAGGAGGAGTGGACTGTTAAGATGCCTACAACGTGAAGACACTCGAATTGTGGTATCAAATCCAAAATTTGACAAACCATTGGGAAAACAATTGAACTGTTATGAGCTGTGAGTGGTTTAAAGCATCTCAAGTTTGTCTCACAGATTTCTCAAACTTACCTGTAAGGATTTTGCACAGCAAATACTTGGAATTTTGTTGAAACATTTGTGGGAACTGTTCACCGGTGTTGATGATAATCAGGAACAAGAGAGGATTTCACTCGTTGACGGATGGAAACGCTGATTGACAGTGAGAGGAGAGGCATGAACTTTGACCTAACGTTTTATTTATGACATCGTATTATAATAGCAGAGAAATGTGGGGTGGGGTTCCGTGGCCACTCAAATTTATTATATCAATTTAAGTATAAATATCTGAATGATTATAAATAATAAAAAAAACAATAATAAGATTTCACTACAATCTACGTTTATGGGACTGTACACTTTTCGCCCCCAAAACGAATTACAGTTTATTCAAACTATACGTTTTATCTGGATGTGTGTTCCCTGGGATTTAAACCCACAACCTTCGTGCTGCTAACACAAGGCGCTACCTAGTGAGCTTCAGGTACAGTTTAGACTTGATAGGGTTGATTGTCGCATAAGGTGTAACACCTTAAATCTCCCTTGGTAAAAGTCTTTGGGTTTTTGTAAGTTCGCTGAATGAACTATGACTTCAATAACAAACCGTGTGGTTTGTTATAACGGTGTGTATGGTTGTTAATACTAAATCTTTGATCTTGTACATCAAACGTTTGTACCTAATTTTATTAGACTGGAAGTAAACAAACATTTTAAAACATTCAGTAAACTTATGAATTTGACTTATAAAAGGGAATTTTAAAGCTGTAGTGGTTCTTTATATCATATTACCTCCTTTTCAGCTATTTAGGATATTCTTCAGATAGGCAGTTATCACTGGACTTGGTCAATGTCGGTCGACAACGTCTGGACTTTCTGCCTATGCTGGAGCATTCGGGGACCTTTAAGGAATCAGCAGTGCATTCTGGGACATTTGCACAAGAGATCATCACACTTGTGCATCAGGTCAAAGGTCAGGAACTAATTGATTTAGCTTCTTTGCATATTGTGTATCCTTTACATTTTTTTTAATGAATTCAAAAATTGTTTTTGCTTTGCAGAAAATTACTTTAAGGGTCAAGGCATTACACTTAATGAGCGGTTTGCAGATGAACAGTTTTATTCATTTCTGGATGAGTTTAATGAAGATGAGGAGGAAGAAGAAACTGAAAGATTTGAAACAACCAGAAATAGGTACACATGCTACAGCAAGCATCAAGATTATTATTTTTAAACCTTAATATTAAACTCTGGCATGTTCTGTGTCATTTTGTGTCTAAACATAAATAATAAAACTTCATGTATTATAGCTTTGTTTAGAAATTAACCTTTTTTTTACTTTAACAACACTTGTTTTTTTATTTAGTTGTGTATTTAATCTATTTATATTTAATGTTTTTTTCTTCACTTATTATAGGCCACAGGCAATGCCTTCATCAGCAACACAGATCTTCTGTAAGATAGGCGCCGAGCCGGTAAGTTCATCTTTATCAGGTAGACAACAAAAATACTATAAAATATACATTTGTTTTTAATGTTAATTTAAATTTGGACTCTTTTCTTCAAGCCTCAGAAAGGACAGCTTGTCCCTGACCCTAGTGATCTCAGATATGACCTGGAGCGAAGAAGACAAGAGCGACTTGAGGGCGTAAAGATCACAATCGCTGGGAGCAGTTTTACTCAAATGGCTCCTGAGAGGTATGAAACGAATGTGTGCCTGAGAGACCTGCTTGTTTTGTCCACAAAGCTTTTAAACAATTTTGGAACTATGAATAAATTGTTTGCATGTAGCTGCATTATCAGATTTCACAATAATACAAGCATTGCATTTTTAAATCTTATATTTTACTTTCTAAAGTCAAGGATATGAGCGTGACTATGCGAGCGAGAATCTTGACCAGATAGATGGAGACTTCGAATGGTCCGAACAGCCATCTGAAAACCCGAGGCAGTGGGTGAGTGTTTTATTTTTATTTTATGGAGCACTATCCATTTTTAAGAAAAGTTAACTTTCATAACATTTGCAACTCTCTGTGTTTTTTTAGAATGTTCCTCGGCAAAGAGCACCAGCAGCCAAAAGACAGAACTTCAATCAGAGGGGCAATTCAAATCGAAACAACAGAGCGCGTGGACGGAGGACTTAAAATAGGTGTGTATTTAATTTGACATGTCTTTAAAGGCTAATAGTGACTTTAAATGCATTCCCAACTATAGAAATTTGTTCCAGTATTCGCTGCGTATTGTTTTAAATCAAAGTTTCTTTGCACTTGCAGGTGGTCTGCCTTTGTTTAAGAAAACTTTTCCGAAGTCACTTGCACAGTGTTTTTAATGTTTTTGTTGAACCACTAAGCTATTCTTTTCCTAATAAAAGAATACTTTAGGATGTATGATTGGATGAGCATAATGTGAGATTATGCTCAAGTTTGTAGACACAGCATTTTGTCCCTTTCACCTGAATGTCATCCATGGAACATCTTAATATTATGGACTTAATATTTCAAACTTTGTTTGTGACGGCAGTACTGATTTGTAATAAATCTGCTATATAGGAAAATCATTTGATTCATGTTTACTTTAAGCAGTCACAATGGATGTGGCATTTTTTGCAGGAATAATTTTCATTGAAAGTCCTGTCGTTTATCCAGCTTACCACCTGTTATGTAGAAAAATATTTTGTTTTCAAAGTTCCATACATTTAGTCTTGTACACAGTCCGTTGTTTTATTTAATAAAATGCAGACTATTTTGTTGAAATGGGTATATGTCACAAGATAAATTCATATAATCTGCTGATTAAAATAAAATCTGCTTGTGTCAAAATGTTTGTCACAGTTTATTTTATAAAATACAAATCCAAGCTCTACATGTTTATTTGTGACCACAAGAAATGATTGGTTGGGATGGGACAATATTTGGCCCGATATGCAATTCCAAAAAATCTCAATATTGACAAAATCACCTTTAAATGAAGTCCTTAACTGCATTTACTCACAAAAATAAAGCTTTTATATATGTATGGAAATAATTTTACAAATATATCCATGAAACATGATCTTTACTTAAAGGGGACATATCATGAAAGTCTGACTTTTTCCATGTTAAAGTGCTATAATTGGGTCCCCAGTGCTTCTATCAGCCTAGAAAATGTGAAAAATATCAACCAACTTCGTTTTGGTAAACCATATTCTGCAAGCTGTAAAAAAATAGGTCATTGAAATTTGGCTCCCCATGTGATGTCAGAAGGGGATAATTACCGCCCCTTAATATGCACTATGCAACCACAGCACTGCCATTAAGTTCAGAGATCAGCTCATTTGCATTTTAAAGGACACACCCAACAATGGCACATTTTTGCTCACACCTACAAAGTGGCAATTTTAACATGTTATAATAAATTTTCTATATGCTATTTTGAGCTAGAACTTCACATACATAGTTGGGGAGACACCAAAGATTTATTTTACTTAAAAAACGTCTTGTGAAATGTCCCCTTTAATATCCTAAGGATTTTTTGCATTCAAGAAAAGTCTTTAATTTTGACCAGTACAAAGAATTGTTGGCTATTTCTATAAATATACCCCTGTGACTTGGTCCAGGGTAACATTTAGTTGATATTGGTGATGATTAAGACAGTATACTGAGACAGAGCATTCAAAAATTCTGATTTAGGCATTAGTTTATTCAGAATTTGTTTAAAAGGTATAAAAAATGTTTTACTTTGTTCATACATTATCTCTAAAAGCCCTATTGTCTGCAAGGCCAATGTTAAAATTCGCCAGGGCCCAGGACAGTGTTTCCCAATTTTTTTCTGCCACGGCACAGTTTTGATAAGTAAAAAATTATACTGCACACCATTTTCACAATAAGCATTAACGGATCTGCACAAACCTGTATTGCAATGCTTAAATGACTTGTTAAACTGGAATATTATACTGTATTAAACAGTATTCACATTTAATGTGAAACTTGATCTTGTTTTGATGAACACACATTATACAGTGACACACGCAGCTTTGACCAAATCCGCAACCTGGAGCACTTTTTCAAACACTGTGGCAGTGTTATTTTTCCACGGCACACCAAACAAGTGGTCACGGCACGGTTGGTTGGGAAACACTGGCCTAGGACACAATTTTAAGTGTGAGCCCCATCACCTTTAAACTGATAGCATAAGAGTTGATCTAACAGAAAAGGCACGGGAAGTAACTTTAAGTTGATAAGTTTCACATAGAAATACTTTATAGTAGCAGTACAAAATAAATTTTTATGTATACTGTTTGTTTATTTGTGTTTTATTAGTCTGTTGGCCCACCCTGAATAAGCAGACAAGCTTTTCAAGGTAATTTCTTACAGGTGAAGTTAGTTACAGGGTAGTGGTTTAAAGGACACCTCAGCATTCTCCTCCAAAATAATGTCATATCGACACATCAGTGGCCTGTTGTGGACAAAAAACAGATAACAATATTATTGTTAGCATTACATAAAATAATTCAGGATGCAGCATTTGTTATTGTAATTATTACCATTACACTACACACTAAAAAAAAATGGTGCTGAATAGCACTAAAAGGGGTTAACTTGCTCGTAATCATAGGGGAACCACTTATGGTTCTACATGGGTGCTATATAGTACTTAAAGTTTTGGTGTAGTTTATGGAGTGTAGTTATTTACCTTTCCGGTTTTTCCAACGGTGTTATACGAATTCGGAGCAGCCTTATTTTATAACGTGGTCCTATAACATTCCCAGTGGCGATCCGTAAAGAGATTTTCTGAACTGGGTATAGATCCTCATCAAACTGGGCCAGTAGTCGTGTGGATGTATACTGCTCGAAGCGCATAAGCCTGCTGTGTAAAAACAGTCAGCAACAGTTATTTATGAGCTTTTTTACATTTATGCATTTGGCAGATGCTTTTATCCAAATTATTCGTTTTACTAACAGAAACAGGTGAAAGTTTCACCAGTTAGATTCACTTACTGGTCTATCCTGGACTCTATTACATTTTTTCCATTGTGCAGTCGAAGTGTTACCACCCCCCAGCGTAAAAACTGGTTCCAGGTTACAATGTCCACTCTGTAGCTTGTCTCTGTAAAAAATTACAATATCACTCAAACTGTCTTTAAAAAAACTGTTCTGCTATGCGCTATTGTAGTCCTGTTAACTCACTGCTGTAGGGGACTTCTGCCGTAGTTGAGAAAAAAACTCTCGTTTGCCCCAAGCTCAGGAGTGTATCCCTCCATTGACTCATGTTATAACCTGAAGATGATAAGTTACTGTTACAGCATTTGATGGTATTGTGGTGTTTCTAAAATATTCAAATGTGTAAATGAGTCTGAGGCTATTTATTAAAGATGTTGCTTTTACCTAAAACAGGACAGGAAGCTGGTTTGAAGGTCTCGCATTGCAAACACTGGCCATTGAGGAAGTCCGTGTAGGAGGAACATGGGTATGCCATGAGATTACAGGTGTGATTCAAAGCACACAGGTACAGAAAAACAGACCTCTGGTGATCACAAACAAAATATGATTTCCCTGTGGAGAAGAGAGCAGATGATATCAGACCTTAACACAGTCCCATTGTGTAGATTACATAGATATGACAACTTGTATTAAGTATTTCAGGGTTCCCACGGGTGCTTGAAATCCTTAAAAATGTGTGAATCTGGGGGGGATTCAAGGCCCAGAGAAGTTTTTGAAAATATACATACATAAAAAGGATAGTGTAGTGTAGGATAATATCATAAAAATTCTAGACTTTTTAAGCACACATGCTAAACTATTCACTTTAAATGCTTATATCTTCTGTATGCGAATGTTGATTCATACCAAAATGCTTTTTTGCACAACTGTGTTTGACACATGAAAACGCCTTGGATTATGTAACTGTTGTTGCCTGAGATGGGAATGAGACGCTGCGTCTCCCTTGCCATAGTTCCTGCATCCCTGTAATGTGTCTTTGGCAATATCTCAGATAGCGATATACTTCCTGGCTCCCGCGTCACCCTGTCTTTGTCGTTCAGCCTCACCATTGGTTGAATTTGATGTACACATTCAGACACACTTACCCCTGGAGGCGTCCCCAAAGTATTACCACAGTGATGCAGCGCGAGTTCCCTCGAAAGGGAACTGTAACAATGTATCTTAAAAGGTAACACGATGTAACCTTGCTCTTACTTGAAATGTGTCCTTACATTTAGTCCTTGAATTTGAGGGTATTGGACCTGGAAAGTCCTTGAAAGGTCCTTGAATTTGAAGTTAACTGAGGTGTGGGAACCCTGGTATTTATATAATTGATCATCAGAGTTGTAAAGCATACATTGTCGCTTTTGATAAAAGTGTCTGCCAAATGCATAAAATGTTAATTTAGTTTGTGAGACCGTAAGCTTTCCTTAAGGTTTATTTAGAGCCTTCAGTGCCTTATTGGATCTACATTAGATTCTACATGCCAAAGTCTGCCAAATCTTGTGATATACTCACCTGAGAAGATTGTTTTGGGACAGCCCGGCTGATCTAATCCTCCATTGGCATAGAAATCAATATGACCATGAGTTCCTCTGAGGCCAAATGCTGTCATGGGAAACAGAACATGGGAGTATAAGGATATATTTTGGGATATGTCAGGCAGTCTGTATTACATTCTGGTCAAAGCTGTATAAAAAAATCTTTAATACGTACAATTCATATCTGTGTGAAGCACATCAACAAACTGGGCATCAGTTGGATCAAGACGTTCCTCAGGGGAAACTCCTGCAAACATTGGCCCAGCTGGGTCTAGACCTAGTGTTATCCATGCCAATGTGGTAAAGAACATTTAGTGAGCAAGATTAACTCATCACAGATGCTATTTTTAGTTTCAAAAGTCTCACCTGTGATTCTGCCCACTCTTCCTCCTAGCATTGCCCCTATAAAACCAGCCACATGTGCACCCAGGCTGACCCCAATCAGATGGATGGAGTCGAGAGATGCTCCCTCTTTCTAAACAAACACGATAATCATCACATTTATGCATAACTGTACTTAGCAATACTTTACATTTATGCATTTGATGTACACTTTTATCCAAAGTGACTTTTAATCAATGCATTTTATTGGTATGAATACAACACTTATGTATACGTTAGATGTATGGGGTCTCACCTCCATGCTCTCTATGAAGCCTGTGATATTGGCAGCTGTGCGATGTGAGTTGGCCACAGCTGTGAAGTAGTTGACATTTGCGGCCCCTCTGTTCCAGTCCACGACTAGTATGTTCATATCCTCCTGTGCTGCTAGCAGATGTGCGATGTGGTCGATCCAGATAGGTGGTGCGCCTGTGGGTCTGTAGCCATGAATGACAAAGGTTGTTGGTCTGCTTGCATCAAACAGGGGCTCTAGAGTGAGGTTATGGTGGGGCATCTCATGACCACAGTCGAGGTTGGCACGGGTGTAGAGAAGCAGCCGCACGTACAGACTGGTCCCAATGAACGATTCGTGGAAATTCAGATCGGTGAAGTTGTCACATTCACTGTCCTGACCTAATGACAAAAGAAATTAAGTTACGGTGCTTGCATTTTAAATCTGTGTTTGTGGATGTATAGGTGATCCTGCAGCTCTAAAGTGCTTTGCATTAGCAGTGCAAAATTTTTGGGTTCGATTTCCAGGTAACATGCACACCAATAAAAATGTATACATTGAATGCACTGTGTATCACTATTGCCTGCCAATTGCATGAATGCAAAAGGTTGCCAGTAATTATATAATATTAAGTATGACATTTTATAATTTATTTTAGTCTCTTTAGATTGATGGTTTTGGCTGAACAATTTGTATTTAAAAATATTTAGCTATTATAAAATATTTGACCGATATGTCTTATATAAGACTGCAGTCATAATTTTAGATTAAGATTTACATCCCTCTCATCTATCAACCTGCAAAACCTCTTATTGGATCTTCCGTCAGATCTTTGAGTTGTCCACCTGACATTGTTTTTAAGAAAATGAGTTTTTGCATTGGAAATTTCAGATCCTGGAGGTGATCTGTGCTGTAATTGGCATACACGTACCAGCCACAATAGGATCATGCTTCTATAAAAAGCAGATCATCCTGCTCCAAATGTTCCTACGTTACCTGCCGTCCCCCTTCTTCCTCCTCTATATACTATGGTCTGACCCCTGACCTCTTTTCTTGTTTTACGTCTGCCATCTGCACGAATTACTGATTACAAAGGTCGCTGAAATAACATTTGTTAATATAATGTATACAGTATAATCCCACAGATTGTGTTGTTATTGACTGTTTCCATGTTTGTGGTCCCAGTGACCCACATGTTCAAATAATGTTTTACCTTAAAATCAACCTCTTATTTTCAAAATAATTTAAATATGTTCCTCGTTTACAAGCTTATGCATGACCATTGACCAGCGTGCATTATATGTTACAAAATACAAAATAAAGGTTCAGTTATTATTCATTATTACATTATTATATTATCATTATTATATATAAATATTATTATTATTATTAGCAGTATATTATTATATTTAAGTATAGTTAAACATCCCTGGTTAATTTGTTTGTTTTCTTCACACTTTTCACATATTTTTTAAAAAAGTCCCCCCCCCAAAAAAAAGTTTAACAGGCCAGGGCAGTCAATGTATGAGACAACCAAATTAAACCTGCAAAGTCTATTGGATATAGACCCATCTTACCTTTACAAAGCATAAAGATGCTCACCAAACCAAAGAAACACCACAGTAACATCCTCATGCTCCGGAGGTGATGGAGAGGTAGATGAAGAGACACCAGGGATTTTGATTATACTGAGAAATAAGTGTCTGTAGTAAAGAAAGAGAGCAATGGATGATGGGTAATAGGCGGAGTTAAGGAGATTGGAAGAGATCACAGCTTGTTAACTCTGTGGTTAGTATGGCTGTGTGGTCAGTAAGCAGCTTTTTTTCCAGAAGAGCATAGAAGAAATATTTAAATCAGGACAAAGATGAGAGAAACAATATATTGTAATGGTAACATGATGATAAAGTAATGGTATTAGATTGTAATTCAGTGGTACAACATGATTATTATAATTATATCATGTATTTGACATTAATCCTCTTCAAAGGTAAAATGCCAATGGACATTAAAACGATGTGAATTTAGGTTAGTACTAAAGCTGTATACAAAGAGTAAATTTGAAATCAGTACAGTATATTCCGTATATACACTTTCATTTAAATGCTTCTGGTTGATTATATCTCCTTTTAGACATTTTCTGCCCTTAAGTTTTTCTGATCCACATCAAAAGAGACTTATACACGAGGTGTGGTTCTCTTTACAAACTTTTGGGAGAGAGCCACTTTAACAGAGATATTTATAGCAAACCAAGCAACAGTTGTGGTTCACTGTAGCATATACTCTGTGAGCTATACATGTATTAATTTTCATAATACCCACAAACTGAACAGCAATTTTGTGCATTTAAAGACTGAGGATCATTCCCATTTTAAACTGTAGTCAACAGAAAAGCAATGAGCCAGGGTACAGGAATAGCAGCTATGCGCATCCATTCTGAGTGCCTTGAAACCTTTTTTTCTAAGATTCAGTCGAATATTTGATGACCACTAATTTGAATATTCAGTGGTTACTTTGTGCCAAAGATGGGAAAATATGATATTGTATGGAAAGTAGAAAGTGATCCCGTATAAATTAGGCTAGCTGATGTCTGGTTTAGTCCTCCAGCAGGTCAAATCAGATCACCCGATTAAAGTTGACTCATTTAAGCTAATATGTTCCACTCCAACTATAACAATGATCTGCTATGTGTTGTTAAAAATACTAGAATAATCAGATGTGAATATTCCACTATTAGAGATGTATACGTCGGCACACCAAAGCACCAAAAATATAAAAGAAATTTGATTGGTGTGTGATGTATATTATTCTGTTGAAGAGCCTGTGTACTCGAAATGTCACATGTCAATCGAAAGTCTTTTAATTAATAAAGTTTTTGATATCTTTGGAGCTTTGGTGTGCCTATGTCAATTTATTAAGAATTGAATAACAGCACAAAAGGTCATGGGTTCAATCTGCAAGGAACACACACTGATTAAATGTTTTCCTAGTGAAATTGATAAATGTTCTCGTAACCTACAGAGACAAAAGCATAAAAACATGCTGTTATGTCCAGTGTGCAATGCACATAGTCAGAATTATAAGATACAAGATAATTAAAAAAGACTGAAAAGACTTGCTGTTATTTTACCGGTCCCTTACTGGAAAAAGTGTGCTCAGGAAGCTTTGATCATTGAGACCTATAATTGGATTTACTGCATCGAATGCGGGAATGGATTGACAGTTTAGTAGTGTTACTGTAATCTGGCATCTAATCTGTTTCTGACCGTACAGACACACTTTCATAATGCTCCTTTTACTGCACTCTGCAAACCATAAGAATTCTTGCCACATAAATCCTAAAGTTTCATGGATAATATTGGAATGTTGAAAAAAAAAAGAACACATGCACAGCAGCCTCACATGGGTGCTAGACCACTGTAAAAAAATTCTGTAAAAAAAACAGTAAAATTCCGGCAGCTGGGGTGCCGGAAAAATACAGTAAAATAATGGGCGCAATAAATGTACAGAAATTTTCCATAATACAAAAATAAAAATAAAATTCTGTAATTTTACATACGTTCATTTAGCTCTTATGAAGTATGTCACACATAAATTATAACAATTTCTTTAATACACTTCTGTTTTATTTTGATACATTCATAACAGGATTACTCTGACAATATAAAAACTTATCCAAGCAAAATCAGTTTAGAGGTAGACTGTGAGATATTTAAGGCCAAGTACTTATGAAGAGTTAAAATTACTTATTTGATTACTGACCTACAAATAGTGCAGAATATTATTTGTTATTAAATATATTGAATTTACATAGGTTAGATTACATTTTCATAGCATTTACATTTTTTGTTAAATAAGTTTAAAAGTAGTAAAAATAATATTTATACACTTTTATTCAACAGCAACTAACACTTACGATATACGATTTTTTTTATCAGTGTGTTCCCTTGTATTAATCATAATTAAGTCAGCCTATAGGTATGAGGTCACCTCCTCATGAAATGAGAGATGAGATCCACAGGAACAGGGAAGACCACAGTCGAGTTTTTTTCTGAAGCGATCTCCGTAAGTGTCTGCATATAGCGTAGCTGGAGGGCTGATGGAGACTCTGACATGACATTTGCCGCCTCCTTCAGAGCACGTGAGGCATTCATTTCTCCCTCTGCTGCTATCACCTGTTCAAGAAAGAAAACACACGTTATTAATACAGATGAGTCCAGCAAAGTCCCCTTTGAGCTTGTGTACAGAATTCAATGTGCTCAAATTACAAAGGCAACACACGTTCACTGTACGGCTGAATTAAATTTCCATTCACTTTTCACACAAACAGGTTGATAATTTGCAGTCGGCTTATGCTTCTAATTAGTGTATTTTTCCATTTAAACTAATACAGTTTGTTTTTCCACTGCATTGTACCATAGTGCGAGAGCATACACTTCAGTTTCCAGTCAACAATATGCCATACGATGTGTGCAGGGCCGGTTCTAGATATTTGGAGGCCCTAGGCAAAATTTATGTTGGAGGCCCCTCAGACCCCTCTAATTTTCAGAATAATGTGAGAACGTGTTTTTCTACTGCGTAAGAAATCAGATTAGCACTACTAATAAACATTTTTTTCCCCATTACTTTTACTTTTTATTAAGTTTTATCAACAATTGGTTAACTTTATGCTAAAATGTAATTAGAAATTATGCAAAACCACATGTGTTGAAAATTTTATGGGCAGTCACATTTATTAAAAACACCACCTTTTTGGGATAACACAGGATAACAGTTTTGCTTTCTCCAAAGAGTAAAATTAAAAAGACAACAGTACATTGCAAAAACCCTAACGGTAAAAAAATTACAGGTGAACACCTCCTAGAAAACTTTTATTGTTTTTTTATTTTAACTTGGTATAAAGAAGAATTTCCCTCTTACTTAACCAATATACAGTATAAAGTTATCTATCAGACTATTGCAATACCTTTTTATAAAGAACCTTAAATAAAATTTGAAAACTAAAATAAAGTGTAGAGGACTTACAAGATATACAGACAGTTTACTTTAGGTAACGCCAGTTTTGTTTGCTGTTCGACTTTAAATACAAACTTTTTTAAATACAAACTTAATTCTTGCAGTGCCGGTGCCGCATAAAGTTGAACTCACCTTAAAACTTTGTTTAATGCTGTCAGTAGTGATTTGTAAACCACCTACTTCATACTATATAGTACGTGAAATGCAGTAGGCGAGGAGAGTAGTATGTCCGAATACATAGTATTCGAAAAACAGTATGTGAAAAGTACCCGGATGACCTACTACTTCCGGTTAGATTTTGTAGTGTTTATATGATGGACACTTCACTATCCCATGATGGCCAGGCAGAGGAGTAATCCAACGAAGAAGAAGAGGCATGCGGCTGTTTTCGCGCTGGAATGACATGACGTAATGACGACGTATGTCATGTGATGTAGCAACATGGCGGATGTAGTACGTCCGAATCTCATTCATACTACCAGGATTCATACTATACAGTAACTACTGTTTTAACGGCAAGTAAGTAGGAACTTCATCTTATTCAGTACCTACTATACAGTATGCTGTTTCGGACGCAGCCATGGACTTAGCAGTTATGGCGGCCCCCCTTCCAAGCTTGAGGCCCTAGGCATTTGCCTACTCTGCCTATAGCTAGCACCGGCCCTGACAGTGTGCATTATTATCTTTAGAAGAAATCATGTAAACATAAGCAACACAACCATTCAGAATTAATTTCATTAAAATGAAAAAAGTCATCAAGTAATTTAAGCAAAATTGTATTTGGTTTATCTATTTGTTTGAAATGGGAGAAAAAAAGTAATATCCTGTAGGTTATCCAATAACAATAAAACAAAGGTCTGCAGGTCTTGTTATGGAAATGAGCAGGATTCAGCATGTGAGGGGTCTGCAGGAGTTCAACCTCCAAGCAGAGAGCGCCGTTTCTCATCAGAAACCCCACAAAGCTGAAAAGCTGATAAGCCTACACTTGGCAAACTTCTCAAAATAGACAGACAGAAACATGTAACAGTCTGTTTGTGTCCAGACACCCACCTTGGCCCGTGCCTCTCTGGTTGCCTCTGCTTCAGCTGCCATTGCTCTCTGCAGAGATGGGGGCAGTTTGACATCCTTAAGCTCTACCCTTTCCACTTTAATACCCCAATTTTTTGATGCAGCATAAAGCACAGCCTGTTAGGAAAAGGATTAAAAGCTAAAGAAGATTTCATCACATAGTATTTAATGATTGAAAATGAAAATGAATTAATACTGGCTCTATAGGGCATAAAATTTGACAAGTAAATGCTCAGAACTGTTTACATGGTTTTATCTTACCTCCATCTGTTCTGACATCTCCTCACGGTCTTTTAAGATGTCTGCCAGGCTCTTAGTACCCAGCATGTTTCGTAAAGTGGTCTGTGCCAGCATCTGTGTGGCCTGATTTGCGTTCTCTACTTTGGTTATAGAAACAGTTGGATTAAAGATTCTGTAGTAGACCACAGCATCCACCAAGATAGTCACTGAGTCTTTGGTCAGCACCTGAGGAGATTTTTTTTTTATTTAGAAATTGGGTATATGTTACCTTATTAGAGAGTAACGACAAAATAATTTTTAACAAGACTTGAGATTTTTGGGATCTTTAAGTTCGATTGCTCACTTCTTGAGGTGGAATGTCAAAAGACACTGTCCTCAGATCAACCTTTTGGAATGTATCCACACATGGATTAATCCAAAACAAACCTTTAATAAATAAATATTATAAACAATTTGTCCTTCAGTGGACTAAAACAAACATATGTTACTTCAAATATAGGTAAAATAGTCCCTAAACAATATTTACCAGGTCCTTTAGCACCTCCAAGGAGTCGTCCCAAACGAAAAATTACAGCTCTTTCATATTCCTGGACAATCTTTTAAGAAAAGGAAGGGAGATAAAAAGTAACATATTATGGTTTGATCTGATCAGCATAATTTGATTTGATTTTAATTATATTATATTAAATTAAAACTATATCAACATACTTGCCTGTTTGCATTAAATGATTGAGTTCTTTACAAAATCAACTATTAATTTATATATCTAGGAATTGATTTTCAAATATGTATCCCGGGTATGTCATTTCACTGAACATAAGTGATTCTCAATATGTTAATGTTTGTCACTAATTTGTATGTCAAAACATATTAAACATAGAATAAAGTACTAGATAAATACCCTTATATCAATATTAAGAAATGATCTTACCTTCATACAACCCCACACGGAGACCGGAAATGTAAGAAGAATAAGAAGGAATGAAAAGAAAGAAAGAAAGTGTCCACAAAACCCAGAGCTGCTGGGATGATCTTCATCTGATGTCATCCAAAGGTATGAGGTTAGTCTTCTTAATATATACATATGTAAAATGAACTTTAAAGAAATATGCGAGGAATTACCTGACTGGTTAATGTTATTTGTGTCAGTCTCTTCATTTGTTGCAGGTCCAATTTTGTTAAGTGACATCTCACCGTGAGAAGACATCATTATAGAGATTCTAGTCTTTCTTGGTCGTTTAACAGTCTCAAAATGTACTGCGAGATATTTAGTGAGATATGATGAATTAAATAAGGTCTCAAACACCGCCCCTTTTTACAGAAGGCATAACGAGAAACTTTGAGCGGCACGTTACTAAGCAACAAAACGAGCTTGTGTTAAACCAGAAACCCAATCCCTTGTTTGCTTATTGGCTTAAGCTACGTCGTTACCGACAACTTTTCCCACCTTATCCAGGAAGTGATGTCTGGAACGGCGCTCTTTTAATTACTAAACTCTTGAAGATGTTACTAAATAATTTGTATCAGTGTTTTAATGTTACTTAATACTGTAAATGTTACTGAATTTGGACGTTTTTCCGGTTTTGTTGTGTTGTCTGGAAGTCTGGAACCCAGCACAGATGAGAGAGAATATGAAATAGTAATTATAATTATATGAAATGCTACTGCCAAGGTTTTGTCACGTTATATTTGTCATCCTCTTTAGTCTTTTATTTTTTATAATTGTTTTTATTTAGAAATAATATTAATCTTATCAAAAGTTGACAGCTGTGAAACACGCCCCCAGTCACCCGCGTCTTTTCAATTGGCTGGGGCTCTCCCTGCACGCTCTACTATTTAATGATGCGATTTGTGTGTACATGTGTGCTTTGATTATTGCGAAACTTAAAAGAGCATAAGTAACGCGTGAACCACGCCAGCAAGTTTAACAATGTCCACTCTATGTTATATCTATATTGTTCCCCTCTACACAGTTATTAGGTGTGTTCTTTTTGCTGTAAGGGCCGAGCAGGCTGATCGGCGTATGACATCAAAAAACCGCGAGAACTTTTCGAATTCATATTTAGTGAATCGCTCTCGCGGTACTTTGATGCATGTAACGGAACTTGTGGAGTGCCTCGAGAAAATACAGGCTGTCATTGGCCTTTTAAAGTCTCATTAAATTGAGGTAAGACCTTTTACTGACACATTTTGCAGCGCACACTTCTAATTTTTTTAAATAAGAGCGTTTGGGCAGACCTGGAGGATTATGGGAGAGAGGCACTGTTTGATTTGTATAACGTTACGGTTATTCGCTCCTCTATGACTTTTCGTACACCCTTGATCAAAATTGTCCTTCTGAGACTGTTGACTGATCCTCCCTGTATCATTTGACCCTCAGGTATTAACTTCTGTATCTGAATGATGATATTTCATATTTTAAAGAGAGATTTAAAGGCGCTTGTAAATGTGTCTGTGGGGTAACAACAGGCAGGCAGTAATTGCTGGTGCCCTCTTCAGGAAGGTAGTAGGCAGTGCATTTTCTCATTTCCTTTGCAAACACAAATAACTTTTTTTTAATAAAAACTTTGTTAGAAATGTAATGCTATCAAAATGACCCTTGTATGTTGAAAGCTGTTTCTTCTGTCCACCATGGTTCACACACCCTCCTATTTCTTTGCATCACCAAAATAAGGCAGCATAGGGAAACCAGTCCAATGCATGCAGGTTGGTTGAAGTGGAAATATTAAATTACCCTTACTAATACTGTGGACTTTACTGAGTCTCGCCATGAATGTTTCCATAGAGGCTGGAATGGCATTAAATAAGAAGGCAAATATCCATAATCTTTGGTGTCATTCTTGCTCCGGTTCAATGTAAGAGCATCTGCCTGAACATTCCTAGAAGCAGTTCGACAGATAATTTATTAGTTATTTATATGTGTGCTTGCCGTTTGTAGTCTTATAACTTGGAAAGTCTGTTAAAGAATTTCATTATTTCAATGATGACTCCAAATATGAGAGAATGATTGTACCTCACCTCAGGCCTGATGCAAATTTTGGTAAATGCTTGATGTGCTTACATGGCTCTACATGCATAACAAGACAGTATAATTTCCACTGTTGAAAGGTGTGTGCGTGAGTTAAGGTACATTATGTCTCTGTCATTTAACGATACTGCGTCTGGAACATAGAGTGACCCATAGAGATCCAGTCCTGCTGTTTGTATTCAACATTCATTAACTTGTAGTGACAACATCAACAAGTATCGTCTTGTTTCTCCACCCTGTCTGTGGTTTGCAATGCAGATGCACCTTTAATGCATTCAGTTGCCCCAATTTGAACAGTTCAGGTAGCCTAAAAATTTATAAATGTTATTGTTTGAGAAAACCAAATGGCAAATGATAATCCTAGACCCACGTTATGACACTTAAACAATATTGGGGAAAATATTAAGAAAGTACAGCAGATCTCTTGCTCTCATGATGAAAAAGATCACAATCTATTCCAAAAAGTATGTTAAAGTTAAAATGCCTTTTAAAAGATCTAGGATTAATTTTGTGCTGTAAAATGTTTCTCAAGTTGTATTGATGTGGTTTTAAAACTTCAAGGTGGCGGTGGAGAATTATGCAGGCTGTATCTGAAGGCTTTCAGCTGGCACTCGGTGGCAGCGTCCTCCCTGATATACCTGAGCGTGTGTGCAGTACACATACGCACTGCTAGGACTTCTGCAAGGTTATTAAATGTAAGGCTACTCTCATTTCTCAGACCCCATGAAAATGATACACATGATGCTTCAGTCTCTTCTTAGGAGTTTGTCAATGTTACACTTTCTAGGCCAAAGAAGGTGAAGCACAGCCTTGAATTAAAACCTGCTGGTCAAGTACAACAGCAGCACCACAGAAAGGTTATAAATGCTGCTTATATAAAGGCTAAAGCACCTTTACAATTTTGCTGTTATGAGACTATTCCTATAGGGGGCGCCATTTGAACGCAAATGCATCACTGACTGAAATGTATAATTGTATGACAAGTTTTTTTTATAGTATTCATTTATTTTTGTGCCCCCACATCAATAGAATCCTATTTTAGAAATCTTTGTTTCTGCTCTGCACTAAAGTTTTTACTCGACTACTTGATTGAAATGCTTTACGACCAGAATTAATACTGTATGCAGTTGGCTTGCATTACAGTTACCTGCTACTGCAGGATTCTGGTCTTCTTGGTTAGTTTGGTCCTGCTTGAAACTCAGCTGGGCTTGAGTCTTGTTGTTCTGTCTTTGATCTGTGCTTAGATCAGGCTGTATCAGATATCCGCACTGGCATGATGAGACTACTTTAAAGACTTTGTGAACTTGCCAAAATGGAGAAGGAGGTACAGGGTAACATAAGACTATTTTAGGATATTTTTGTGTTTGCATGGTTACATCACCCCACCCTTAACCCACAACTGCCAAAGTCATTGTCTAGCAAATGCCAAAATGACATAATGATTTGTTAAATGTTATTGAATCTTATACGGAATAATCTCTTGGAAATGCATTAAATCACTTTATGGTCTCTTTATCCACAGACCGCCTATTGACTTAAATCCGATGCTTTGCAGGGTCTTAATATTACCGTTTCAAAAGAAGAGAAGATATTAAAGGGGATATTTACAAGACTTTTGTAAGATGTCAAATAAATCTTTGGTGTCCCCAGAGTACACGTACATGTGAAGTACTAGCTAAAAAAAAACATATAGATAATTTATTATAGCATGTTAAAATTGCCACTTTGTAGGTGTGAGCAAAAAGTGCAGATTTTGTGTCTATCCTTTAAAATGCAAATGAGTTGATCTCTGCACTAAATGGCAGTGCCGTGGTTTAATAGTGTAGGTTAAGAGGCAGTGTTTTCCCCTTCTGACATCACAACGGGAGCCCAATTTCAATGACCTATTTTTTCCACATGCTTTCAGAGAATGGTTTACAAAACGTTGATCTTTTTCACATTTTCTAGGTTGATATACGTACTGGGGACCCAATTATAGCACTTAAACATGGAAAAAGTCAGATTTTCATGATATGTCCCCTTTAAGTGTTGCGTTTTATTTAACATGTGATGATTGTAAAAACCTCATTGTTCTAAATTAGCATCTAATTTCATTACATATTTTATTATCAGTGCATGCATGGATGCAAAGTAGTCACCTTTCAGCAAAATTAACTTTTTTTAAACCTGATTTGCATAATTTTTTAAAACACCTTCTGTAATTATTAAAATAAATCACTTGGAAGGGGACTTTCATTGTTTTAGACTTAGGATTAGATCTTTTTGACACCTTATGTTTTTTAAAAAGTGGTTTCTGATCACAAACATGGTATTTTCTGTGCCTCGAGTCCAGACTAAAAATACGAAATAGTGTAGGAATGTCATATGTGAGTGAAAAAATGTAACCCAAATGCAAAATGTCTCATCACTGGTGTGTTTGTGTGTTCATAGATTGGTGATGTGAGCAGGCAGAAGGCAAACACAGGTGACTTTCTGAACTGTATGTATCGTGTGGTGCAGGCCAGCAGTGGTGCTGGGCTGATTGATGGCATAAACATTGCCCGTGTGGGTCTCTGCACAACCTCAGGAGATATCTGCAAATCATTTATATGTAGCAGATGAAACTTGCTAGATCCAGCCAGAACAGAACTAATCGAAGACTTGAGGGGAAGGAGTGCTGACAGGTAACATAACTATTTCAATGGGTGTGGTAAAAAGAATGCTATCAAATATTGTGCACAATACAGAACTGGCTTAACCAAGTCTCCACCATAAACATGATCTGGTTATTGTGTTATTTAGAAATGATTTGTTGTGTGCTTCAGGCTCCTGTACTGTTTACGGGTCCCCTGAGGGCCAACCTGGACCCATTTATTCATCATACTGACACGCAGGTGTGGCTGTCTCTGGAACTCCGCCAATTGAAGGAGTGAGTTCGAGAATTGCCTGATCAGTTGCTGCACCCTGTTCGAACAACGTCCATTGCTTTTAGGTCTGTGGGAAATCTTGTAAATCTGTTACCTCAAGTCAATTTCACATTTATGTAAAGTTTTATTTCACCAAAATGTACTTAATTTTAGCTTTGTAGTTAATGGTTTAATGAAAGATTGATCGTGTACATACTGCCTGTTTTTTAGAAGGCACAGGCCTTTAAATAATGTTCTCAGTTTGTAGGGAAAATGGGAGTTACTCAACCGTTCAGTGTTCACTACTATGACCAAACTTGTCTTAATTCAACAATATTTGGTTAATTGTCACCACGTTTAAATTAAGTAAAATTATTTATTTAGATTTTATGATTTAACTGTAATTAATTCATTGTTTATCATCAACTCACAAATCCCCTGTAATTCCCTCGCGAACCACAAAGGGTTCACAAGCCCTAATTTAAAATGCACCTATTTTATTTCTAAAAAACAATGTTATTTTGTAATTTTGGTATAATACAATGTGTTTGTGTGATTTATGGTAAAAAAACACATTATTTTCCACATACCGTGCATTTTTGTAGCTCCAGATTTTACTTTCTTCCTGAAACGCACGATTTGAAAAGCTCCCTGATTGGCCAGCTAATCTGTACGTTGTGATTGATCTGAATCGATCAGCTGGAAACGTGACACTCCTTACCATGTTTGAAAGATTCGGTCACAATGCAATGTTAACAGGAGTTAACTTACTGGCTGTGAGTCCAAGCGGGAGGAATTATGATAATGTCGGTCTTGTTTACATCACCATTCCCAGGAAGTAAACTGTTGCCTACAATCCGTGTGTTTGTTGTAGTCCAAGAAAAGAGATTTACGTTGGAGATAACTCGCGTCATCATTTCCTTTGAGGTATGTACCTTTTGCATATTTTTAACATGTACTAATACACACCTACACAACAAAGGAAATATAAAAACGTGAATCGGACAACAGTGCCCTAAGTAATTCAAATAACTTCAAATGCCTTCTGAAGTAAAATGATACATTTGTAAAAGAAAACAATTAATATTTTCAGCTTATTTAGTGAGTGATTCGTCACATATAAATTACAATATAGAGATTCATGTACATCTGGGCTAAGTAAATAATGAGAATTGTCATATTTAGTTGTATTACTCCTTTAAGCACTCACAATAAGAGTGATAACCGTATTTGGTGTGTACGTAGCTGATATAGTTACATCTCTAGCAACCTTTATGTACCGGCAAAACAAACACACTGTTGTTATGGCTAAACTGTTTCTCTTTCTTATGTTAAAGCCTTGGGCAGAGGAGGCTGCTATGTTTGCAAGAGCCATGCTTGCAAGGGTTAAAATCCTCATTGTTGAAGAGGCTCCTTCTTCTGTGGATCTGGAAACCGAGCACTTGGTCCAACAGGTCATCGGCACTGTACTATTCCTCAGTCATAACCCATTCAGCGTCATGCACATGGACAGTAACAGTCAGTAACAGTTTTTTTATGCAGTCTGTCATTCATTTAAATGTCAGGTATTAAGTAATTTATAACCTGTTGTTGTTGCTCCAGGGTGTTGGTGTTGAACATGCTGTGAAGTTTGATGGTACTTCCACTTTCATCCAGCAGGGGTCGGTGGTCAGTCAATAAGAGGTGAACTGTTGTAAAGGGATATCATTTAAAGGAATAGTATAAAACCCAAAAATAAAAATTCTGATATTAATTCACCCTTAGATCATTTAAACTGTATGCGTCTTTTCTTCTGTGAAACACAAAAGAAGATATCTTGAGAAATGTCTGGTTTTATGCTCCGTGAAAGTCAAAAATGTTTGGTTACCAATATTTTTTATGTATCTTCTTATGTAATTTGCAAAAGAAAGTAAATCATGCATGTTTGGAATAACATCAAGGTACAGTAAATAAATGATTAAATAATTTTTATTGTTATCCCGCAGTGCTGGCTACTTTAATATGCTAAATCCACATGTATGGATTTTGCACACACTCTTATTCAGAGCAACTTATAGTGCATTACAATGTATACATTTTTTTAGGTGTGTGACTTTTTGCAATAGTCTACCACTGAGCTGCACATGAGCACATTTATAGTTTTGACAATCTGACCTTGCATCAAATATATGATTGAATACAAGTAAATGAATGAAATGTTACATTTAATAAAAAGTTAAAGCAAAAAAATTCAAAATGTCAGCCAGCACATTCACAAACAATCTAGCAAAGTTACATTTTAATTTTTTGACTTGGTATTTCCTGCTAAAATCAATCCTTATAAAATAGGGCTATAGCTAAATAATTGAACACTTGGCACTTCCAAGAATGTTTTATGATAAAACGGCATTTGCACATGCGGTGTACACCAATATTTTAACTTAATAATTGAGCAAACAGGACTTATAGGTACTTTTTACTTAGGGCCTTGGTGATGATTGTGTTTATGATAACAGAGATGTTTGAGTTTTCTGTTGACACATCTTATGCTGTCAATAACCTAAGCAGTTGTTGTCAGTTAATTGCAATGTGTATTGCATTAAGAGGCAGTTTTTTGCACAAGTTTTGCAAATTGTAACTGTCACAACATCTTTACAGAAGTGTCCTGTTGAACCAAAACAGGTTTTGCTCTCCCAAAACCGAAATGAAAACATTTTGGTGTTATTGATGTATATTTTAGTAGTTTTCTAATTGAGGGGGGGTGCAAGGGGCTTATATAATACATTATATAAAATACATTAATTTATTATAAATACTTTGTAATTAAACATCTGAAAAATAAAGCTACCAACTAACAGCACTACAGTGTATAAAGTTTAAGATTGTTTTATGTCATGAAGTTTCTTTTGGGGGTGCTGTAAAGGAATGCGCACGCCTAAAAGTTTAAGAAACTTTTCAAGTTTTTTTTTTTTTTAATAAATGACTGATTTTTGCTCTGAATGTTTCTATAATGCTGCAGTTATAGGATACTAGTGTTTGGGTGGTGATGTGTTAGGACTAAGAGGTTCTTTACACACTTTTTACAATGGCCTGTGTTTTCCTTTATATAAATTGTACATCGTAACCAGGGTGAAAACCAGTAAAGCGAGAAAGAACTGGTAAAGTGAGACACTTAATCATGTTCTAATCATCATTATTATGTGTATTTCTTGCCATTACTAATAATAGGCGTGAAATTAAGATTAGGCCTAAACTAATGTTGATGTGGCCTACTTTAAAAACAAAGGCAATGACACATAAAAATGTCCTACTTTGCTATTGACTTCATTCAGAGGTGTAAAGTACTCAAGTATTTTTTACTTTACTCAAGTAAAGATTTTCAAGTATCTGTATTTTATCAGTGTTTTTCTTTGGCAAACTTTAATTTCACTACATTCCAACGCATAAAACTGTACTTTCTTACTCGACTACATTTCATAAAAACAAGTTGTTTTTTACCTTTAAAACTTAAATACATTTAAATCAAATTTAAAGTATACATAAAACAGTACTAGATTTAAATGGTTACGTTAATAGAGTAAATTAAGTACTGTTAGGTATAAAAAAAAATTTATTTGACCCTAGGGTGGTCCTTATAATGGGTCAATTTTTTTATTGTTCAACTCTCACCCCCTAAATGTGTTAGGATAACAATAAAAACACACTGTGCAAAATTTTGAATTGTTCCTACAATATTCAGAGGTTGCTCAAAGACTTTGAAAATTTCCGAAATCACATATTTTTGCAAAAACTGTACCATTTAAAAACACACAACACATATAAAACTTCTTTGAGGGTAACTTTGTTTCAGTTATTTCAGTCTCTTCTGATCCGAGTAACCATATAGCGACTTGCTTCGTGTTGCTTCAGCCATTGTCTCATATTGTCTATTGTGCTTCATTCACATTGAAGCTTTCTAGCTTTCAAAGACATATAACAACTAAAACGGGAGTTTTATTTGCATGGAGCATGATCAAATAAGTCCATTGCTGCCTTAAGTATATAAAACAATTATACATGCTAGCACAAAGTATCACATAATACGCAAATGTGTTAAACTTCAAAGGTCTTGATTATTGAAAAAGGTCTTCTATTAATTAATAATCAAAATCCCATTTTTGGTGGGGTGAGAGCATGAACTTTGAAAAGTTGAAAAATAAGGACCACCCTACTGTTGATACTTTAATAAAGTAAAAATACTCAAGTATTTACACCTCTGACTTCATGCAATATACAGACATTCATGCATGTATGTATATATTTATATATGAGTATGTATATAAGCAGTTTGAGAAGTAAAACAGATTTTAATAAAATCTCAAAGTCAGTTATTGCCTCATCAGGCATAACTGAAGCAACCCCATCAACTGTGGAAATCCAACAGCATGCACTTGTGAAAACAGCTTGCAACACAAGCCTTCAACTTCACCTATAAATACTCTCACAAGCTTCTATCCTGCATCTCAACTTTTCTTCAGATAGCAGATTTGAAAACACTGTCTTTCAAAGCATCAGTGCAAATATGAGGGTGGCTTTCTTGGTCTTGTGTGTGATGTGGCTGTCCTCATGTGAGGGCCGCAAACTATCTCGATGCTCTGTTGCCCGTATCTTCAAGGATCAGGGACTGGATGGCTTTGAGGGATTCTCACTTGGCAACTGTAAGTTCACCTACGATCTCTCGCATTATCACAGCTCTGTGTTTGTTAAATACCTGATAATATTGTGTTAAATTAATCGACAAATAAAATGTAAACCCCTCACTTAATTTCAACAGATGTGTGCACTGCCTACTGGGAAAGCAAGTACAAGACCCACAGAGTGCGCTCGGCTGATACTGGGAAAGACTATGGGATTTTCCAGATTAACAGTTTTAAATGGTGTGATGATGGCACACCAGATGGAAGGAACCTGTGCAAAATACCCTGCACAGGTATTTTAATCTATAATGCCAAATACATTTATCTAAGTCAAACATTTTTTTGTGATTGGTTTTATTGTATATAAAGCACATTTTTGTGTACTTGCTCTGTTCTGATTGTATGTAAATGTTTCCTCTCTTGATAGATTTGCTCAAGGATGACCTGAAAGCTTCGGTTGAGTGTGCAAAGAAAATTGTGAAAACAGGAGGACTGAAATCATGGTAAGTATTTATTGTATACATGTTGCTGACAAAATCTATACAGTATATCACATTAATATAGGTTACTTGTCATTTGTCTGATATCTAACTGTATTGATCTTGCATTCATGCATTTGCATTTTCACTGAATGTTTTTTATCTGTTTCTGCAGGGATACCTGGGACAGTTATTGTAATGGCCGTAATATGAAACGCTGGGTGAAAGGTTGTGATGTGCACTAACAAGACCTGAAACCTCTTAATTTGCTATAATGCCCGCAGAGTGTGTAATACATGCATTTTTGCCCCTTGGCTGATTTTTCAAAACTAAATTGTTGTCATTGGGATTTGTAACCTTGCATTTTACAAGTTTTGAGATGTACATTAAAGCATCTTCCCAAGTTCTAGTTTCATTTGTGCTTTTTATGTTTTCCATTTGTATATGAACCATATAACTACAACTATTCAACAAGATATACGTTGTTGAAAAATTTTGTTATATCCAATAGTTTTTCTGGCTGAATTAGATGCTGATTAAAGCATGTAGCTCAGTCAGAATTGAGGCAGCTTTGCTGCTGAACAAAAACAATAAGGTTAGCTGTAACTGTGCAGCACCACGCTTATGGGTTTGAATCCGATGGAATAATTCATTAATGGTGTCAGTCAAATGTGAACCTGCACCACAAAACCAATCATAAGGGTCAATGTTTTGAAACTGGGATTTACATCATCATCTAAAAGCTGCTGAATAAATAAGCTTTACATTGATGTATGGTTTGTTAGGATAGGACAATATTTGGCCGAGATACAACTATTTGAAAAACTGAAATGAAAATCACCTTTAAAGTTGTCCAAATGAAGTCTTTAGCAACTGCATTCACTCACAAAAATAAAGTTTTTATATATTTATAACAGAAAACTTAAAATATCTTCAAGGAACATGATCTTTACATAATATCCTATTGATAATGTTGACCCATGCATAAAATGTATTTTTGGCTATTGCTATAAATACAGTACTGTGCAAAAGTCTTTTGTGCCAGAATTTGATTTGTTGTTTTTGCAATGTTATAGTGATCATATATAATTGTTTCTCAGTCTCTTTAATAGAATACATCCAGAAAATACAGTATTAAAAACTGTATAAAAATGTAAACTGAAGTATTTAGTTTTAAGGGTAAACTCCCCTTCCACTTGAGCAATGGCAGGAAACTGCAGGATCTCTTAAACCTAAATAAAATTAAATCCTATATTTCTAATTTGTCTTTTTACTTCATTCTGCTCAAAAACGCTGAAGATGTGTTTAGTGCCAAGAGAGGTCACACTAAACACTGATGATACATAAAGAAGACATAGTCCTGAAATGTATATGTACATAAATGTATTTTCTGTTTTTATCTTAATAAAATAGATTTAAAAATAAATATGGATGGACATTTAAACTTCTAAAACAACAAGTCTGGTGGTGTTGGCCTAAGACTTTTGCACAGTACTGTACCTGTGCTAATAAGAAGGTTTTGTGGTCCAGAGTCACAAATATAAAGTGTTATTCTCATCCTCATTGGCTACCACGTCTTTATGATATGAAGATGCATATTCAAAACCCCACCTGAATGCAATTACACTGATTATCATTATACGTAACCTCATTGATTAGCATTTGATGGCTTTGACATTTACAGTGCAGTCAAGATTTACAGCTTTTACATTAGGAGGAGGAAACCTCATTCTGTTGTTGTCATTACCAAGCTGTATTCGGTTTTAATAGAGAGAAATAAAGATCTGTGTTTGGATCTTGGTCAGACAAAGTCTCTAATAGGCTAAAATCCAGCCCCCCCCCCCCCCCGATAGGAAAGGGTTTTTTTCTTTAATTCTACGCTGTGTCTCTAGACTAGTGATTACAGTCATATCTATAATTACCAGATCCTGAAAGTGTGACGTGACTTCTCCTGTCTGAGCCGAACACTGATTCATTTAATTGACTCTGTAATTAGCAGTGTGCTTTAAAGTCTATGCTGTCACTAATTGTGGAGCAGGGTAAATCGCATACAAAGTACCACGTCTTTATGGTGTTAATGCGGTCTGGTTGATATGTCACATGGTTCGATCTCTGCCTAACAGCTGGACCCCTAAAAGCATTTAGATCTTTGTCTCTGTATTCATGAGTTTTCTGCCTGTGTTTCTTATAAGCAAATACAAATCTCCTGTGGGAATCTTATGTAGAGTCGGTTTTTTTTTTTTTTTTTTGCAAAATTGCTTTCGGTGTTTTGTTAAACATGAGATAAGGACATGAATTATGTGATTACGACTATTTGCATTAAAAGCATATCAGTAAGATCCCGCATAAGCCATTTTATACACTGTCAGAAAAAAATGTCCAAATATGAAGAGTTTGGTTCCAAAACAAGATAACTACGTTTTTAAAGGGGACATGTCACAAGACTTTTTTAAAGTGTAAAATAAATATTTGGTGTCCTCAGAGCACATATATGAAGTTTTAGCTTAAAATACCATATAGATATATTATAGCATGATAATATTGACACTTTGGTGTGCAAAAATGTGCCGTTTGGGTGTGTCCTTTAAAATGCAAACACTGATCACAATGATGGTGGTTTGTTGCAATTCAAACTTAATTGTGCTGTGAATTATATTCTCTCTCTCTCTCTCTCTCTCTCTCTCTCTCTCTCTCTCTCTCTCTCTCTCTCTCTCTGCACTAAATGGCTGTGCCGTGGTTGGATAGTGCAGATTAAGGGGCGGTATTATTATAATAAGATCTCCTTATGACATCATAAGGAGAGCCAAATTTCAATGACCTAATTTTCACGTGCTTGCAGAGAATGGTTTACCAAAACAAGGTTACCGGGTTGATATTTTTCAAATTTTCTAGGTTGATAGAAGCACTGGGAACCCAACTATAGCACTTAAACATGGAAAAAGTCCGATTTTCATGCCATGGCCCCTTTAATTTTTTTGCCAAATCATGTTTATTAATATGTTATCATGTTTTTGTTGTGTTAGCTGTATCTTTTTAGTTATGAAGGCTTAAATCCAAACAAACCAACTGCATTTGATTGATATTAATTGGAATGCACGATCAAAAAATGAGATTTTTTAAAAATTAAGTTATGTTGTTTTGCAACCAAACTCTCAAACTGGGATGGCACCCATTCACAAAGTACAGCTTTGGACCCAAAGAGTTCATATTAGTAGCTACAAATTGGTACCAAATGTATACATATCTGTACCTAATGGTCCATATTAGTGCTGCACAATTAATCGCATCGCAATCGCAATCGTGATGTCAGCCTGTGTGATTATATGACAGCAAAATGTTGCAATTATATTAAATAAATAAATGTGTGGACTTTTAACACAAACTTTCTGATAACTGTTTGATGATTTTTCTTGCTGTTTAAAAAAAGAAAGAAAAACGAACAAAAAAGGCAGTGCACGTGTGGCATGCACGTGTGTGTTGTGTCATTTATACCAGAGCGAAGATGGATGCAGAGGAGGTTGACAGTGATCTGGTAGCTAAATAAAACTCTATGTCTGTTGTATGGCGGTATTTTGGATTTAGGATTACTGACACTGAGCAGTTGCTACATCACGTGGCAATACGAAAACATTTCTAGTTTTACAATACATTATCACTAAACTGTGTGTGGATTTTCCTTAAAACCCATCAAGTTGATACCATTTAGTATAATCGCAATCGCACATCGCAATATTAGTGTCAATAACCGCAATGGGAAAAATTACCCAAATCGTGCAGCCCTAGTCCATATTAAGACCTTTTTAAAGGTACTGCCCCAGTAACAACAGGGGTACATATTTTGACCTTTTAAACATATTTTGAACTTTTGTCACATTTTGTTTGTGATCAAGTTTTTACGCAGCGCAACTTAAAAACATTTTGAAGCCACACAAATGTACCAACACATTTTACAATTTTGTAGTATTTTTTAATCCGTGTACACTTCCAATTCACCTCTCTCAAAAAATATACAAAAGTATTAATAATACATCTCAAATTCAAACACGCAACAGACCCACACTCACAGAAACTGAAGACAGTGACTTCCTGTGCAACCAGACGTACTTTGGATACAATATTACTATGAAGCAATTCAGTTTTATGCTTTAACAGCTGACAGCACAAGAACCTGCTGATTTTCTATATGCAGTATTGTAAACTGTTGAGATGATCAAATATTCACATGCAAAACAAAAGTGGCAGCTCAAAACTTTGCAACTGCATCATACAAAAATATGTACATTTTTAAATTATATAATCCTCAGGTTGTTTTTAATGGCTTCCCCAGCGGCTACAGAACAGACGCTACACAACAACCCTATTCAGTTATTTGGAGAATGACCACATGTTTTAACTTGAATCTAACACTATTAAACTAGCAGATCGATGTACTATCCACTGCACATGATATTTTGGCATCATTGCTAATGCATTCAACATTATCAGGAGAAATGCTTGAGGAAAAGTTATTAACTCATCATCTTTTTTTTATTCATCTAAAACCTTTTGAAGTTGCATTATGCTATTTTCTGTTTTTAATGCGCTTTTAGTGATACATTTTTACTTTATTACTGTCAGCGGGAAACCTTAATTCCTCTTTTTATGTTATTCCCACTTGCACTCGTCTTTATTACAGTAATTTAATTGCTCACTGTTTGGTGCCAGTTAGCATTCCTCCTCCCTCAGCAACCTCAGGTCAGACTATCTGACAGAAACATGAAATGTAGAAAAAGATCTGAGAGTGAATTGAAATTCATAGATTCATAGATCTGAACAGTTTGAAAGATGATGGAAAGCGTCTCTAAGCACAACGTGTGTACAGTAAAGTGAACTATATGTGTAACTGACTGTGCAGACATTGCCACACATTAGCTTGCTTTTGAAATTACACAACATTAACAACCAGACGAGAATCAGGGTTAAAAACCCAGAAACAAAGCTGCTTGGATGATGGAGATGTTACGTGTTTTTTTTAAACTTCCATGGCACTGTCCATCTTTGGCGTCTTGGAAATCCAGAGAGTTGATTGGTTAATGCTTGTTTTGGTCCGTGGTGTACTGTATGAAAAAAATTTATATTAGAAAAGCTCCCTATTAATAGCGACCATGATGACGTGATGTGAGGGTTGATAAATATGCAAACATAACTTTATGCACTACTTTATGTGATGACTACCAATATTTACATTTCATTTACATTTATGCATTAGGCACACACTTTAATCCAAAGCGACTTGCATTGCATTACAAGGTATGCATTTATTTAACATGTGTGTTTCCTGGTTTCAAACCCATGATCTTTTGCGCTGCTAACACATTGCTCTACCACTGAGCTAGCTATACATTTCATGCATTTTGCAGACACTTTAAAAATATATAATAAAAGCTACGGCCAGTTCTCTTTATAAAATCTGCTTAGATTTTTTTTGTTAAGTTTTACTGGAAGAATTTAATAGCATTAAAGATAGTGGACAAGACATTTAAAGGTTTAACTCAATGAACAGATGGAAGTAAAAGCAGCTATTATTTTCCCTTTGTTTTATGCATACTCTTGATATCGTATTTAATCATAGGAGCAAGTGGCAAGCATCGTAAAACAGACAAGCATCATCCGTTAAGGAGTTAAGACGTTTATCCGAAAGCTTTGAACTCGCTCCAGGAAGCCTTTTACTGAATAACTCACACTTAGTCATTGCCAGCGATTAAATGCATTGTCTGAGTCTGCCCCAGCGATCGAAAATATGTTAAAAAGACATCATCCCGTAGGAGCTAGAGCCATATAAATATACAGTAATACATTACACAAATTAATGTTATGCCAAGAATTATCTGGAAGGGTAAAGAGAGTTGAACTGTGTTTCCTTTCTGTTGAGAAGGTGATGGTATGGGTTGGCTTGGGGAAAGAAAGGCTTGCCTCAGCAGTTATGTTGGCCCATTACCTGCTGATCTGGATATTGACGGGAGAAGCTGAAATAAGACTTTGTCTCCAGTGATGTACTGCGGCAGCCCCCCCCCCAAAAAAAACATATATGCCAGATGCACACTAGTATAATAAATGCACTGATGGCAATTAGTATGGACTACACTAAAGTAATCATGATAAAGTCTTTAGGTTAGCGGGGGAAGCCTAGTATTAGATCTTCAATAGTGAACACAAGCATTAACAAAGATTCTGGATATAACAGGTGCACCCCTTTTACTATGAATAGGTGACAATGCAATGCCAAATATGAACACGCCTTCCGGTTATAAGAACCAATCATCAATCGATAAAGATCGCAAATTGATAATGATTCTCTGGGGGAGTGGCCCTGTACAGAGTGGCGTGAGGTGCTTAAAAACTGCTGAAACAACCTTTTTAGCCTAATTTTTTGTCCTTAAGTAGGAATTTAATCTCGCATGACTGAAATAACTCCCCCGAGGCGTTGCAAACATGGCTGTCTAGTGGTGGGACTTCCCTAAATGGACTTAATAAAGATTTCTATATCTTAAAATGCTGTTGAGACACTGTTTGTGCATAGCACATTACATTGTGCATTAGCTCTGAATGTGTTTTTAAGGGGATTCGATCTTAATGGCTCACCTCTTGCTCAACATCTGGAAACAGCAACTCCCTGAAGCCACCAAGATCAACAACAGTAGTGGAATGGTGGGAATGATCACATAGATTAGCAGCATACCTAAAAAAGAACAAGTTATCCATCATATCCAGGAGTTATGCTGTTGGCGTATAGTGTAAGTTAAAGGGATAGTTTACTCAATAAGAAAATTGGGTAACACTTTACTTGAAGGGGTGTTCATAAGACTGACATGACACGTGTCATGAACATGAAGGACATTTTATTAACTTTTATGACAACTGTCATTAAGTGTCATTTGTTCGGCAATGTCATTTTTAATGCAAAGATGGCATTGTTTGAAATGTCTTGACATAAACCTTAAACCATTATTGTACTGTTTTAGTTTCATTTTAGGTGAATGGTTTTACAGATGCAATAAAATATAATATTATAAAATGTAATTATTATTATTAAATTATTGATTTTATTTGTTACACATAGAGAAAACTTTGTGAACAGAAGAATATTCATGAAATTGTTATAAAGTATTAACACTAAATGACATTTTAATGACAAATTATATTTGTACCACTGTAGTTGAGGTCAAGAAAAATATTCATGACGCTGTTATAAAACTATTTGACAGAGTATTAACGCTATAATGACATTTTAATGACAAATTCAATTTGTATCACTGGCAAAAAGTGGTCAGTTATGTTGTCTTGGTAATGTCAAGTTGTCATAACAAGTTATGATGTATTGGTTTATGTCAAGTTGTCACAGCAAAGATATCTCAAACAATGTCATCTTTGCATTAAAAATTACATAATTTAACAAATGACACCTAATGACAGTTGCCATAAATGTGCTTAAAATCTCCTTCAAGTGCAGGGCACGTGTCATGTTATGATTATTAAGATGTCATGTCAGTCTTATGAGCACCCCTTCAAGTAAAGTGTTACCGAAAAGTCTATCATCATTTTCTCATCCTCATGTTGTTGTAAATCTGTATACATTTATTTAAATATATAACACAGAAAAAAGATATTTTGATTAATGATGGTAAGCACACAGCTGATTGTAACCATTCACTTCCATAGTATTAAAAACAAATATGATGGAAATCAATAACTGTGTGCTAACCATCATTTATCAAAAATATCTTCTTCATCATTTATCACAATACTTCCATAATACTGGTTTTCCTTAGCCTGGTTAGCCAGACCTACATCAAGATGTAAGGTCTGGCAACTCTGCACACAAACGGCTCAATGCAAGGGGCGGGATATAAGGTTGTCCCTCAAAATGCCTCTGCACGCAATAGGATAGCGCTATGACGGATCAGAGCAACGAAGAGGGTGACGTAGTTACCGTAACCAGTCGGCAAAACTCCAAACACATCTTTCTTGCTTAAAAAGGACTTCAGTAGGGTTTATTTGCTCTTCTCTCAAAGAAAAACATAAGTCTAAGTCCTCCAGAGTCGCGGCCAAAGCCGCTTCAAAAGATAGCTGTTCGCCAGCAGCAGCAGCCATTCTCTGTTTTCAAGTAGGAACCGTTGCAGCTCTGTCGTCATCATGTTAAGCCCGCCCCACAGACGCTACACACGATGTGATTGGCCTGACCAAATTTTGGTTTTTGGACCGGTTAAGTGTATTGTGAGTGCCTAGACTAAACCCTGGCAGCAAATATATTTTGCGGCCGCTAGGGTGCGTCTAGATTTCTAGGCTAGGTTTTCCTACTATGGAAGTCAAGGGTAAAAATCAGATGTTTGCTTATCATCATTTATTATATATCTTCTTTAGTGTTTGTCAAAATAAAAAACTCATACAGGTTTGTACCAACATGAGGGTGAGTAAATGATGACAGAATTTTTATTTTTGGGTGAACTATCCCTTTAAGCTTTAAAGGGATAGTTCGGCCAAAAATGATTTTAAAACCATGATTTACTCACCCCCAAGCTGTCCGAGTTGCATATGTCCATCGTTTTTCAGACAAACACATTTTCGGATATTTTAGAAAATGTTTTAGATCTTTCAGTTGATTAAATGTAATGTTACGGGGTCCACCCATAGTCCACGACCTTCAAGCCCAAAAAAGTGCGTCCATCCTTCACAAATTAAATCCAAACGGCTCCAGGATGATAAACAAAGGTCTTCTGAGGGTAATCCGCGCAGTGTTGTTGTAGAAATATCCATATTTAAAACTTTATTAACGAAAATAAATACCTTCCGGTAGCGCCGCCATCTTAGTCGCGTTCGCATTCAGGATGAGAGCTTACGCAGCCTACGGAGGCTACTCTGCTGCTGCTCTGTGCCCCCGCCCTCCGAATTTGTCATAGGTCACTAAGAAAAGTGCGTACACTACGCTAATACTCTCATCCTGAATACAGAGGAGTCTAAGATGGCGATGCTACCAGAAGGTATTTATTTTCATTAATAAAGTTTTAAATATGGATATTTCTACAACAACACCGCACGGATTATCCTCAGAAGAACTTTGTTTATCATCCTGGAGCCGTTTGGATTAAATTTGTGAAGAATGGACACACTTTTTTGGGCTTGAAGGTCGTGGACTATGGGTGGACCCCGTAACATTACATTTAATCAACTGAAAGATCTAAAACATTTTCTAAAATATCCGAAAATGTGTTTGTCTGAAAAACGATGGACGTATGCAACTCGGACAGCTTGGGGGTGAGTAAATCATGGGCCGAACTATCCCTTTAAAATAATTGTTACTTGAGGGCCCAGGCATGATGGGTTGAGGGCTTTCGTCATGGTTGACTTGAGGCGTTCTTCTTTCCACCAGGTCTTCATCTGAAAGATCTAAATGACATAATATAAGAGTTATTTGTTAATCAGTGTCAACAGTGTGTTAATCTACAACTTTTAAAGTCTGTAGTTAAGTCAAATGATGATGGATCTGACACTTGGCTGCTTACCAGAATCACGCCCTGCAGGTCTGTCACTCTGCTCTTTAACCAGGTAGCTCTCTGCTCAGAAAAACATTTTACACTCATATTAGTATATACAAATTTCCTGCAAATGAGCAGTATATATTTTGGATGCTGTTAACAGCTTAGAATGCCCGATTTCTTCTAGGCTTCTTAAATTTCCAATCCAGCTTTACCAAGAAGACAACATTTATTTTCAAACTTCACAAGCTAGGAATGCTGGTGCACCAGCTAGCTTAGTTTTGCACCAAAGAACAAAAAACAAAGCCTGAAAATTCCTAATGATCTATGTTGGTCTTTTAGCAGTGAATGTGCAAATCACCCAGTACCTGGTTCATACTTGCAGATAAAATTGTGCTTCATATTGCACCGGTCATCGTTCCACTGATAGAGATACGGCCCACCAGGCCCGGCCTGAGCTGTTGGCTGATGGTACATCACCACACAAGCTTCTCCTCCACAGGACGGTTCATCAGCGTACCAATTTCTGCAGAACAAACAGCATAATATTTAGGTAAAAACACAAACTTTATTCATATTATTTTTATTATTCGTATATATTATTTATTTGTTATTGATAACTGCTCATAAATGTGACCCTCAAACCTCTTACCTGAAATGTGAGACACTTTCATCTGTCCACTTGTACAGGTTGGGACACGATGCGAAACTGCCGGGCTCTGGAGCGCTCTCGCTCTCCACGCGAGTCAGACCGATCCAGAAGTCTCCATCTGTGATGCTCGTTCCACTGACGGCACCGGAGGAGGAGGAGACGCTCAGTTCTTTCAGGAGATGTTCGATGTGCTTCTGCTCCGCTGGGCTTTCAATGCTCAGCAATGAACCACCGTCCATCTCGCACGCCTCCAGAGCCTCCCAGAATGCCACGCGACTCGACACGTCCCTGAAGTAAGCAATCTTATAACATGGATGCTCAGGACTACCCTGACACACAGTTTGACCTGGACAGATAAAATACATACTGTATTGTTTTTCATTTATCAAAATACTAAACATCATCACGACTTTACTATATATATACTATATATAAAGCTATACAAATCTAAAAAAAGCACATTGCAAATTCTATTATACCATGGTTCCTATGTAGATGGTTTCATAGTAACTTTTTAAGAGGAATTTAAGAGCTTACATAAATTATTCAGATATTTAAAGGATGCTTAGTTGAAAGACAAAATAAAGGTTTGCATGGTGCCGGGTGAGAGAGAATAAGGCAATGAATTTGCATTTAGAAGAAATCATAAAATTCATCTTCATTATATAAACTTAAAGTACACTAGTGGGTTCAAGAGAGAGAAATGTAACTGTGATTAATACACAGACTGATAAAAGTCTAATAATAACATTAGCTCACTGCCCAGGAGGTACTTTAAATAATTGCTTGGTCCAGATCTGCTATATCATCAATTTAAGATCAGTAATGGGCCAGGATAAACTGGAGGAAAACTGGACTCAGCAATTTCCCAACCAGCTTCCTTAGCTTTCTTCCTCAATTCGTGTCTTATTGGTACAGTTTTCCTCTTCCAAACATAACACGTGCAGTCAGTGCAGCTTTCCAAAAATTCAATAACCCTTGGCACATTATTTTAGTTGAGGCGCATCTGTAAGCTCTCTCAGGTCTCTCTCTCAATGTTTAAAACATTATTTTATTTAAATGTCCCTAATTCAAAAAGTCACACAAAACTTTAAAAATTATCTTTAGTACAAATAATCTTTGTACAAGAGTACAAAAAGCTGATCTGGCAAATTTTGCGGTATTCAAGAATCTTTAACTGTACAATAAAATAGTACAGGTAAATATGAAATAAAAACATAATAACAGGTTTTAACTTGCCAATAAAAACAGAGTGTTAATTGTGTTCATTACAGTTTATAACTTACAATTTAGGATCTGGCTAACAGAAAATACAATTAGAAAATATCTAAATTCATAGGAAAAAATCATTAAAATAAATAAAACTTGAGTAAATTATCGTGTGAAAACCTATTGGAGAATAGCAACCGTTGCGCATTAATTTTATTACAAAAAACAATAAATATTGAAATATTTGGACATATTTAGTCGCAGTCTAAAACTGAAAAGGTAAATTATATGTAACGTCAATTCTCTCAGACAGTATATTTTTATATTTATATGAACTTACCACTCACAACTCTCGCGCCACAGACGCACGAGGCGAGAAAAGTCAAAGCACAAAAGATCCGGAGTGCCGCGCGCATCCTCGCTTGTTTCACACACGCATTTGAATAACACGATGGAGGGAATTACAAACGAACTTTATTCAGACTTCTTTGTCTACCGTTTAATGGTGTCGTCTCTTCTTAATAGTATGTAAAAACATGATTTCCACCTAGCTGAACTGACACTTTGCAAAGCATCTGAATTCTGGAGATACAGTGAGAGAGGGGGAGAGAGAGAGAGAGAGAGAGAGAGTCGCGCCTCCACTCGAGTGGGCTATCAATGCGCGGGGGCGCGCCTGTACTGCAGGTGATCGAACAGGGCGCAGATGGTCATCACCTCTTTTATTAAGAGCAACATATGTCTCGGTTATAAGGTGGATGATGGGACAGGTCACAAACACAGCGTTGGGGTGGATGAAAGTGATTTATTGTGCTTAATTGAAAGCGTTCTTGAATAATATGCTACCAATTTAATAGAGCAAACAGTATTATTTATTGTTCACAGGTGTAAAACAAAATTGCTAATTTGCAGATTTGGAACTTGCACTGTGTGGCCTTGGTGAGATTGGTGTGTTGTTTGGCAACCTTTTTAAGACACACTTCATGAGTGCTATTTTATTACATCCAACCCACCACCCCAAAACTAAATTAGGGTTTTAATATTGTTCATCAAACTAATCGAAAACCAGATTATTTTACATGCAATCTTACTTCATAGCTCCATATTACTAATGTACATGAAAATTTGTACCAATTGCAATGGCTCCTAAGCAATTTTAAGAGAAACATCTACAAGAAAGTTGAAAAATGCTGGGTTGTTTTAACCCATAGTTAGGTTAAAATATGAATAAAACCAACTGTTTTGTTTAAAATAACTATACAGGTTCAACTGAAACAACACAGAATTTGTAGAGTAAACTAGGAAGCTTAAGCTGATTTTTCATCTGTCTAAGGTTTTTTCTTCATAGAAGATAAAATAGTTGTCTATTCATCCCTGACTGCTTCATGGTTCTGAATCACAAGCTGAATATTTGAGTTTTTTCATGTTGTCCTCAAACACGTTTCTCAATAAGATAACTAATTATGTTGTCAAAGCGAGACGTCAGCTCTGTGTGCGGATTGATCTGTTCATCCAGCAGCGTGGAGCCTTGCGATCCGAAGGCTGTTAACCGAGCTGTAATATGCTTGGACACAAAAGTGCTATTACTTAATTTGCTGTTCTCTATCGATCACTTATTTTTCACTGCAAATGCCATTCGGCTTCTCGAGGGTTCAATAACTACACAGAGATTCTGTGACACATTATCAATAGAAAAGCAGCTGCGTTATTACTGGGACCCTTGTCAAAGGAGGTATTAAAGAGATCTGGCAGGAAGCACCGAGCAGAAAAGAAATGTCGGTTAATCACAAAAAAAGGGGATGCTGAGTGCACTACCGGCCAGCTTGCAGAAATCAAGCAGTAGTTGGGGAAACCGGGTAGTGCTGATTTTGCAAAGCCAGACAATGGGGCAAGTCTGCAAGCTCTGTCAGAACATAACATGACTCTTTTCAATCTCATCATTTCTTCCTCTTTCTTTCCCATGTCTCAGATCAAGTCACACTGAGTTCATTCTATCACTGCACTTAATAGCTCAGAAGTAATTATTACTACCATGTTCAAGCAGATTCCAGATCCACATTAAAGGAATGAACTGTGCTTTTCTTATGTAAGGAGGTGGATCCAAAGGTATCCACTTTAGCAATGCTATTGCTTTGTGTCACCAGACGGTCCAACCCTTTTAAGAGATTGGCTAAAAAATGCATTCAGATTTTTGGTGACACTTTTATTATTTGGAAACACTGACGAACTTTAAGATGTTAGCAAGGTGAAACATGGATAACTACCAGAAAACTTGTTTTTTAAGGTCCATTTGTGCCACTTTAAGCTGCCCTGACCTATATGCACTTCGACCCTGTAAACATATCTCTTCATTAGTATGTACTCGAATTGTCAAGAAGAGCCTAATTCTCATTCTAACAACATCATTGGCCCCAAAGCAACTATACACACCAGTGAGTATTTAAAACAAAACTCGTAGTTCAATTAAAATCAGTGTAAAAAAAATTCAGTTAAAAAACATAAAAATTCCGGCAGCTGGGGTGCCGGAAAAACAATGTGCACAATAAATTACAGAAATTTTCTGTGATACAAAAATATTTTTTTTCCTTTAATTTTACATGACTGAATTATTTATTGATAGTTAATGGAACGTATTTGCTTTATTGTCTTACGTGTATGCATTTAGAAGAAGTAACAATAACATTAATTTATAAATGCATGCAGTTCACATGAATCATTCCCTACACGTCCACCCTAAGGGTCTTTCACAGCAATGCCATATAAGAATCATTAAAAAAGCATTTATATAGTTTAAAGATTTTTTTCAAAAACAATAGATCTCATTCACTAAGAATGTGTACGCCTAATTTACAATCATGATTGTACAAAAACTTTCATACTAAAATTTATTTTAAATGTATACCAAAACATAAGAACAACTTAGACCACATGTACGCAATAATCATGAACCAGGAAAAAATATATAATATATATATATCACAGATATATATGTTCTTATAGGTTGTTCTTATGTTTTTGCAAACATTTAGAAGAAATTTTAGTATGAAAGTTTTTGTTGAAGCATGATTTGTAGGTTAAAACGTTTGTGCGTACGCATGCTTCATGAACACTGAAAAAAATGATTCATTCAATTTACTAAATTTTTTTAGGTAAGTGGTTACAATTAATTTATTAAAACTACATTTAAAGAAAAGTTTTTTGTTTTGGTTTTCTAATTTTTTTTGTTTAAATGTAGCTTAAATAAATTGATTGCAACCACTTACCTTAAAAAAAATTAGTAAATTGAATGAAAAAAAATTTTCAGTGAATGAGACCCATTATTTTGGGATACAGAAAGGTTTTTGGATGTTAAAGGGTCTTTATGGATCCATATATCCTAAATGGTTCTTCTATGGCATTATGTAGGCACCATTAATTTTAGAGTGTTCAAGGAAAGCCATAAAGGCTTAGATTTTATTTTATCTAACAGAGATAATATGGAAAGGCCAAAAAATCCATTGACGACTGGTACTGTCTTATTCCATCAACCTTCATCCTTAGTTCTCGGGAATATAGGTCTCTAAAAAGCACATAAGGGAAAAGTGCGGGCTGTGAAAAATGACACCGCAAGATACCAAGGGTGAGAGACATAGTCCTGTCATGGGTCACTCCACCAAGGATGTATGATTGGCCCCTCAAGCCTTCAGGGTAAATGAGAACGAGCTCTTTGGTGATTGGATTAAAGTCTACAGTTGTGAGATTAAGGGAACATTAAGGAGAGGGAGTGCCTGGAATCAATTTAAGAGTCTCTGCATTCAGATCTATATGCACGACGAGTCTAAATGTTCTTCCGTATTCAATAACTCGCATATCAAACTGATAATTGACCCATATCATCTTTTCCCATAATTCACTTCTGGGATATTGTAAGTGTGAGTTTGGCATGCCTTGAAGAAGTATTAGTGCTCTATTATTAACGTTTCATATGAGTTGATTGGGATTGATCAGTGGTCCGTGCCACTACACAAGCCAATTAATGGCCGTCTCTAAGGGAGAGTCTGGTTGCCTGAGCCGCAATAGATGTAAATGCCATTGATTGACTGTAAGAGTTAGTCTAAGTGATTTGGCCCTGCATGAGTATTGGGTACATCTTAGAGAAATCTTTCACATCCATCACAAAAACTGTTTTATCATTTCGTCTCGGAGGGTGTTTGTGTGCAAATTTAAAAGACAGCATAAACGATCTAGTAAAAAGGGTTTGGGAAAAGTAAAAGTGCAGTAAAATCAACAAGGAAAGGTACTTCCTTAACAAGCAAACCTCTTTATGACCCCTCTGAGACGTAAATGAACCAGGCTGCAATCTCGTTCAGCGCTCCCTCATCATTTAAAGAGGTCATTGACTTTCCCAACATCCTCCCTGTCCCAAAAAGCATTGGCTCTCTGGGCTGACATCAGCTGGTGACTGGGTGCTTATACCAGAACTAATGTAATGAGTAATTACTGTATCGCCCGAAGGGCAGCGCTGCTACGGTGGACTCAAGCATTAAAGCATGCAAATGTAAACATGCCAAACCAGTGAACAGAAAGCTGCATGCTAAAAATGGACATGTTTTATTAACATATTTCCTGTTTGAATGATTGAATGATATTTTGTATGTATTTTCTTATGTACACTGTCAGAGAATATTAATCCCAGCTGTCACTTGGTAGTACCCTATCGTGAAAAGTATAGGGTGAAAAGTACACCTTGGCAACCTAAAGAGTTCAAATTGGAGGTACATACTGGTACTAAAGAGTGCATATTAGTATCTCAGAGTTATATATATGTGCCAAATGTATACATGTATGTACCTTAAAGGGACACTCCACTTGCGGTACCACTTTTAGCATAGTTTAGCACAATCCATTGAATCTGATTGGACCATTCAGCATCGCGTAAAAAAAATAACAAAGTTTCAATATCTTTCATATTTAAATCTTGACTCTTCTGTAGTTACATCGTGTACTAAGACCGACAGAAAATGACTATTTTCATGCACTGCGTAATATCATTGCACCTCCTGCAGCCATGTTACGGCAGCAAAGTCCTTGATTAATACGCCAGGATGAGAGTAGTCTAAGACATATCTGCCTAGAAATTCGCAACTTTAAATTTTTTTAGGAAAAATATACCAAACTCTTTGGTTATTTTTTAATGCGATGCTAAATGGTCCAATCAGATTCAATGGATTGTGCTAAGCTATGCTAAAAGTGCTAGCGCCAGACCCGGAGATCGGCTGAATGGATTCCAAAACGGTAAAAATTAAATCTTTAACTCTAGGGGAGCTGGAAAATGAGTATATTTTCAAAAAAATTGGAGTGTCCCTTTAATGCTACATATTATGATCTTTTAAAGGGTACTGCCCCAGTGACAGCCCATTTTTTCTAATAATGTATAACAAGAATACTTTAGACACTAATACAAATCTTTAATATTATTTTACTCATTACTGTTGTAAAAACTGAAATTCAGAGATGTTGACATGTTTTTATCTGATCTCCTCTGCTTATTTTAACTAAATAAAAGTGTAAAAGCCGTAGAGAGCTAGCAGTATGGGTAAGTGACTTCTGTTAGGACCAAGAACAAGGGGTGTATTTACCCCCAAATTGCCCTGTTTCCACAAATGGACTCTTATTGATTCTAAGAATACATCCCCTCAAAACAGATAATCTTTTACTGCCATTTGCCTCCTCTAGTCACCACTTAAGTATAATTACCCAGAAGTCAATACCGCTGCCAGGCTGCTACCACAGTTAACCTCTGAATCACCAGTCACATGCAAGCCCGATTGTCCTTTTAGCCTTACAGAATGACCAAATTCTAGGTTTTTAATTAAACAAGCATACTGTCAATTAATGAAGCTGTTCCCAGTGTTTAAATGTGCTTGAGGTATCTTAAAGACAAGTTTTAGTCAGCAGATATGAAGCCAAAGGGGAACTGCTTTTACCTGCAGTTTAGCTAGACGAGGCAATATCAATTTGTGTCATGATCACTTTCATGGCTTTTCTAATCTCAGTGCAATGTTGTCATGTGTGAGGTAGTCATATCAATATTTGGTTAACCCGAGTGATATCTGATGTAATACAGTATTCCCCTAGTGTCCCCTCCAGTTCAACAACCATTAACACTGGTGTCAGTGTTGCACTAATGCAATTTTGTACAGCTTAGGAATTTTTCTACTTGAATTTGTATAAAAGGTACTGAAAGCATCATGAAGATAATTCAGCCATTACGATGAGCCACAACAATCATTATAGGTTGAGTCTGATGAGTAATGTCCACCTCATCCCCCTCTGTCATATCCATTACCTTACCTTAAAGCTTTTGACAGTTTGCTAAAGCATTATTTAATGTTTCCTAAGCTGTTTATCTTGTATAAACACTTGTTGTCCACAGTTTAGGTGATTTCATTTTTTTTATGTTACAAACAAGGCAAAAACTAAACCTATAAACAGTTTATTTTTAGTGTAGTTGCATCGTGTAAACCCATTTAACTGTAAATCACCTGACTGATTACCAAAAGCAAAATGTGTTCTCTTTATCTTCCAAGCTCTGCCGTATTTGCTGATTATGTTTTGCGATTACTATTTTAGGAACATATAAAAACTTGATTATGCTAACCACTGCAATACGTGCCCTGAAAGCGCTACCGCAATTGTAGCTAGCATTTAAGAAAATCAATTTGCAGTTATGAATTGCCCGTGTCATAATCTCTCTAGGAGATTCTACATTTTCTGGTATTGGCAGTTGATTTATATTGCAGATGAAAAGCCAACTATGAAATATGTAACTAGTACAACCACCACTACGGTCAAACTGATATTCTGCCAACATTAGAGACAGATATTTATTAAACTAAAAATGCATTTATCATGAAAGTCTTTTTCTGTTTTAATCAAGAGTTAATTAAAACTCTTTAGATTCTATTACAGAATTGCATTGCATGGCTATAATGGATCAACATAAGTATCGCTCCATCACTAGATTTATAATTATGCACTCTGCAAATAAACATCAGCTTTCCAGAACACACACACACTAAATATTTATCAAATGTATACACACCCTTGTGTGTTTCTGCATAGCACATATGTCTTTAAGCAATGCTGCAATGTGATTTGTCTTTGGTCTATACTTGCATTGCGCCAATGGGATAAAGAGTCTAATTGATGGCCTGTAGTATTCCAGCAAAAAACAATTAGAAATCCTTCTCTGGGCATATTTATCTTGGCCAGAATGCCTGACCAATACAAAAATCTTAACTGTAATTGATTCTTCTCCATATTAATCACTACATTTTGCTTTACAGTAATCCTCAGTTGCACTTTGACAGTGTGATTAAGGCAACTGTATTATTTTTTTTTAGTTACTGCAATATTAAGTCTTATTAACACAGAGAGTGTGTATTGGATATATTTAATATTTTATTCTCCTTAATGTTTGATCAAATAGTTTAAAAAAAAAAAGCACACATATGTGACCCTGTCTGTGAAAGATCTGCACACTGTAAAAAGTCCCTTTATTTCAAAAGTTAAAAAAGCAACGTTTCGGTCAAAGACCTTCGTCAGGCAAACACAGAAGGTCTTTGACCGAAACGTTGCTTTTTTAACTTTTGAAATAAAGGGACTTTTTACAGTGTGCAGATCTTTTTCTGTTTTTTGATTCATCTTTTGATCTTGCACCTGCAGACTTTTTTGGATGTGGTATCCTGTTTTCTCTTCACCCTGTGAAATCCATATAATCTAATGAGATAATGCTCTAAAAAATATTGCTTGGACTCAACAACAACAAAAAACATTAACGCAACAGTTTGCATCAATTTATTTATTTATTTTTTGAGTTAAGACAACGACTTCTGAAAATAAGTTCAACAAACAAACTGGAATTTTTTTTAAACAAGTTGAAAATGAATACCTAAAACTTTATTTCCCAATAATTTTTTATTAAGTGCTCTTTTTTAAACTTTTTTTTACAATTCTTGTGGCTTTGTTTGTTCATAACTTTTTTAAGCATTATGTACCCATTTGTTATGAGTCAACGGGGGTAAACTGGGTGGGAGGGAGTATGGGTAGGTAGATTGGTATGTGTTTTATGCTTTCATACATAATTTGTTGTAAAAACGAAAAAAAAGTTATAATTTTAAATCTTGTTTTTTCCACATTATTTTAAATTTGATTCAATTTTTGGACACTGATTTACACAAAACTACTAAAAAATATTTTAACTTTTTTATTTAACAACACTTTGCAGAAGACAACGAGTCTTTGCATTTTTGCTAAATGCATTCTGATTGAAACAGCATGTAAGATAATGCTCAGTGAGTCTGTTCACAACTTAAGCAAATGATTTACTCTTCAGCACACTGGTAACCTCTTACAACAACATAACAGACATAACAAAACATAACTCTTTTAAAAACCATTATACAGAACATTAAAACATTAATAAGTCTTGTCGTGTTTTTATTTTGATTAAAGGGGACTTCTACCAACCTAGAAAATGTAAAAAATAAAGATTTAACTTAGTTTTGGTAAACCATTCTCTGCAAGCATGTAAAAATAGGTCATTGAAATTTGTCTCCCCCTGTGATGTCAGAAGGGGATTTTATAAGAATAATACTGCTCCTTAATAATGTTTTAAGCAAACTAACACAGAAAATTAAGCTATAGTTTCACTCAATATTAACTTGATGTAAATTGTTTCAATAAATCAATTATTTAGAATTTTTAACTTGCACCAATGCATTAAATTAAGTAGTGGCATTTAGTGAATTAAGTAGGGGTAACAGATCCCCTGAAATACTTTTTAGATTGGAAGCATCATAGTTTTATGTCAATCATTGATTTTACTTTCTTTCACATTTCACAGAATGTTCTTACGTAGGATGATTTTATGTAGAAAGAGTAAATCACAAAAAATACTTCATCTGGGTTTTGGTTCACAGTGCATAGAGCAACGCACATCACCGTTGTTTATGTCTCCACCTATCGGTAATAAATGGAAATACACAAATATGTTATCAGTTGCTATCGTTGACAGATAAGCCTCTACAAGCAAAAACGACTTTTATATGCGTTTACAACATTTAAAGTCTAATCTCTTAGTCATGAGCTATCAAATAATCCAAAGTATCACACTGGCTGAAAAAAAAACTAAGCTATAGACACTACAGAAAATATAATTTATTGAAAGATTATAAAGGAATTGTACTGGTTTACTTTATTTGTGAGATATTATCTAACACTTACATATAGTATATTGGATTCTGTTTATACATGCTAAATATGTCTTATCTATCTTATCTTTAAGTCTTATAATACACGATAAATCTGTTTTATCTTTTCCATCTTATCGCTATGGTTACCAAGAATGGCTCCATATCGTAACCTTACATAGTACGCACTTTGCCGCTGAAACATAAACTCATGTTGTACTTCCGTGGCACTTTTCGACAGCACACACACACACATTTCGGTGGTGAACCACACAAATCGGGCGGCGTCCGGTCATTTAATCGCCCGTATGATGGGTTTGTCTTACTGCACGCGGTTTCTCCCAAAGGAATCTTCAGTCGCGCTGTCTTTGAGGGCAACACCGATGCCCGCAGGGGATAAGGGGAGGTAACCAAATTACACGAGCAAACTACAGCCGAGCAATGTCAACACATGATCTGAAGTTACAGCAGTCAACTCGTCAACGTGAAGAGAAAGCAAGCGTGGCTTGTGTCGTCTCAAATCAGGACAGATATCACACGCGCACCAACAAATCACAGTAAGTTTAAAAGTTTCTACTTGAATTGCGATACTTTCTCTTACGCACTTTCATTTTGTATTTCTTCCCCCCTTTTAACGTTAAAACACATTGCAAATAATGTTATGGAAGTTTGCATTATAACTGCACAGGTTAAAGCCATGATGTATGAGCATGCGTTCACGTGCCAGCATTCATTTCTCTTACGTAAGTTGTATCGGTCATAGTTTTTGCACAACAACAACTCGACAATAAGTCGATTGATTTAAACTTCAAACAATTTCTACTGCGTCTCATGATTGATTTTTAGTTGGCACCTCCCCAGTTACGTAACAAGTATCCATTGTTTCCAGTACACAGACAAAACTGCCAAATTAAATAGTTAGGGATTAAATCCAGATTACAGAATAGTCTTAAACAACATGTTTGCTTGCTTACATCTCAGTTAATTTGTTTGCTGATATTAAACAACACACCTCCATAACAGAGATAATCTGTTAAGTCTTCATCTGTATTAATTTATACTCGTTAAACATGTCTTACCATGTTTTGGTGATTTAGTAGTTTGTTACACCCTTTGCATATTAAAAATGCATTAATTTGACAAATACAATAAAAAAAATTCTGCAAATGTGAAAGCACTGGATAAAACAATCAGATACACTGTCAATGCTAATTTCATGTCCCCATATACGAAAAAAACATCTGTGGGTGTTCCTGCCATTCTTTTAAGGGGAGTTAACCTTGACATCGTGTTTTCTAAGTAGTCCAGACATGGATTTAATGTGTTGATAGGAACAGTCTCGGTTCCAGCTTTTAAATGGCAAACACTTGTTTAGTTCTCAGAATGTAAGCAAGCATGAGAAGTTACTTCCTGCACCATCAGCTCAACGCATCCGCAATAAAAAGGACTCTGAATCCAAAACTACTGCAACTTCAGTGTCACAACATTTAACAGGCCAGCAAACAAGCAGCAAAGGTAAGTTTATAGCTTTAGATCACACACATACTGTAACAGTTGTAATACAGTGCAGTTGTATTATGAACTATATTGTATTATAAATTATATACAGTGTTGTTCAGCAGTATAAATCCACTTTGAAATTTAGAGATTCAAAAACTAATTTGAACATGAAAATTACAAAAACAGTATTATTTCACACTTTTCCCTGGAAACTAATCAAATATGCACATTTGTTTGGGATAAAATGGATCAACAGGTTTTGCACAAACTTCTACAAAAATTCTGAAATGCATTTTTTTTCACTCACAAAATGCAAAATAGGTAATTTTCACAATTGGACTTAGACTTTGAACAGCACGGTGTATATATAAACTATGTTATTATGCTATCATTGGTAATGCTTTATCTTGTTTGGGCTTGTTACTGATCAGATTTGCAGATCAAGAAGATCATACTACTCAAGTCTGACAGAGACTCCAGCGAGATATCTGAAGATCAAAGGAAATCTGTAAGAATCACGACTGTTATCTCTATCAGTTGTCCTCCCAAAAGAAATGAAAAAGACATAGGAGAGGACATAGAAGAAACACGGCAGAATGATACTGACATGTGAGTGTGATGGTTTTTTAAACATTTTTAAACCCTGCTGTAAACAAGATGTTTAACATCCATATCATGTGTTATCTTTTAAAATATATATATGTCATATACGTATGTATGTTTGCACATTTTCTCGGAAATGCATAGACTGATAAAAATGTATACACGTAATGCACTGCAAGTTGCGTGGGATGAATGCATGTGCCAGTGAACATGGCACCTCACATTATTCACTCCTTACCTCTTCCTTTTAGTAAATGTTATATCTAAATCATATTCCACTCAATAATACATAAACAATGTGCATTATAATATCCAGTACCACTTTGTGTTCTCTGCCAGCAAATGCTCTTTTGACCTACGACTGGGCATGGTAGTCCTTATATAACAATAAGTCATGTTTATTGGGCGTGATTTATAATGTTGACTGCTGTGTATCTCCAGACGTTTGCTGTTTTCTGTTAGTATCTAGGTGTGTTCATGTGGTCACATGGGAAAAGAGTGTTTACACTTTTAACTTGGAAACAAAATAAATAGGTAAAAGTTTAGTATGGCCTATTTTAACCTCTAATACTTTGCCTATTAGCTTGCATACTACTCGCATTTTGGCTGTTTGTTAGTACTTATAAAGCACATATTAATGCATGGCAATATTTTACATCTTTTAATCCTACACCATACCTACACTTAAATGATACAAAAACAACCTTATTTCATATTAATACGCAGTAAATTGGACGGTTATTGAGGCAAAATACCCCCAAAAAAATGAAAATTCGGTCATCATTTACATGCCCTCATGTTGTTTGAAAATTGTATGCACACAGGTACCCATTGACTTCTATAGTAGGAAAAACAAATACTATGGAAGTCGTTGGGTATCATTAATAGTGAATATGTTTCCCCATTCTTAAGCTTTCCTTTTTGATATATAATGGAATGTGACTGTGGAAACACTCCATTGATGTGATTGTTGCATGATTGTATGGGCATGTGTAAATGCATGGGAGAAAACAGTTTGGACCCCTCCCTTCAAAGCAGGCAAAATGCTTAAAGTGAGTGAAAGGATAGAATGCTGTTATTCTTGTTTCACTGCGTTGCATTGATGAACATATGAGAGGCGTTAATGTTGAAAAAATATTTATGGGGAGGACCAAGCATAGCGTGTGAAACGTTGAGCTTTGTTTTCTTCATTGTTTTTCATCTTGGTTTATCTGCCTGAGGTTACTTTACTTTGTGAATCTACGTGAGTTGGCTTATCAAATGTTGCATGAAGATAATATTTAATCCTTAGAGTTTTTCAGTGAGAGATTGTTTTGTTAATCTTAAATCTCTTTATTCAAAAAATATTTTCTTTATTTTACAGTGACACACATGAAACGGCAAGAAAAACAGCTTATCAACACTACACAGAGGTAAGCATCCATGCTAAGATGTAGATATGCAAATGAGTAGTATAGTGAAAAAAGGATGATAAAATAAATTTAATACTAATGGATATTTGCTTTGCTAATCATTTAAATGTAGTGCTGGGAAAAGATTAATTGCATACAAAATAAAAGTGATTTTTTTGCATAATATATGAGGGTGCGCTGTGTGTAATTATTATGTATATATAATTACACACACATTCATGTATTTAAGAAACATACATGTTTATATAGATTTATTTATATTTTTATATATTAACAATAAAAATGGATATATAAATAAAATGTTCTGAAATGTATATATGTATGTGTGTGTGTTTAAATATACATAATAATTACACACAGTACAGACACATATATTAGGCAAAAATTCACTTTTATTTTGTATGCGATTAATCGCAATTAATCTGTTCCCAGCACTAATTGTTTAAATAAAAAAACAAAAATGTATTTATTGCACTATTGCACTATATATGTATTTATTGCACTATTCTTTAAGTGTCTCAGTTAGAGTCGCTCTAATGCTTGCAGTTTTGTTGCTAAGGGTATATATTTCAATGGAATGTAAAGCTCAACTGTAAAGTTGAACTATTTGTTTAAGGAGCTATGGAATGGGAGTGGTGATTTGTTTAAATAACTCAATTGTATGAGAAGCATTTTGTTCGATTTTCCCAGGCAAGTGTGCAGTTCAGTTTTTCAATGTAAAAATGTTCAATACTGCAACGCTTGCCTTGGTGGTTCTATTATTTAAATTTTTTTAACATACTGACACTAATCTAAACCTTTTTTGGTTCTTCTTACAGCTAAAGGACAGATTTTCAAAAACAGAGACCTGTAGTGAATTATTTCATGACGGGGATGGGCCAAAAGCACCTTTTGATGAAGACAGCTTTTCCACTCGGCAAAGTCAACATGGATATACCACAACTAAACAGGGACGAGACACAGAAATACTGCACAACATAGGGCTTTGTGAACAAACAATAAAAGCCCACGACTCACAAAGACACTCTACTCAATCTGTTTGTATGATACAAACAGAAGTCAGCAAGGGAACAAATGCAAAAAAGGACTCTGGAGCCAGTGACTGTAGGGAACATGTTTCAACAACTTTACAGAACCACAGTAATCTGACCTCATCTGGAAAGGACAGTGGCCTAAAAACAAGCACCGAGGTCTTTGCATGCTTATCCTTGGCCTCTTTTCACACAACTCTTTCTGAAAGCACCTCTGTGCCGGAACAAAATCTTCTCAATCCTTCCTCAGCTATGTTAGCATCTGCCATGGTCTCAGTTCTTGCATCCCCTTGGAGTGGCCGTGTAGGAAGACCTAAACAAGGTGGCAATGAGGTAGAGCACGAACCCCAGGATTGGAGACAAAACGCCAACCTATCTACTTCACTTCGCCAAGAACGCCGACAGCAGTTGTTTATTGCCTCCCATAGACAACAAGCTGAACATATGTTGCAAGAGCCCAATGACAATGACAGGCAATTGACTGCTAGAGCAAGTCACAGTTCTCCCGAATGGCAAAAAGAGAACAGTTCCCCGAACATCACAACTACAGTTCAGTCAAAAAGAGCCGTTATGAAATCTTCCTCTACGGACACGTATAGAGCCACGTTGTACAACAGTGCAGATCTACAACGTGTTTCCACACCTCTGCACAGTGGTCAGGTACTCAAGTCACCCCATTCTGAGGAATATGGAGAATACAGAATGCCTGAAACTGAAGCTCAAAATGAGCCTTTCAAATCATTGAGCTCCATGCCTACAACAAGCAGCCTACTTTTGTCATTGAGGAGGGCAAATTTGAGACGGCTTAATGCTGAGACAACACAGATGCAGACTCCGAAAACTGCGCCTGTCAGGTCCCTTACACTGCCAAGCAGATGTGTAGGGAAGAAGACTCAACTGTATGCCTCTTCTTTAACTCCTGATGACCAAGTTGGAGATACAATAGTGTCATACTCATTTCTGGACACTGCTTCAAAAACAGAGGAAATATCAGATACAAGTCCTTTTCCTTTCTCACCCAGAAATAAGAGAGTAGTGACAAGGACACCACTGTTTCAAAACAAAACGGAGACAGAGATTTCAAAGAACCCAGAGACTTTCATCACTAGAACTGTGGAGCAGCAGTTTCCCAATTTCAAAACCAAATCTAGCCCACCTGAGTTCCTCAAACCTCAACTTCATTCTCATTCCTCAATTCCAGTATATTCCAGTACTGAGGGTGGTGATCAAGTGGAACTAACTATTGTTTATAGTACAAACCAGCAAAACAATATTAACAATAATCAGGACACATCCCAATTTTCTAAAACAAATTCAAACATGGATGTTTCACACACTGTCTTTAATAGTGGAGACTTAAAATCACAAAGCAAACAAAATATACCACGCAGCAACTCTATGAGTACAAGAACCTTCACAGACAATCTTAACTTCTCACCCAGGAAAGGAAACTTTTCTGTCGATGGAATTAACACAATGAATGGAGGGCAGATCATTTTGGACTCTGAGAAGAAATCTTCTCCGTCAAGTCAAAGCCCAATGGATCTTTCAAGTCCTCTTTCCCCAAGAAGGCCTTTGAGAGACTTTCGTGTTCCGAGCATCTATTCATACCTACGAGAGTCCAGCCCAGCTGTATCCTCCCCTAGTTCCCCTTCTACTCCTTTCTCCCACATACAGAGAGCTGAAAGTTCTTCCTCTCCTATGCAAGGTGGAGGCGAAATACTGCAGAGTGACAGAAAACCCCCTCCTTCAAGATTTTCTTTTGACGTCAGCCCACTTGAGCCACCTGCACAATCATTAAACAAAGGTTTCTCCAGTTCTCTTGTAGGCCCAGCTCAATCTCTGCCTCCTGATTTTGGAAGAAAATCTGCACCCCGTCTTAGCACTTCTCCGTATTCTACGCTCATATCCTCCAGACATGCACTCAACGGCAATTTACGGGGAGTTCCCTCTCCACCTGCACCCAAACCGCAAGATCAATTTACGTCTGATGATATTACAACCATATATGTTTACCCCATTAAAAATACAGCAAAAGGGTCTCCCAAGTACAAAAGCATACTAAAGAAACCAAAGGAACAACTAGGTTCTCCTGACAGAGAACAGAAGACAAGCACAGGAAACACTACTCAGGATTATTCAGGTGCTCTAGATAATGACATACCTGCCCAGCCATACCTTTCACAAACTTTACAAAATGCAAGTTTTGTCATGGAAAGCCAAAGTGCAAATACAACCCCACACCCAAGGCAGCCAAACACATGTCTTCTTGAGGAACATAATGGCTCAACGACGGTTCAGCTTAATACGGATAACTCTGACCCTAAGCAAACACTAAGTCAGAAAGAGAATGCGGTAACAGCAGAAATTGCAAAAGATTTGCACATGCAAGAGAGATTGCAGGAAATTCCTAATTCAAAGAAAGGTCTCTTTGCATTACGCTCTAAGAAAGACAGCGTCTTCACTTCTGACTCTCTGGCAGACAAAGATGTTGTTACTACTCCGTATTTTAAAACCAAACGAAATTCACCAGTATTTAAAACAGGCAGCAGGATTGAGCAGATGTTAAACCGATTGAAGCAGACATTTGGTGGCAAACGTTCAGAAAACACTGTTGACTCAAAAATTGGTAATACTGTCACTCAGACATCCTTACACACTGAGACTTGTAAAAGAGATAAGAAAGAGGAGAAAAGATGTTCTGAGAGCCAATGGGAACCTTCTCCAATTAATGATAAAGCATCTTTGAAATCATTTTCAACATCAGCCCTAATGAAAACTGAGAATACACTGAATGCAGATGTGCTACAGAGGGTTCAAGATGAAAAGAAGCAATTTGGGGGCCAGTGGGAGGTCAACCATCCAAACACATCAGTGACCACTGATAAAGCACCTTTACCTTCTTTTGAGTCATTATCACCTTTGACATTTAGAAAAGTAGAGAATACACTAATTGTGCATGGACAAAGCAGGGTTAACGGTGAAAAAACACGTTTTGGGAGTCTATGGGATGCCCCAAACTCATCTCTGACCACTGACAAAGCATCTTCTGAGTCATTATCACCATTAACATTTAGGAAATCTGAGAAAATACTAAATCTGGATGGACAAAGCAGGGTTACAGGTGAAAAAACACATTTTGGAAGCCAACGGGATGCCCCAAACTCATCTCTGACCATTGATAAAGCATCTTCTGAGTCATTATCACCATTAACATTTAGGAAAACTGAGAATACACTGAATGTGCAGCGGCAAAAAGGGTGGAGTGATGAAAATGGAAAACTATCTTACAGCAGCAATCTAAACTGGCAAAAGCCCTATTTAAGGAACCGGTCTGCCACGTTACCACATTACAGAAGTTCCTCTGTTGGTCCCCCATCACCTTTTAATTTGTTTGATGATGACTCCGAAGACGTTCAGAATGACAGCGTGTTTTATAGTCCAGTGAGCAAAAAAAGTAATTCGCTTTGCGAGTCTGATAACTTTTTTCAACTGAGCACTGCCAAGAGTCCTGTACGTCAAAACCTCATAAGATCTCACTTGTCCTCATCCTGTGTTAATTTAAAGTATGGTCTGAGTAACGGAAGATCGTTCTCAGTCAGCAGTGTGGTGTCAAGCCGCCCTTCAGGTCCAGGACGAATTTCAACAAGTAGCGTCAGTGACCTCTCAAGCTTAGATTCAAGATTCGACTCTCCATTTAATATTAGCTTTTCCCCTACCTATGGTTCCAAATCTGTCACCAGTAATCAGTCCCAACCTGGATGTACAGACTTTCGGAATCCAGATGAACAGGAGAACTTCTGGGATGACCCAACTCCACCTCCCTCACCACCTTTCTCTTCTTCCCGTCGCATATCTCAGGCTGCTGTTTCCCCCATCCGGACAACTCCAGATAGTCCTTCTCCTCGTAGACTTTTATCATCAAGGAGCTATTCAACCAGCTTGCCTGTTTTTGAGGAGTCTGGTTCTGATACGTCTGAGGATGAGTACTATCTTGATAATGGTGGTGATGATGACTTGGAAACAGAACTTTAGTAGAAAGTATTATATGTTGTAATTGTTCAGTTTTATTACTTGTGTTGCAGTGACACTGGACATTTAAAATGTGTTATTTTGTGTGCATAGGATCTTTCATGACAATTTCATGAAAGCCAAAATAAGCAAATCAAAATTATGAAACCATATAGTAATTACATTCATGAATCCATGTCTAATAAAATAATAGTAAAGTTATTCATCTCAAAACAATTAAAGTATTTTCCTGTGTAATACATAATATCATAATTACGACCTTTTTAAATCTCCAGTGCTTGCGGAAAATGTTTGATTTAATTATGAATGCATTTACAATGCAATGCAATGTTGTTTTAGCAGGTCTTTTGATATCTTTTGTATTGAGTCTTTCAAATAGGGAATGATCACGTCATTGCTTTTGTAGAGGGCTGTCTGTTGAAGGTCATAGGGTATTTCAACGTGTTGTAATTGGAAAGCACAGCGTGCCAGTCACAACATTACTCTTTCAGACATTGTATACTTAGCAGCTTCACAGTGGAAGTGAACCACGACACAAAATCACCAAACAATGTATAAAAATATCTCTGTCTGTCTGTGTATGTTGGTTAACTTAGCTAAACAGTCCATAAATAATGTTTTGAAACATGTTTTAGTGATGCGATTAGAAAGGGGGTCTAGTTAATGTATTGCACACACACACAAACACACATGGATAGTTAAGTAAACGTAAATGTGTTTTTTAAAAGTTGTTTTTAATGTACTAACAGGAAATACTGTCATATTTATATTAAATAATTGCACGTAATACATGAAATATGTAATATATTACAAAATAGAGAAAATTTATGTTTTATTTGAAATGCAGCACTGTCTAAAATAGTATGAATTGTAAATAAAAATATTTTAGAAATCATTTGTATTCATCAAGTGAACTGAAAGGCCAAAGGATAGCAGCACAAAGATAAGCTATGATGCTCATTGTAAACAGTGGTAAGTTAAATGTCTACTAATAACACAGAAACGACTACTTAATTACTTCTGATGAAATCAGTCTGATATTATTAAGTGTCATGTTATAACTTGCTATGAATCTTAACATTAAATGTAATTACGTAAGGGTGTTAGGAGTTACACCTTTAATAGCCCAGCAGTTTTTGGCGCTCTTTTCTTAGCAACGCTAAGCGAATTTGTGTATCTAGGCAGGCAGTTGTAAAAGAAATCTGACATTTTTAACTTGTAAAAGGCGGTTTTGTGTTATTAATAAAATCTAAGATTGTTAAAAAAGACGTTCGCCAGTAATATGTGCTCACCCGTTTCCAGCATTGTGTTGAATCAGTGTTTTCACGTTGCTCCAGTAACAGCTGTGGCATGCAGTCACCCGCCCGATCGAGGAATTAGGTCATATTTACGACGGGATTTATTTTATGGAATCTTCTTAAAATTTATGTTATCCCGGACTTTTAGCTTCTTTTAAGTTTTTGCTACTGTTTAACATCGTGCAGTACAGGAGTCATTTGATGGTGGGTGTTAAGCACCATAAAGATAACACATTTGCTTTACGTCACGTGTAAATATTACCATTAAAAGTAAAACTGTTTTAGCATTTTATATATTTACAATTTAGCTTTATTTGAAAAGCATATTTTGATGCCCTTTCTTGAGGATGTTGAGTAGCTACTTTGTCATAACGTTTGACTGGATGTTTGAGAGCCAGGCGATGCAAAAGAATTGTGGGTAAGTTTATTTCCATTTCCTGAAATAGTAATAAAGTACAATTTAGGTACATATGTAAATTAATGAAATTGTAATGTCATTGCTGTTTCATAAACTAAACAAAATTTTGGTGTTTTGCAGCATACGTACAAGCATGAGCAAGAAAATAATTGAAAACACATACCCTAGTGACAGGTATAATATACAGGGAAATGTAATAGACTAATTTCTATGCATTTTAAGTGAAGAAGTAGGAAAACTGTAAATCATTTTTCCCCTATAGGAATCAACACACATGTTCTGCTTTAGAAAGCAATGAGATCCCTGTCTCACAGCAGATATCTACTTACAGCAAAGCAGCCAGTATCATCCAACGAGCATGGAGGACACATGTTGTTAGTGTTCAGTTCACTTTCTCATTATATTTTAATTCTAAATTAGGGATGTTACATTTGAGTAATTTTCCATTACTGTTACATACTAAACAGACACAAGTAGTTCATATCCGTGTCTGCCATGTGTAGGATATTGCTGTTTTCAAGCACCTCAAGAAACTTGTAAGCTTTCATAATCAAGGGGACCCACGGCTCTTTCTTAGGTTTATTAACCCTATGGAGGTAAGTTAGCTAATGTGCTTGTATAAATCTTAATTTAGATGTTTTTTGTTTGCAAAAAAAGTATACTTTTTGTTTTAGGCTAAGATTTTAGACGCTGCTTCGGGGGCCCTTATTCGTTTCAGACTGGGTGGGGTGAGTAATGGTGTATATATATATATATATATATATATATATATATATATATATATATATATATATATATATAGTTTAAAAACAATAGTTTTCTGTAAAAAGCTAAGTTATTATAAGTATACAAACAAGTTGAAACAAATAGCAAAATATTAATAAACCCTTGTAAAATTCTAGGCAACCTATCCACCAAATATCTACTATAAAATCTACACTCGTGCACCAATAGTGGACATGTGTGCCAACAGTCCTAAAGATTACACACATACACAGCAAAAGAAACTTGTTCCTATGCATAATGGCCCGATGATTTATGATGATCATTCTGGGTGGTACCAGCGGGTGGAGAATAATGGCTGGAGAATCTTGTCTGGCAAGGTGATGCCTCCAGTTTGTTATTTGGATTTCAATTCACTAAGCTTAGGAATTTAATGCAATATATTTTTAGCCATTTGTACTAAATTTAAATCAGTATTTATATGGCATTATATCAACAATTGCATTTTTTATCTGTACAAGATGTCCATATTTGAAGATCCAATAACTCTGGAAACCAATGGCAAGACGACAGAATTTCATTATTGCAGAATGAATCGGCAACAAGATGTTGCAAGAAAAAGGAAGATTCGAAAAATTGAATGGATGAGGAAAATGTATGTGTAAGTTTACCCACATAAGTAAATTGATTTTCTTTACACAGCTTACACAGATCCTTTTATTGGTTGACAGCAGGTATGCAGAAGGCCTACAAGCTGGTACCCAATACAGTGACACAGCATTATTGGTGCAAAAGTCCACACAGAGAATGAATTCAGTTGAACACAATGAACCAGATTGGGTTTCAGAGCAGGAGGTGGATGATCTGCTTGCATGGACCAATTCTCTCAATTTTGATGAGTAATTATGCTATTATATCACAACATATTTGAAGTGGGGTTTAATATGCATTATTTAGGTCAACAACATTATTGTAACTTACTGACTGAAATCAAGGTCTTCCAAACAAATCAGGTATATCAGTGAATGGAAGGATTTAGGTACCAGCAGTTGTTACATATTGAACAAAGGTAAGACTAAGTTTCTCTTTTATGGTGCTTTGGAAACTGTCTTTGCAATAAAGTTTTGTGGCATTATAGCCCCACCTGGCGAGCAGGATAAGTATTGACGCCACTCTCACTCTTTTACTTCAGATAAACTACCCTTTCTTGCTCTGCCTGACACTTGCAAGTCCCCTCAGATCAGTCAGGATGACAGTCAAGTGATGACCCAACATCAGGGTAGCTTCTGAGACTGGAAAATTTGATGCTGGGCTAAGGCAAAAAAAATACTTCTAGCATTATTCTGCTCAAAGTCTGATGTGCTAATTGCATTTTAGTAAAACTGGTTTGAATGCTTATAAATGTTTTATTTATTTATTTTTGAAAAGTGTAATGCATGTCATAGAATTAGTATTAGGTGGAAACATTTGGCATTGTTTTCATCTACGGAAACTTTAGACTTTATCACTAATATGCCCTCACATTTTATCTGTGTTTAGAAAAAGTACTATATTATTAACCTAATTTTTATTTTCAATTAAATCCATTTATATTCAATATATGTATAAATGTAAGTACAATAAAACCAAACTGAAGAGATAAATATCAATATTTAATCCGCAAATGGCGATATTTCATTAAATGAAAGTCATTAAGTTGCGAGTCATTTAGCATATTAACATAATAATAATAATTTTATTTAGTTGTATTATTATAGTTTGGTGTGTATTTTAACCACGTATTTTGTTGAAGTTAAATAATAGAAATAAAAAAGGAAAATGAAATGTCTTTGCTAACGTTCTGAAATATCGCGAGACTCGCGTGCAAGACACATTGCCAATCAGATGGCTCCGTCTTCACTGGGCGGTGCTGTTCGCAGTTCGCAAACATGGCGGACTACAAAGAGGCTCCTTTGGCCACACGGCCAAAAACACTAGATTCAGCTGAGTATTTCAATCTTTCACACGATTACCGACGATCTGAGGGTGAGAGAGCGGCTCTGAGAGCTCAACTGAAGAGGCAATATCTGCTACAACTCAACAATCCTCATCGGAAAGAGCTTATTGTAAGAAAGATGCACTACAGTTTGTTAAAACATTAGCTTCGGTAAAACGTTACCTGTAGTTTTATATTCGTTTTCAATGTCTATTGCAATTGCGTGCTATTTTATATTGTGATTGTGAACGTTAATTTAGTATAAATGTATGTTTTACAAGGTCATGTTGTTATGTATTGAACCATTAATGAGTGACCTTCATTGCTCGCTCGCTGGCTAACGTTAGTGGTTCCTGCTGCTGGCAGATTGATTTGGTCCACATGTAAAAAATATTTCTAACTAATATTTCAAATGTTGATAAGACTATATCATTTCATATTGCTTTCATTTTTAAGAAATGCATTATTGACGCTTTCCAGAAGGTTAACTGACATGTTACCTCTTCGATTGGACCTTAACACTTTGTATTTATATTTGTAGGAGGATCCTGCTCTTACACGATGGACATATGCACGTACCAGCAACGTATACCCCAACTTCAGACCAACTCCTAAAACTTCATTGCTGGGTGGCTTGTTTGGAGTTGTACCCCTATTTGTCTTGTACTTTGTGTTTAAGACTGACAGGGTGAGTTTATTTTACTGACCCATGCTACCAATGTTCATTTAGTCAAGCACTCATTTACTCAGAATTCTTATTGACATATCAATACACTGATTACAACAGCAATATATAAAAAATTTGTAAAACTCCATGTCTGGTCATCTCAGTTTTTGTTATGGAGATAAAAATTAGGACCTTGTGTTTTTGGTAGTTTTGCATACAAGTGTATTTTGACATGATTTTTTGTTCTTTTTATTTGGCATTTGAGATCGGTTGGACCTGGAATTGCTGAATGACTTTTGATTTAAACCAGATTTTTCTTATTTCCAGGACAAAAGAGAGGCCAAGATAAAAGCAGGAAATTACGAAAGACCCTACCACCTATCATCCTAAGAGCGAATTGTTGTTTTCCAGTTTAACTGTTTATTCTATCCAGAAGTACTTGTAATTATTAAATAAATAAAAATACTTTATTGTAAAAAAAAAATCATTTTGTCTTTACTGAAGAGATGGAAACCACAGTTTATTTATTTATTTATTTTTTTTTTTCATTTTATTTTCATGGTTATATTCTTTTGTATATATTTTGTTGTAATTCAATGATATAATTTTTCTGGTTAACTAATCTTTTTTTTTACTGCATCTGTATCGAGCCTGATACAGAACTGATTTATTTTTCACAGATTTACATTTGTGAAATACTGAAGGTGAGATTAAACCATGTTAACTTTATATCCTTTTCTACTTGCTGCTTGGTTTCCATTTGGGATTAAAGTGACTCTTTAGGTTCTCCCAACATTTGTAATAATTCTTGTCCAGGCGGTGACAAGTTTCAAGTCCCCACTTAGTCACAGCCATGCTGAAGGACGACTCAAACATGAATGCCTGTGAAAGACACAGCACAGGTTGGAATATGTTCATGCTTTACAGTACAATGTCATGAATGATGGATTAAAACTTTACCATAGTGCCCTCTGCAACTCTCTCTGGTTTCAGAACAGCTGTGCTGTTTTTCTCAAAACAATCAACATCAGGGCCATGAGGAGTCATAATGCTGTGCAGGCTTCCTCCTCCAGGCTGGAAACCTTCTTCCTTTGCTTCATAGTGACCCTGGATCAATCCCATGAACTCACTCATGCAGTTCCCTTTGATCACAGACAGAGGCCGCTCTTTAACAACATAACTAAACCTGGTTTCAAGATGCGTGTGGTCAATAATGTGCACTTACTGTGGTAATAAGGAGGCCGGAAGGTATGGTCAGCCACACCCCAGCGAGGGGGAAAGATTACAAAATCTGCAATGGCAACACCTGGGCGTGTGGACTTTGCTGTCAATACAGTAAATATTGATGGATCCTGAAACAAAAGATTAAGATATGTTGAACAAAACAACACATCAAATATATATCAGATGTAGCAAAAACAGAAATGCTTACTGCATGATCAAATGCTACGCAGTTGATGACCATGAAGTTCTCCAGGTTGTATTTGTACGGTGCGTAGTTTCCATGCCATGCCACTACATTAAAGGGTGAAAAATCCTATTGGATAAAGTTAAAGATACTCTATTACGCACCAAATTATAAATAGCTTTTAACTTTTAAGTGTAAAGTCAATAGTAATAAATCAAGAGAACATTTTAACTTTTTATTTTGATGTTTCATTTCGGTACTTGTTTAAAAACTCCAGTTTTATAGAGACTTCACAATATTGCAGCAGCAAAGAGATTTTGAATGCTGGCTGTAAAATCGATATAATTCATTACAGCACAGACTGGCTGCTTTCCTGACCCTCATACTCCCTCCTGTTGTTTCAACCCACCCACATTCACAAACACGCACCAGGTAACGCATCACTCAACAACACACAAACTCGAACATTACTGTTTTTACAGTTACGTTCATACATAAAGACACAATGCACCCTGGGGTTTCTGGGACCCCAATGTTTGTAATCTCACAGACATTACAGTCCTCAAGATAACTCTACCAGACTTGATTGAGATGAAGAAAAAACACTTGTACACACACATACAACACAAACATATTTTCCCAGTCAAGCAAATAATAAGTTAATTGAGCAATTTTAGCACTCAGCTGGAGGAAAAAACATCAAGATGAGACTGTACCATCTCTTTTAAGATAAAAACCAGAAACCTTTTCAATTTAAGACAGTACGGAGAGTATAAAGAGGGCAAGACCTAGATGTCATCAGAAATAGGAGGCTTAGTCTTTCACCAATTTTCTTCCTTTTAAAAATAATGCCTTGCGATGTGTAGCTCGTGATGCTCACATGTTTTTAGTTCTGACATATAAAACAACTCATTCCAATTATTTTTTCTACAGGACACATCAGTGTTGTGCAAAAAAATAATTTTTCTTATTAAGGACGTATCCTGTTAAAATGTATAGATATTGAGTATTGCAGCTAAATCCTTAATAAAAGCATATAAGGCAGGATGGCCTTGTACAGTTGACAGGACGGTACAAGTTTTTTTTTTTTTTGTACCTGTTGACAGGAGAAAAACTTCCCCTGGTACTTGTTGACAATGGTGTAACCAGTAGCCACAGTGCGGTCCTCGTACCAAGCCACAGGGGTTTGGAAGTCCCTGGGGTTAGCAAGCCCATTAGCCCCTGTAATAAATTAAACAAGCTGTCTTGGACTATTGAGAAATGACTTATTTGCAAAATACAGATGCATGTATATGAGGTTGGTAATGCAATATATCCTAGCACACACCAATAGGACCCAAGTCTGGGAGTTCAAAATGGGCCCCAAACACCTCCAAAATGTATCCCCGGGTTTCTCCAAACACATCAATGCTAAAACGTATTCCTTGCTGGAAAACAAAAGCGATAGTGAAATTAAACAAAGGAAAACTGCAGATGGTGTTAATTCCTATATTGTTTTAAAGGTACACTCCACTTTTTTTGAAAATATGCTCTTTTTCCAGCTCCTCTAGAGTAAAACATTTGATTTTTACTGTTTTGGAATCCATTCAGCTGATCTCTTGGTCTTGGTACCACTTTTAGCATAGCTTAGCACAATCCATTGAATCTGATTAGACCATTAGCATCGCGCTAAAAATATTCCATTTACAACTTGACTCTTCTGTAGTTACATCGTGTACTAAGACCGACAGAAAATTAAAAGTTGTGATTTTCTAGGCAGATATGGTTAGGAACTATACTCTCATTCTGGCGTAATAATTAAGGACTTTGCTGCTGTAACATGACTGCAGCAGGCGTAGTGATATTACGCACTGCCCGAAAATAATCCCCTGCCATTGAAAGTTACTAAGGGGGCAGTGCGTAATATCATTGCACCTCCTGCAGTCATGTTACAGCAGCAAAGTCCTTGATTATTACGCCAGAATGAAAATATAGTTCCTAGCAATATCTGCCTAGAAATTCACAACTTTTAATTTTTCTGTCGGTCTCAGTACACGATGTAACTACAGAAGAGTCAAGTTTTAAATAGGAAAAATATCAAAACTCTTTGGATTTTTTAGCGCGATGCTAATGGTCTAATCAGATTCAATGAATTATGCCGCGCTATGCTAAAAGTGGTAGCACCAGACCCGGAGATCGGCTGAATGGATTCCAAAATGGTAAAAATCAAATGTTTAACTCTAGGGGAGCTGGAAAATGAGTATATTTACAAAAAAGTGGAGTGTCCCTTCAAGAAAAATTTAGCAAAAATTAATATGGCTCATGCATAAAAAGTAGAGGATAGAAACATCAGCAAAACACCTGAATGACACAAATCTCTTTGGGCTCCACCATCATCTTCCCAAATTCTGTAGTGATAAGGATTTCACCTTGTTGTGGAACTGAAATAGAGGTCACAATTTAACAGTCTTTATGCATGTCTGTCTTTATTAGAAGATATAACACAATAATCAAGGTATTAGTTCTGAATAAATATATGGGATAAAATCTTACCAATAAGGAAATCACCATCTGCATTTTGGAAGCACCTATAGAAAGGAATGTATTTCTGAATTAACAAAATACTTAATGGTGATTTGCAATAAATGTTTCTGGATAGCTCAGTACTGTGCGTAAAAGGTCATGGGTTTGAACCCACCAATAAAATAAATAAAAAAATGTATACCTTGTAATGCACTTTAAAATGCTTAGAATAAAAGTGAAAAAGTGTCTGCCAAATGCATAGATATAAATATAAATTCAAACTGACTTGTCTGTCATTGAAGTGTTACAGGTGTAGATGTGGATAGCGATTCCATTACGAGATTTCGTATCTCCAGCTCCACAGACCGTGTGCAGACCCTGAAAATCATATCAGTGACTAAGTATTGTTAAGACAGACAGCAATCAATTGCAAAAAAGTAAAAGTAGACCTACTGATACGAAATCCACTTTTTTCTCAGATGTTTTGGGGACATTAAACGGCATCCACCGAAGCTGTTAAAAAATATTGCATTCAACACAAACATCTTGTTTATTAAAAAAAGTCTGATATAGATTTATTTGTTACCTGGTTTGGGTCAGGCTCTACTTCATTCCAGTTCTCTGTAAGATCTCCGCAGCTCATTCCAGTAAAAGGCTTGTGACGTACCGAAGGCAAAATGCGATACAGCCAGCTATAAACACAAAAGCCTTCAGTTGTCACAAATTATAAGGACTTATGTTTCACAGTATTTTATAGCATACATACATGAGAACCATTAGACATTTTACATACCTTCTCTTATTGGTTGACCGTGGGCAGGTGAAAGCAGATCCAGACAGTTGTTCAGCATAGAGGCCGTATGGACACACTTGTGGATTGTTCTATAAGAAAATCATCTAAATTAAGTATTTCATCTGAATGTGTATTGATAATATGGGTATATCAAATTTTGTATCACCTGTCCCTCAGGTAAAGATCCAGGACAGCGAGGGTCCTCAGAGGCAAACTCATTATCAAAGCCACTCATGTACTACAACACAGCATTGGGTTAATAAATGATGTAAATGTAATTCATTGTGCTCATATAAATTTTAACATTTTATTTCTGTATTTACTTATCCCGTAAGCATGTAATAAAAGTGGTTAAACTTTACAATGAAGTTGTATTTGTTAACATTAATACATTTATTAGCTAACATGATCCAACAATGAGCATGCTAATTGATGACAATGGAATTGTTCACTGAGTTCACTGTGCATATAATGTTTCAACTTAAAGATTTTCATTGTTTATTCATGTCAGATAATGTTTTAACTAATGTTAACTAACACATTCGTATTGTAAAGTGTTACCATAAAAGTAATAAAAGATAAAGAACATGGAAACACATATTGCTGTTTATGACCATCTCACAGTTGACATCAATCCAACAAATGCGCTTAGTCATCGTGCGTGTGCAGATGTGTGCATCTGTTTAAAGCCCACCTCAAAGACCTCAAGTTAAGATTGCATCATTTTAAACAAATAGTGCTTGTAAATCTGACTGTAAGATACGAAAACATACGACAAAAAGTTATCGGATAAATTATTTACATTCTTTAATACTGACTTGTTGAATTCAATTTATTTCAAATCAATGTAGCTGCATTTGCCATGTAATAAATTAAGCAATATGTTGAAAAAAACTTGCAAATATAAACATTTTAATAAGTTTTATGTACAGCTGTACAGTGGAGCAGAGATCAACCGCATCTGGGCAGCTGCTAAATCCAGCGATCTGATTGGTTAAGATGAAACGCCCCCTTGATTTTCATCATAGAGTGCATCTGGGTACTTCATTATTCAAGACGTAATAACTGTGCACTTTTTTACAATTCAAACTATTTTTTAATATTTTACTAAACATCTATAATTATTATTATTTTGAAGTGGTAATAATTTGAAACGAATGGAAAGAGCGTCTATAACAAATAATACATTCCTTAATATATTCGTACATTCGGTTAGCATAAGTTTCATTTTAGACAATCATTCGTCGACAGTCCAAAGGTGCACTTACCTTCAGACCAGCCATTGTGTGGTATTTTGATATAGTCAATCCTAGTACTTTAAGTAATATTTAAAGTTGTGCTGCAGCTAAGCACAGATGAGGAGCTTTCAAAGCGCTCGTGCAGTAAGTCTCTTCCTGCAGAAGACCGAAGGAGGAACCCGGGCCGTATTTACGTTTTTTCTCAATATGGTTTTAATTACACCCAGACACGGCTTGTGACGTAAAAACAGATTTTGGCAGCGTTAAGGGGAGGAGAGTTTTGATGTTTATAGACGTGTTCAAAGGCATGAGTACCCCGGGCACGAGTACAGCAAATGCCAAGTTCATGAAGTCCATCTGAGAGACCTTACCATAGTAAATATTAAAATACTGTTTATCAATTCACTATAGTTTAGTAATAACTTTAAACAAACAGTATGCTACAATTTACTATAGTTAATGATATTCTAAGTAAGGTTACTTTAAAGGGATAGTTCACCCAAAATTGAAAATTCTGTCATCATTTACTCGCTCTTATGTTGTTACAAACCTGTATAAATTTCTTTGCTCTGATGAACACAAAGGAAGATTTTTTTGAGAAACGTTTGTAACCAAACTGGTCGTGGACCCATGATTTTATCCTACTATGGAAGTGAATGGGATCCACAAATGGTTTAGTACATATTAGGACCTTTTTAAAGGGTACTGCCCCAGTGACAGCTTTGTACCTTTATTTTTGACAGTGTTAAAACGATTACAAAATTCCTATATGCAATATGTTTTGGGCCTTGATTTAATGATGTTCTCTTGGTTTATCAGACCAATAGAAACTAAGACATTATCAGTTTTCATTACATCCCCAAAAAATCCTATTATAACCATTAAATTTGAACAAACTTCTGTTGTTGTTGTTTCACTATACTCTAGTATAAAATACTATATATGTTTTCGAACCATACAGTAGTAAATATTTAAACATACTACAGCATTTTCAAATACTTACAGCAATACATTACCAAAGTGTAGTGATTTCTACAAGATAATAAAGTTTAAAAGAGTAAATGCTAAAATATACTACAGTATACTACTACTAGAGTGTAACAAGACACTTACTCCACAAGACGAGACACGAGATCGGGCATAAAAGAACAAGATTTTTACACTTTTTAAAAAATCCTCAATGATAAAATATAAGAATGGGAAACTGAAATCACATAATTTTGAAATGTTTTAACTATAGGACTCTCCCTAACAATTATTTTGGTAATTGATAATAAAGTAATTTTGATTATTTTTTTTAAATATCTTACTTTTTTTGTAATAAAAAATATACCTAAGTGAGCAATAACCTTTAAAATTACATATAATAAAAATTATGCAATAATAATTGGTTCAAATAAAGTATCAAAACCAAGTAAACACATGGTTTTATTAAACAAAAACATTACTTTTGACCAAACAATGTTTAAACACATTTAAATCTTTAATGTTTGTCCAATTCTTTACAATCAAAATGATACAGCCACTGCAATTCTTGAGCAAGAACATGCAGACATTAAAGTGCACATATTACATTGCTAAAAAACAATGTTATTTTGTGTATTTGGTATAATACAATGTCTTCACGTGGTTATGGTTAAAAAACACATTATTTTTTTCCACATACCGTACATTTTCGTAGCTCGAGATTTCACTTTCTTGAAACGCATGGATTTTGTACAAAACTCATTGATTTGAAAAGCTCTGTGTCCTTGATTGGCCTGCTAATCTGTACATTGTGATTGGCCTGAATACCTCTGACGTCAGCCAGAAATGTGACGCTCCTTACCATGTTTGAAAGATTCGCTCACAATGCAATGCTAACAGAAGTTAACTTACAAACTGTGAGTCCGAAGCGGGAGGAATTATGATAATGACGGTCTTGTCTACATCAACAATCCCAGGAAGTAAACTGTTGCCAACAATCCGTGTGTTTGTTGTAGTCCAAGATAAAAGATTTACGCTGGAGACGATAACTCACGTCATCGTTTACTTTGGGGTTTGTACCTTTTGCATATCGTTAACATGTACTAACACACACTTATCTCAGACTTTATACAAGTTCCCAAATGAACTTTATTGGAAACCCAAAAAAAAAAAAAACACACACAGTAAAAGACAGAATATAATGCATGCCCTGTAAAAGGTTTTGCCACAAATGTAACTCTTTCTGATATCAGGAGACAGCATTTCACCTCCACATGAAATTGTGACATAATTAATCTCTCAAGATCTCGTCAGACAAGATCTCATCACACCCCTACAGTATTTTTTTATTTAAAGGGCATACTAAAATGAAATATATGCTGCACATGCACACTCCTGAACTGATAGGCAATACTGTCCAAATGTTGTTTCCATAATTTAAACATAACCAATAGGCCAAGCCATTATGTAGGTTTGTGTCTGTAAGGTTCCACAGTATGAGGCTGAACTTGGGCGCAGGCCCAATTGCGCATTTATTTCTGAGAAAATGAATAGGCGTAATAAAAAACAGAAAACAATATCACGTCGAATCAATTTGCCTCTTTCATTCCGCACGCCATTTCTCTTTCTCTCGTCTTTTGGGGAGGTGATGTGTTGGTGGGCTAAATTATGGCAATTCTCATGGCGAGGCGCAAATAAAGTCAGAGCGGCAGAAGTAACTGTTGTCTAGTGAAGCGTGCAGCTGCGCCGAGACTCCCGCTGGCAGGCCGTTTAGGTGCTGTGCTCAAGTCGAGAAAGACTAATGCTGGAAAATATCTCGACCCAGTCTGCGGAAATTGATCTGCTCCTCAGGGGAAAAAATGACTGATTTTAATTTCACCACGCCCCTCTCTCTATCTCTCTCCAGCTTCACCCTTCTCCAGTAAAGCTCTCTCTTCCACAGGCAATGGAGAGACAAACTACCTCATGATAGGTGCACAGATGAGCAAAGGCATTTTCTACAATATAGCCCTGATGTTCTTCACCCTGGATGAAACTACATGTTGATGGGCTTGAAATCAGTCTCCCACCTATTCGGTGCTTCACAATCACAGGATGCCGTCTTTAAATCCTGGAAGTTTAGCAGGGGTGATACAAGTGTGAGACTCACCATACTACTGAAATGTACAAATAAATATGCAGAACGAGGCTTTTTATGTTATGTCTTGATCTCTCTCACCTCCCGCTGTATTTGCACCAATAGTGGTTCCACTTACCGCTGAACAGATTTGCTGCAACACCCACCGTCCCCTTTTAAAATGAAGAGCAACTGGCCTTGTTAAGAGAGTCTCTCCATCGGCTGTAATGTTATGCAAATGCTTTAATATGAAGATAAAGACTGTAGCGGCGTGCCACGCTTTACCAGTTCAAGCCCCGGTGGATCCTCAGAGCCTTCACTAATGAGTAAGGGATTATTCTGGAGTCATTAAACGGTGCCCTGCCTGACATCCGTCCCCTCCTCCCCCAGTTATGCCCATTAATGCACTGTACACAGACTTTAGAGATACCTTTTACGACCAGCTCCAGGTTTTTACACATCAGAATGTCACTGAATAGCAAATTACGTTCTCTTCCCACAGAGAAAATTGCTTTGGAATCGTTTAGTTATAAAGATTTTTTAGGAAGGAGGGAGGGGGGTTATGCGAAAGCATAATTACTTGTGTTGAAAATCTCATTGGCAGTTGTTGCGGCTAGTTGCTCCGGGAATTTATTTCTGGAATTATGGAGAAATGCATCCATGCGTATGGACATGCACAAGAATATGCACTAAAAACTGCATTTTGTGATCTCAGGCCTAACGGTTTAGATGTTGTGAGATGGCTTAGCAGAGAGTGGATCCAGGTAATGTTTCTTATGCGTTGCAAACGAATTAGTCAGAGCTTTTCTAGTATTGTGTAAAATGGGAAGGAAATTGGTTTGTCTGTGGCCAAGTACCGCGAGAGAGAGAGAGAGAGAAAGACAGAGACAGAATTAAAGTGGAAAAGAAGAAGAGCAAGCCAGCGAATGTACCTCTGGAGTCCACTGTTGCACTTTGACCCTGTTAAATTTCTGCAGGGGTGAGAGTACGCCATGACCCCGTAAGACAGACCGAATTTACTGTTACTACTTCCTAACCACAGGGACTCCGAGCACCTAGAAATGGAGAGGTAAGAAATCCAATATAGATTGCATGGCTTCACTCGGCACCCCATTGCGTCGTTCAGAGCTGCAACCCAGGATCAAAAACGTTTTTGTGTCTCCCACTAAATTGGTCTGGAGAGCTTGGGGAGCAGGCAACTTCCCCCTAATGATGCCCTCTGATGCATTCACATAAAACTCTCAGAGTATGGTCCATGAAATTCATTTTCACACATCCAGTACACACCTCGGTACAGCGCAAACACACAAACAAACTAAAATATCCCCTTTTATCACTGTCAGCCACCCTTGATGACTTCCAATCTGATAGCTACGGGGAAGCAAAACAAACATAACTATGGGAGCCAGCATCCTGAAGGAGAAAAAGAAAGAGGGGAATAGAATAACTGGCCTCGTGCAGAGACAGAAACCGGACCGAACTAAAGGAGAACGGTCACGGCGGCCATTACCGTCACAGCTGAACTCCAGAGAAACCATCTCAGTGCTACGCAGGGAGCTAATTTTATTTGAGATGAAGTCTCTGATGAACCGCTGGGGATTATCTCTTATGAGTATCCACAGACTTTCTTAACAACAATATGATAAGGCATTGTGTTAGCGCTTTATCAACATCCCCTGTGCCACCAAAAATTAGTTGAGATCATTTTCAGTGCTAAATTCTGGATAAGTGGCTGGTGCTTTAAAGGTCCACTAGATGTCACCAAAACCAATACGACGTTTATCATTGAAAATGAATCAACCACTTCACACAAAAGTAGATCTACATTGTAAACCAGTCACCCATTTAAGTGCATACTTATTGTTCAGCATAAAACCAGATGAGAAACAAACTACAAAAAGGAGACCGATTTGAACCGTATGTAGGCTACAGGTACAACGTTTAAAGAAGTGCTTCATTGTGTCAAAGAACCTTAGCTAAATGGTTCCATACAGAAATTGTAACATCTGAATAACCATTCAGTTTTAAAAAAGGTTATTGTTGTGAAAAAGGTTCTTCAGATTATTAAAATGTAAAAAAATGGTTCTTTGAGGAACTAAATGGCATGCTGTGAAGAACCTTTAAAGCACCTTTATTGTCCACCTGATCCCAGGAGAACTCGTATACATATTTTACGAGTTGCCTAATTCGTATACATTTGTACGACTTTAACCCTAATAAGTCCCTTGGGGTCAATCCCAACCCCCAAGCCACTTTTCTTTAGTTTAAAAACATGGTTCCCTTCATCTCAGTGGAATAAGATTTTGTGACTTTTCCAGATTATCTGTCAAGATTAATGTAAAAAAAAAACTGGGCTTGATTCGGTCGTTCTAAAGAGGTGTAAAAAAAAATGCACCAAAAGAGGCCCTTTGGGGGTAAAAATGACCCCAATTGAAATGAATGGGAAATGCAAAAAAATATATTTTTATTTATAAACAAAAATCATTTATATAACATAAATTCACAAAACGTTTCACTAAAGTACTGATATTGAGCAGTTGGCCACATCCAGTAAAATGAATGGGTCTCTATGGGCATCTGCTGGTCGAAATGATTTATTTCCTTTTTTTTTCTAAACACCAAATGGCGGAATTCAACACATAACACCTAGATCAATATCTAAAAACAATTTAAATCAAATTTAGATCAGAATTTATGTGAATTCTTCATAAAAATTCGATATTTTACAGGTAAGCTAATGGTGTAGTTGAGGAATTGAGTGGTAAACAGGTACAAAAATACTTCATATCTCCCAAAACACAGCATGAAGATGGGAAGTAAACAAAAAAATGACATATTATTTGTATCATTAAAATTTTTTATTTATTTATTTATTTTATTTTAATTACTCTAACACAGCAAAATAGGGGCTTATGAGGGTTAATCGTGCAAAAATGTACGATTATGATAAAAAAACTAAACCCCGCCCCTAACCCCAACGTCACAGCGGCAAAGACAAATCGTAAAAATGTACGAATGTGGTCGTACAAATTAATACGAATCAGCCACCTCGTAAAATACATACGAATTGCTAAGAGATAGCATTGTTATTTTTAGGAGAGTGTATGTCAAAACATTGTAAACAAATTGTGCATATGACTAGCAGGCCAGTTTGACGATTTAATAGGCTGTGTTTCAAAATGGTAAATCGTAAAATCTCCTTCCTTCTGATATTGACACAGAAAAGATTTTCCTTCCACTGAAAATCTCTTGATTGCGTCTTTTATACGCATGTCTAAATGTCATTTATTTTCCTTGTATCGTTTTTCAAAATTTACATAAAACTCAGACAAGGTCAGATAGCAGCTACGTCCTTAATTTGCTCTAATCAACTTTCATTTGCATGGCGATATTTGCGCGCGTTATTGACGCTAACTGAATAAATGGACTTCTTCAAACTCAAGGGGAGAGGTTTTGATAAGCTCATGGGAGAAGAAGAATAATTTGCATGTATTACTTTGATTAAATTAATATAAGATTGTCATTCTTGAATTTAGACATTCATATTCTTTCCAAGAAGCAATCAATAAAGGGCAAGAGCGCCTCTTTAGATCATCAGCGCACGCGAGCCCTCTATACGGGCAAAAAATGAAATCAAATAAATAAATGCTAAGTCCAGCCGCAGCACTTTTTTCAGGCCTATAAGCGATAATAAGATATGGGACGCAAAATTGTTTCAACTCATATTTGTGACCTCTCACCCAAATGCATTATTAAAGAGCCATCCCACGCTTCACGTTGCACAAATCGATAAGAATACTGAGGAGACTTCGCTTGCCATCTTCTTTAATTTAAAAAAAATGACAGAGTCTAGAAATGATGCGAAAAATAGAAAAAACACTTAAATAAAACTTAAAAATGAGGCCAGCAAGCAGAAACTTCATGATATCTACTGGAGAGGAAAAGTTCACATCTTTTGTCCATATTTGGTTATATTTAAAAAGAAACTTAAGAAAATTGTTTGCAAAACAGTGAACAACAATGACAAACAATGAACGAACATTTGACATATTTTACAAAATCTACATTTATGGACAGGTTTTAAAGTGCAATGCCACAATTCGAGTCCACTCCTAAAAATGGACTTTGGCTTTTATATGCACACCTTCATTAGTCTCGGTGCTTTTCAATAGTTTGTGAACGACCTTAAAAGCAGACATAATACAACAGAATATCCATTTAAAGTGGGTGAACGTATTAATCCAAAACCACACAGAATTTAAAAATAATTCGTAACACTTTATTAAAACTAGATTTCAATGCATTTAAATATATTAAATGGAAATTATGGACAAGGTTAATGTCTTTGGTTCGCATAAAAAAATATATACATATAATATATGCTTTTATTAGTCAATTGATACAATAAAACCACAAGGCACAAAATTAATGTGACAAAATTCAAGTCTACTGAGTAATGCTGTACCATCTATGGTGTGGACTACACTGTATTCATCTTTAGTTAATAAGACAACTGTAACGTATGTCATATGTTATATTTTCTCATCATCCTGCAGGTAAACTTTTTTGTATATAATATATTTATAGTCTGACCTCATGGGTCCCTGGGTAACAGAGACAACTCTGGCATTTCAAAAATTGATCCATTGGGATAAAATAGGCTACTTTTACACTCACAAAACTCACTAAATTTGCCAATTAACTTGTATATAGTCTCTATTATATTCTCTATTATTATATAACTGTCATGTGGTTTTAAACCTGGATGAAAGTTTACAGATATGCAAATATAGGCTACTAACGGGAACAACTAAACCCTTACAAAAATTGACCTTAAAGTTTTGCTTTGGCTAAACCATGGTTTACTGCATTACATGATTTTGTAGTAAAACCATGGTCAATTTTCGTAAGAAAAGCTTTTGGCTTCCTGAAGTGAAGCATCTACATGAACACAACCGAATAAACAATAATAATAATAATTTGGCATCCAAGCAATAAAACAATTGTGATCCTGTTTATTTGTGTCATCAAGGACAAGATAATTTTTGGTTAAAATGTTTGAGTTGTCTTTCCTCTTCCTTCCCCTCTCTCCCTCTTTTTAAATAAATTCAAATTATCGAGTCAGTTGAACAAAATTAGAGTCCTTTTGTTTTTATTAGTGCGTATTACTGTTGAAAATTACAGATGATCATTGCGTACGGGATTGCTATTGTTGTTCCGATCATCGACTGTCATTCTAAACTTAAGCTAACAAAGTCATTAAATTGACTCCCTCGCGTTCTCATTATGCCTGGTGTTAATAACCGCTAATTAACTTTGCTTACGCGCGCGTCTGAGTGCACGTCTTTCTGTTCGCCCTTTCAAGCAGAGCAGCATCCAATTAAGTCACAGCAACAGGAATGAAGACACACCACCTCTGGAGCACAACTGTCACCAACACTGAGCCTGCTAACCACTTAAAGTAACACAGTCTAAATCAAGTAATAAATAATCTGAATCTTCTGTTATTATTATTATTTTACAAGATATCATTAATGTGTGAGAGTGGACGGAAATCTGGATGGAGGAACACGAAACGGGATATAGACAGACAGACAAACAAGCAGAGTTAAAGGAGTAGTCCACTTTAAATGGGGACCATTGACTTTTAGTAGGAAAAAAATACTATGGTTAGTCAATGGGCCCCATCTATAAAGTGGACTACTCCTTTAATTAAAACGTGCAAAAGCTGTTGATAAATGGACGGATGGCTCACAAGAAATCCTAAACACCTTTTAATGTAATGTTTACTTTCATTATGCAATGATAACTTAATTATCAAGCACTAAAATGAGAGTTAGTGGAAAGCTTTCTCATGAATTAGGCTGATGTTTTAACATATAGCCTACTTTAGTTTTACTTCACCCATGTCTCAGATTGATATTGTTAACACCAGGAGATGGCGCTGCTTGAAAACACGGAACTCCCATAAGACTGTGAGAATAGATTTAGACACACAGCTGTTGCCTGGTATAACATCTCTGAAACGATGCAAGTGTCACATACTGTTACTTACAGTTTAAGAACTGCTTATGGGAACAGGGGGTGGTTTGCATAAGCGAAGCCAAAACCCAACGGATTATGGGCCACGTAAACCCTGCAAAACAGAAGACGATTGTAGAAATTATCAAGTTAGGCTGTTGTGAAAATATGACACACTGTGGTATCGGGTAATAGAGGAGCGTGAAACTGACTGGCACCCACTAACAGCTTGCCTGCCCGCACGTAGAGCGCTAAATAGTCTCAGGACTGAATATGGGAAAATTGCGCATTTTTTTCCAAACGCGTGCGTGTAATTAGTGCATTTAAACAAAGCGCGGATGTCCTGCTGGCGGTAATAGTCCCTGACATTTCTTTTCTTGGGTTAATAACAGAGCGCGTATAAATGAATCAAATTGTGCCCCCAAATTACATAGCGACTTTAAATACCCGTCTGCATTACGCGGCTGTTCGGGAACGAGGAAAATGTCGTATATTGTTATTATTGTCATTATTCTGTTCTGTTGATCTCCTAGTTGCTGCAGAAGTTTCAGGAGAGAAGTGATTTGTCGTAATTGGCAAGACAATCCTTATTCAAATTATTTTCATGTTGATTTATTGTTGTCCATGCAATTTATTAAAGCATTTTTGTACACTCATTTCTATTTACGCATCTGGTTAACGCTTTATCCAAAGCAACTTACAGTCCATCCAAGGTATACATTTCCCTGGGATCGAACCTATTACGTTTATATGAATGCTCTGCGTATTAGGAACACAGTTCAAATAAACGCATTTAAGGTATTTAAGTATTTAAACTTTTACAAATGTGTATAAGAGCACTCATTTATACATTTCCAAGACCCTGCTCTTACTATACCACCATACAGTGTAGAAGAGTGAGTAAATTGCAGCTTCGTTGCAAGTTTGGGATTGAATTGTGAAAACGACCCTTTAAACATTGATGGGTCTGATCTGCGGTTAGGGTCATGCCATCCGCAGCAGGTTAAATAGACTTTCATTTAAAATTACATTCTCAATCGGTCTCTCCAGTTTTGTGGAGTCCAGTTGCCTGCAGTACGCTCTCAGCGGCCCATTATCACCACCCTCACTTTTTAAGTCAATCATCTGAGGCTATCTGATCTTTTCACTCTGAGGACAGGCAATTAGGTGAGGTGTGTGTATATGTGCGTGTACGCACTAGATGACCAGGTGAACGATTTTTTAGGCTCGTCATGTGTATCTTCTTGAAATACTAAAAGGTAGCCTATGGCACAACGATTAAGATGCCATTTGTACAAGATTCTCAACTATACATTCTTAAAATAAAGATGCTAAGAGGTCCATTGCAGCAATGTCATAAAATATTTTTTTTTTGGTTCTCCAAAGAACATTTTAAATATCTTAAAATAATCATTTCTTTCTTATACCCAAAACCTTTTCGACTACAAAGAAGCTTTTGTTGAAGGTTCTTGACGGAACCACAAATAAAATTTATTTTTAAGACTTTTTATGGTGTGTATTTTTAAACTGGCTGTTATTTGTAAAAAATGTTACAGAAAAATAAACATCCATAACAACAACAACAAACAAAATAACAACAAGGAATAATAATTTATTTGAATTTGAATAAGAATCAATAATATGCACTCTCGATATAGCATGCATAAAATTATTTTTTCAATATGTTTTTGCTACTTTAGACATATCAGAAGATTTCTACTCTAAGGTTTGTTTTTCTATGCATTTAGTATTTTTATAATAATATAATTTCTAATCAAAATGCGGAGGTGTTCATTCTGCAACCCACGTAATACATTACAACATTCGCTCAGTTCATACCGTTTAACTTTAATAGAAAAATATATAAAGATCCCCCTTGTTCCCTTGGGAGCCAATCAGATTTGCGTTACACGTCAATGCAACAGAATGGAGAGCGGAGCGACTGCGGATCAGTGCATATGGCATTAACGGCCAGGGTGAGATAGGCAAGAGAGACATTTCAGAGTACGACAGTGTACCAGTCACCTGCTCGAGTAAAATCTTAGGCGATACAAATATGAGTAGTCAATACGACGACGACAACCGCGACCGAAGTGAATGTAAAAGCAAGTCGCCCACCGTGCTTTCCTCGTACTGCATAGACAGTATACTGGGCAGAAGAAGCCCGTGCAAAGTCAGACAACTGGGAGCGCAAAGTTTGCCAGCACCCGTCAGAGCGGACCAACACCAGACACCTGAAGGTAAACATCTACTGCTTACACTTTATGCGTATTTTTATTTCATTTGAAGCCGTTTCTAGAAATTTGAAATGATTTCCTACGCATTTTACTTTATAGTTGGGAAATGCGTACAGAAATAGTGTCCTGGTCAGACGCAACACTCCCTTGGAGCGCAGCTGGGGCGTGAAAATCGAAAATAAACTCCTAAAAGTTTGGAACTTTCGCTAAAGTAAAAAATGTAATAAAACTGGATACGCAGTTACTGTAGCTAAATTGGTAGAGCATTGCGTTAACAACGCAAATGTCAATGGGTTTGATTCCCAAAGAACACACAGTGAAATAGACTTTAAGCCGCTTTTGATTATAACGTCTGCCAAATGCATAAGTAAATAAAAACCGCAGCTTTAATATCGTCTATTTTATTGGACTGAAATGTAAAAATATTATTTAATATAATATGTTTTGGGAATGTACTGAGCTTCATGCATTTAAAAATGCGCATTTTAATAACTATAACATTTCTCCGATTTTTTACAGTCACATCTAAAGAGAACTCTTTTGATGCGGACATGCACCTGCCACCCAAACTTCGCAGGCTCTACGGCCCCGGAGGGAAGTACCTGGACGTCGGGAGGGGGTTTCACGAGCACCTAGAGAAAAGTGAGAGGGAAAGATTGCTGGACCAAGCCTGTGAAAGTCTCAAAATCAGCCAGGCACCACAAGTGAGCATCAGCCGTAGCAAATCATACAGAGAGAATGCGCCCTTCAGCCAGGCCGACGAAGGCCAGAGCCCCGAGCACACAGGCCAGGAGCTGGTTGAGCTCAGCACCCTGAAGTTTGAAGAGGATGTTGTCAAAGAGGAGGCGTGCGGAGACGCTGGACTGTCTCCAAAGGATGAAGAGAGTATGCACAACGATGGGGATGTAAAAGATGGAGAGGACAGTGTGTGTCTGTCTGCCGGCAGCGACTCGGAGGAAGGGATGCTTAAACGAAAGCAGAGAAGATACAGGACTACCTTCACCAGCTACCAGCTGGAGGAACTAGAGAGGGCCTTCCAGAAAACACACTACCCTGATGTGTTCACCAGGTAAATACCGAAGCATGTACATAGTTACGTAACATTATACCGGTTGCTATAAGGTTGTGCAGCAAAAATGTTGTTTACAGAGAGTCTACATTTCAGATTTTAATAGGAATGGTGACATAAACACAAAACTAAAATCTAATGTTACAACTGAAACACACAACGCAAAAGCATCGCTTTAAAAAAAGTAGGCTTCTTAAAAATATAGCCTTCATTTATAATATTCAAATTTGTATCAATTTCTTCGTCAAAATAAATAACAAATAAATAAAAAACGAAAATATTCAGCATCGTACTGTAAGCATGCACGCTGTAAACTATATTTAATATTCATATTAATGCATATTGTAAACAAAAACTATTACTGACTAAATTACGGATATAAATATTTTACTAAAGCATTTAATTAATATAAATGCAACATTTATGTAGATCTACGTTTAATTTATGTCAATTAGGTTTTGTGAATAAATATTTGTTAAAAACATAGCCCAAAATGTATATTTGTAACTTGAAAAATATGAACTTAAAATTAACTGATAAATTAAAACAGGATCGATACATGAAACAAAACCTGCGTAGAAAACGTAATTATTGTAGATTAATATTTATATATCAAAGAAACAGTTATTAATATATTAACATGTTTTCCGATACACCTCTTATTCTGTGCAGTAGATATCGCAATATGCAGTATTCATTTAACTCGTACAGGCTCGCTTAATGTCCTTATACAATTTATTTCTTTATGGGTCAGTTAGTTAAACATGCTGGTGCTTTTTTATGAATTTGTTACCGTCAAAAATAAAGAAATTAAATAAAAATAAAATACGGGCTTTAATGAGCTTTTTGTATATGTTATTTGTGCGTGATTATAAGCACAAAACACTCTGATAAAATGGTGCTAAATAGCACTAAAAGTGGTTCACTGGTTCGTAATCGGAGCACCTTTGTAGAACCATATTGTGCTATGTTGAACCATGAGTGGTGCTATAGCACCAATTGGTTCTACAGAGGTGCAATATAGGTGCTAAAATGGTTCCCCTGATTAGAGCTTTTTGTACTATTTAGCACCATTTGTTTAGAGTGTACCTGACTAAGAGAAGAGTCAGTATATCCTATTAAAAAGCTTATTTACTAATTTTTACATTCGTCCAAGTGTTAAACCGAGATAATCCCTCTGTAAATATAACGGTTTCTGTAGTAAATATTGTAAAATTGTAAAAATAAAAATATATTAAATGAGGTCTAAAAATAACACAAATGCTGTAATAATAGGCATACTTAGGAGTTTTCCATATGCACATACAATTTTATTTATTAAAAAAAAAACACTATTGTTTTATAATAAGGCAACTTGCACGTGTTATTATTTTCACAATTTTGCTTCTCAGACACGTTTTTGTGTCTTGAAAATGCATGAAAGACGATCAATCAATATGGCATACAAAATAAGCCCATTAAATGTAAGAAGAAAAAACCCCAGACAATAATAACAGGCAAATTTATATTTTTCTTTCACCATAAATTTCGGTGTTGATCACGAAATATCGATGTTTATATTGATGTGGTTCATTCCAGAAGCGGACAATTGTCCTAAATTTAGTCAGGTATATTTTCAGTAAATGCTCAATTGTCATATAATAGTCTGGATGCCATTATTTCCATCATTATGTCGTTACAGTGCACTAAAGCCTCGGCCAAAGAAACGACCCATTATAAAAAAGTTATCCGTTCGATTCTCATCAGCACCAAATTGCTTTCATAGGTTCTTGTCAATTTAGGCAAAATTGTTTTCTTACTGTTTGTGAAAAAAAAAAATATTCTTGCACACATTTTGGTAATCTATTTTCTGTTTTTAGAGAGGAGCTCGCTATGAGGCTGGACCTGACAGAAGCACGCGTACAAGTAAGTGCATGCTGCACACGTTTGTGTTTGTTTGTTTTTTCAGTAAAAAAAATAATTTTAATTCATATTGTACCATGTACTGTATTACAGCAACGAAACCCTTTACTAATTTAAATTAATTTAATGTATTGTAAAGTGATTCAAATGAAAACTCGCTTATATCAAAGGGAACATGTCAATATTGTGAAGGTAAATATTAACTAAAAGATGTAGGCCCATGAATTTTTTAAATTTGCTTACTTATAGGCTAGATGTTAAGACAATCTACCTAATGGTCTAGAACTAGTCTATATTTAATTTCATTTTAAAGTGACAGTCGTAAACTTGGTTAAATGACCCTACGCGTCATGGGAAGGTCTTTCCTGTTATCGAAAGTTATTATACACAATAGAGCGAACATTTTAGCGGCAATTACACAGACGCCCCTGATTCATAAAAGCGCACTTAGCGAGAGAGCAAACACTGCTATTCCAGGGAGAAAATGGTGTTTGAATTCTCATCGCCAGCGAGGGGGAGAGGGAGGGGTGGGGGATAATGCTATTTGATTTCCCATTTTGTGATTGCAATAGACCGGCATTGATCCGATGCTTTGCACTTGGAACGAGTGAGAGACTATTAAGGGTGTTTGCCACCCCTCCTTTCTCTATTCAAAGCGTGGCTCGCATGTTCAAGCCCAACTCTCATAACCAAAGAGACAGTGCAAACACGAGGAAGCCACTAGGGTTATTGCCCGTGTAAAACAACAGATGTCAATTTAGAGATGTGGGAGAACAAATCACTTAACAGGCACTATCAGGAGGTGATAAAGCTAATAAATTCCCCAGGGGCCGTGCAATGCAAAACAGTTGTGAGGGGCCAAGGTCCCTGTTGAATCTTCTGTTGACACTTTACTTCATTATTAGCTCTGGTGTGCAGTTCCTATGGCAAAACCTGGCAGAGTTTAGCTGGATGGAAGGGGGTCGTGGGAAAGTTAAATAGCCTTACTTGCATTTAGAGGAATTTAATTTAAAGTGCATTAATTGTTATTGGATGCCGTTCAGCTGTTAGTCTGACATCTTTTGTTAACACGACTCTTAATTACCACGCTCCACCTTGTTTTTTCATTCGCCCGAACCAGATTTTAATTAGCAAAGTTTGGGTAACAGACCGTAAGTTTGGGGCCATGTAATTACCCTCGACTTCCAGCCTATTTGTCACTTCATTAAAGCGAACCAAATATTGCACATGAACAGAAGCGACAAGCTCATGCTTAAACGACCATGTAAACTGTCAGGTGGAATATTAATGGGTATATCAGAAATGTGAAGGCCTGCTATTTAATACATTTTATGGATGCAATGCCTACGAGCATTTTCCCGACTATATATTTAATCATTCTAAAAGTCATTCATCTGAACACCGGTTAACAAGTGTCAGTCAAACTTAATGCCCTTCAATAACGTTTCTTTCTTAATTCATAGGTTTGGTTTCAAAACCGAAGAGCAAAGTGGAGGAAGAGAGAAAAAGCAGGCGTCCAGGCTCACCCAGCGGGCCTTCCTTTTCCCGGGCCACTGGCGGCTGCTCACCCCCTGAGCCACTACCTGGATGGAGGGCCCTTCCCACCTCACCCTCACCCTGCTTTGGAGTCAGCATGGACTGCGGCAGCCGCAGCAGCAGCTGCATTCCCAGGTCTGGCCCCACCTCACAACAGCTCCGCCCTCCAACCCGCCACACCCCTCGGATTAGGAACCTTCCTGGGCACAGCAATGTTCAGGCATCCAGCCTTCATCGGACCCACTTTTGGCAGGTATATAAACTACTTGCCATCATTGTATACAAAAGCCTGAAGTTGTTATGGTTTTGCAGGCTAGTGCATCACAAAAACTTTCTCTCTTCTGACTCTTTAGACTGTTTTCAAGTATGGGTCCCCTCACCAGTGCTTCCACTGCCGCTGCTCTACTGCGCCAAGCCGCACCACCGGTGGAGAGTCCGGTGCAGCCACCGGCAACCCTGCCAGAACCACCTTCTTCCTCATCCTCCACAGCCGCTGACCGCAGGGCATCCAGCATCGCAGCTCTGCGCCTCAAAGCAAAGGAACATTCGGCCCAGTTGACCCAGCTAAACATTCTGCCATCCAGCACTGCAGGAAAGGAAGTGTGTTGATCCTTCTGCTTAAAAAACAAATAATATAAAAAACCATCTCAACAAAGCACGACCAAATCCATATAGCACTATAGCACACTGGAGACCCTCCCGACACTGGACATCATCACCAAACATAAGCCCTTATTACTCCTGAGTTTTTGAGTGTAACGTAGGCATCTCTTAGGGAGACTGTGCTTGGTCAAGTCATATCCATCCAGTCTTTTGGGTCAGGAGGAAGTGTGGTAAATTCACACAAGAGAAGAATCATCGGAACTGCACTGCAATACAGAACTCACAATCTCTTCCTAGTCTTCTCTCAGTGCTGAAGCAGAGATGGGTCAATATGCCAAAGGGAAATGCCACAACCTGCAAAGCCCGAAAATGACTTTTACTAATCTTGAATCCACATGCATTCACTCATTGTTGGCCTCGATATTAGCACATCAAATTTCTGATGATTCAGCTTTACTTTTTTGTTTTATGTTAATAAGATATTTAGGTGAAAAATAATGAAAAAAGAAATGCTTTGTTTTAAGGATGAACAACGTGAAAATGTAAAATTTTAGCCTGTTTACTGATCTGTTAAGGGTATACTGTATATAGCTGTTTAACAAAGAATGAAAGGGGGCGAAATAACAACTAAATATAGTTTATTTCGAAACGTGTAGTATTGTAGGAATGGTTTCAAGTAGATTCATCCTCTGTTCGATTGATTTGGGAAATTTTAGATTTTTAGATGATTATTTATGTCTACCCGGTAGAGAGCTTGAAATCCAGGCCGGGGATTTTTTGCTATTCAGTGAGAGTTTTCCCTGTCGCGCGCCAGTTAAGACAGAATAAAAGAAACTGGTGAAACTTAAATCCTCATGTATTATTTACAAAAGATAATGCGAATTTAAAAAAAAACACTACTTTTCTTAAGGTGTAGCTTATTGACAAATTATTTAGCAATAGATTGAGGAATGACATTTCTTTAAAGGATTAAATAAAATATATGATGAGTTACCAAAAGGGTTATTTAGCTAATAATCATGTTTAATGTTTAAAAAAGGTATGTATTCATTTAGCAGACGCTTTTATCCAAAGCCACTTACAAACGACAATTTATGCACGTAATTTTACCAAAGTAAAAACAAATAATTCCGTTAGTTTTTTTGTCTCCAATATAGGCTACCTGCGTAAACCTTACGTATTAATTTAACAAATATGTGGAAAAATAATTTATCAAAACAGACAGTGTGTCATCGTTTTTAACATACAAATTCGTTATAGGCTACTTAAGGGAACTGATGAACATTATCACGACTTCATGCAAACAAAGTCTTTAAACTAAGCACATATACTCATGAGATGCTATCTGTTATTAAGTTAAGTTTTTTTTGTATTGTTAAATGGCCAATTAAACCACATAAGTTGTGTTAAATGGCCAATTATTCGATGAGGAGTCTGGAGTTTCTAATAAGAAACCATTAAAGCGGTCACATGGATGAATTAGCTGTTGAGTGTAGCCTAGCTTAAGTCTATGCAACCACACATCTACCTCAAGAATTATCCATGGTTTTATGACAATAAAAGTGTATTAACCATGTTTTTTTGGGATAATAATTATCACATGTAAAACCATGGTTAAACTATGATTCACTGTAGCAAAACAATGGTTAATTTGTGGTAACCATACAGTTTAAATATAGCAGCCATGTTTTATTCGTAGTTAAAACATGTACATTTTATGGGTAAACATTTTTGTGTACTAATAAGAATATCAAAAGTTAGTTGTAAATTATTTGTGACCATTTATATTGAACCTAACAAAAAATGCATTTTATTTAGCCTGTTAGATGCAAAATCAGCCTATGTATTCATAGCGCCTCTATTATCCAACTCGTGAGGTAAAAAGCGTCGGCTTGTAATTACACGGCTATTTCATCTGTCTGTTAACAAAACAGGCCCTACAACTTGTAGAGGCGCTAAATTGGACGCAACATCTGTAAATGCCCAACTCACCGAAGTCCCATTGTCATTAATGAAGTAACAACCAGTTGATCAAAAAGTCTTTCTTTCGGATTCCTTATTTAATTCCCCAAATCCCTCTCCGTTGGATCTCACGCGAGAAGCGATGCCATTACCGCAATCAATGCGCCCCATTCAAACCAAGTCATTTTCCCTCATTTGACCCGTCCATGGTGTCGAACCAAATCGCGTGAAATTACCTCCAGGATTATTTTTCTCCTTTATCGTTGAAAAGATTTCGCTTTTTTCTTGTTTTACCCGCGCTAATCCGTTTCATTATCGCGCACAAACAAGAGTGATATGGAAATAGCGCGAAATGAAGACTGATAGGGAGGTAAAGGGGATCAGCACTGAAATATTTCGCCTAAATATTGCGCCCACCACGCAACAGGTCCATTTTAAACATGTATGTTCAAAGGCGCATTACGCAAAAGAAAACCAATTGCCATACCACCAGGAGAGGTGCGCGCACGGGCTTTTCTCTCTCTTTGGAGTGACCACTGGAGCGTACAGCCCACTTCTTGGGATTTTTATGAGATTTTCCACAACGACTTAATCTTATTGTGAACGTTATTAATAAATCGCAAACCAATTTGCTCGTAATATCTCGGGAATGCTCGCCACAATTGTAGAGGCATTGACCTGAAGTGCACAGGGCGACTTTCTCTTAAACTCTTTTCTTACACCTCATGAATGAAGAAACGGGCTTTGTGGAGACTAAATTTGCCTCTTTATGTGTTGAGAGTGTATAGATGATTCAGTGCCAACGTTCAGACCGGATTGGTGCCAAAACACCTGTTTAAACTTATTGCGCGCACGAATTAAAAACTTTGCACGGTTAAAAATCCACATGCATTCCCCGTGATTTTAGATCTCTGGTCTAGTCAACGAATAATCACGCTTTCCATCCCGATACAGCTCGAGACACCGGGGGTAGGCGAAAGCACTAAAGGCGCTTTGATGAGCCTCTCGTCTCCCATAGTAAGAAATCACAGTGAAAAGGGTCTGAATGGCGGGCCACTGGGACCCTGTCCCCTTTTGGCGTGCCTTAATTCCTCCGTCTCTTTTACCCTCATCCAATTAGTCCAGTGTATTAAGCGGTTTATCATCTCATAGCCTGCTATTCACGGAAACAAGAGGAGCACTTTGCAATAGGGCCGGCTTTCCTTTTGACACCCACGGGTACTTACATATTCCGCGATGCCATGAATAATAGAGAAAGAATAGGGCACTAATTCCCTCATCAAAGGGAACCTTGTCCACCGCTTTGCTCAACACCACCATTCTGGTCAAAAAGACAGGCAATAAAGCTTAGCATAACAAAAACGAATCATTCTTATTAGCTTAGTGGGGTAAATTAATGCAAAGCCTCGTCGGTATTGAGTGGCCCGGTTTGAAAACAGCCTCCTCGGGCACGACAACGCGCGTTCACGGTTAAAGGAATGTCTCACTGAAAGGGCCAGATCAAGCAACGACTTAATCACGCAAAAGTGCAATGGTGTAACGTTAAGGAACTACCTGCATCAGTTAAGTATCATGCTAAGCTGGAAGTAGATGTTAAGAGAAATTACATACGGGCCTATGATGTATTTTTTTAATGCAGTGGCAGGAAAGGCCTACAAAGCACAAAATGCTGTTTGTCATGAAAGTAGCTCTTAAGAAAGCACTCTCCAAGGTCGGTGCCATTAGTCGCAGGGTGATTTTTTTCAAGCAGGGCATTTATGGAAATTGACATCTGATGAAATGGTTTAAGACATCGTCTGACTGTCATTATAAACACATGGAATGAGGGAGCGGAGCGGGCGCATTCTTGAAACAGACTCGATTTAAGTGGACTAATCTCCTCGCTTTCACACACTCTTGGCTTTTCATTCTCCAGGTCTTGAAAATGGAGCCTTCCATTTGGAGAAGTTAACTCGCTCTCTTCAAATGTGTAAATGTCATTTCTCCCTTCGCCATGGCAAAATATTATAATCAAAGAGTAAAGGGAAAAATGAGTCTTATGAAATACTTTTATTGAGGTTTCTGTATCAAAAAAACAATTAAGACAATCGGTTATATAAGCAATAGACATTAGATACATAACACAACGACATAAATCAGCTTTTAGGCACTGACGCAAGCAAAATTTACGAGAAGAGTTCAAACAATCGCTCGAAACTCTACAAATCCCTCTGTATCATTGGCTAATTGCAGTGCTGTTAAAAATGAAGGGGGTAGTAGAGAAGTCATTACTGAACTAAGACCCCTTCAAATAGCTACAAGCCCCCCATGAACTTGCCTGTCATTATTCCTGATTGTTATCTGTAAAAACCCTGTGTGTGGTGGTACCAATAGAGGGGGGGCTGTGCTGCGAGTGTCTTTAGCCCCTTATCGTGGCCATTTTACCACAGATTCATCATCGATTAGACCGGGACAAAGGCTAAATGGGATGGAACACAAGAACACAGATTAGAGCAAGTGACAGGTGCTCAAACATGGAAAGGTTTGGTGATTACATCTAGAATGACTGTTAGCGCGTTACCTCTGACCTTAATTGGTGGCCGATCCGTCAGCCACAAAATAGTGCCATAGATTACAATCATAATGAAAGAGCTAGAAATCAGCATACATTACAAAATCACAATGTGTATTTACAACAAACAGGATTTGAAAGATCAAAGCAACAGAAAGAGAGAAAACGTCAACTTTTCGGCCTTGTAAGGGTTCTAGCAGACCAACAGGTCCAAACCACTTAGGGCAGACGAGCAGCCCAGATGCGACATAAATATTATGACACACCAGTTCTCTTCAAAATAGTTGGTCTTCACTTGAGAGTTGTAAAAGCTTGGAAAAGTTTAGCGAGGTTGACCTCTGAGTATCCACTGGTGGCCAGGACGTTGTCAATTACATCCTTCAGCTTCCTGTACACTTCCTTTTCTTCTTTCCAGCCAATCTTGAATCTCTCTGAGGAGGAAAATGGGACAATTCGTTAAAAACACCAAACTGATCTGCCAATGAATGCTTTACATAAAAATTAAAGGGACACTCCACTTTTTTTGAAAATATGCTCATTTTCCAGCTCCCCTAGAGTTAAACATTCGATTCTTACCGTTTTGGAATCCATTCAGCTGATCTCCTGATCTGGCGATAGCACTTTTAGCATAGCTTAGCATAATCCATTGAATCTGATTAGACCATTAGCATCGCGCTAAAAAAATAACCAAAGAGTTCGATATTTTTTCTATTTAAAACTTGACTCTTCTGCAGTTACATCGTGTACTAAGACCGATGGAAAATTAGAAGTTGCGATTTTCTAGGCCGATATGGCTAGGAACTATACTCTCATTCTGGCGTAATAATCAAGGACTTTGCTGCCTTAACATGGCTGCTGCAGGCGTAGTGATATTACACACTGACCAGAAATAGTCCCCTTAGTATCTTTCAAAAGCAGGGGACTATTTTCGGGCACCTCCTGCATCTATGGTAGCAAAAAAAAAATATATATATAAAGAAATATCTAAACTCTTTCGTTATTTTTGAGCGCGATGCTAATGGTCTAATCAGATTCAATGGATTATGCTAAGCTATGCTAAAAGTGGTAGCGCCAGACCCAGAGATCAGCCGAATGGATTCCAAAACAGTAATAATCAAATGTTTAACTCTAGGGGAACTGGAAAATTAGTATATTTTCAAAAAAAGTGGAGTGTCAATTTAAGACATGATAAAAGTGAAATTGAACGCGATACGGTAAGATAGTTTGACCACTGCAGATTGGCATGTCCCCAAATGCACATTTGTTTTTTATTCGTAGCCACCTCATTGCAAACCCAAACATACGAACTGGCAGCAGTCGGGGCTGAAGTGGATCCATAACAAGGCAAAACTGATTCAAAAAAAGATCAGTAATAATATCGAACTACGCTCACGGACATGTGCTTGGAGAGGTCTATCAAGTATCATTTCAAATGAAAGTCTTTGAGAATCGATAAGGAACCAGCAATCCAGACAGTTTGAGGGTAGAGCAGTGGTGAGAGGGGTACGGTGTCTTCAGAAGCTAAATAGACTCTTCTGCCAGGGGGCCACGGGGTCATGCAATCGGGTCGATATCCAAGGTCATTTATCCCATCAGGAGGGCCTTCAGTACCATAGAGACGATAGTGGAGTCATCGGTGAGCTAGCAGAACTGAACGAGAATTACAGAATGAAAGCCTTTAACCAAAGACTTTTGTTAAAAAAGCAAGTCTTTGCAAAAGGCTCCTTCCAGAAAAGAAAGGAAATTAATTTTTTTATTCAAGAAAAACCTTTTTTGGAGCATGTTAATGGCCAGGTTAGAGGTAGCTCACATGCAGTTGCAAATGCAAAACGAACGCGTTGCTGCATTATTTATGAACGCAAAACATTTCCATGGTCTAATATCGCAATTCCACATCCAAAAGACTAAAGCACAGCAGGAAATATCGAAACAGGATTCTGCTCCTTGGCGGTGTTTTGCACACACTTGGTGGTCTAGGATTCAATCACAGCCTGTCTCCATTAGCAGGTGTAGTAGAAACAGAGTCAGAGATTTGCCTCATGGGGAAGAAAGGTCAAACACAGAAAATGGCCAAATCCCAACATAAAAAAGTGGGACGGTATTCCAAACACAATCCGTAGCATCATCTACCATTATCGAACACATTTTACCTCAAAAAAGAAAACAGAATACAGGCACATGGAATAGAGAGAGGGTACTATTTACCTGGGGGGGGGGGGGTTGAAGAAAGATGATGATGCATGATCAAGGGAAAGCAATCATGTCATCATTTTCGAAAGGTGGGAGAAAATAATTTTTTCTCTCCTCCTTTCTCTTCTTCATTCTTTCCCTCAATCACCGTGCATGGAATGTATAAAAGAAACCTAAGAGCCACAGAGGTTGTCAGAGACCCAGCGTTCCCTCCCAGCCCGGCAGGGGTCGCGTTTAAAATAAATAGCATTTTTAAGAGAGAAAAGATGTGATACCGACGGAAAAAGAGGGAAGACGTGAGAGGATAAAGGAGCAGACAGCGAAAAGAACGAGGAGAACACAGACAGGAGGAGAAAATAGAAGGCGGGTATTGGCTAAGCCAGTCCAGAGAGAGAGAGAGAGAGAGAGATAGAGAGAGTGTATCAGCTTCCATGTGCTCTAACAAGGTGTAAATACAATAACAAGCATGTAATTAAGTGAGCATGATGAAGTTAATGGGGATCATACATTCCATTTGGGCTGCTTATGAATATTCTATTAGATGTTATCAGGCAGCTGGAATAGCTTTTAATTTAATCATCATTCCGAGCAGAGAAAAGTTCTTTGTGCGAGTGTAATTGCACAGAATGAATAATTGATTTGACAATCGCACCCGCGGATTTCCAGCAGCTCAAGGCAAGCAGAGCGTGGGGGAGGAGGGACGGGGAGGGCACGCGCATCGCGCCCTGAAGAGGTTGCAGAGGAGCTCGCCTGCAAATTGAGCACTATCAGCACACAGATAAAGGACAATTTCTATTTTATCAATGCAGTGAAATTACATTACTGCCTGAACATAATCACACTGCCCACACTTAAAGACGAGACGCGGCGGAGGGAGAGAGTGAATTAGAAAGAGCAAAAGATACAGAGAAGGCAAGGCAGAGAGAAAGAGAGAGAGAAATATGGAACGCTGGGAGCAAAGGGCTTGCTTAAAAAGACGTTATGAATTGCTCTTCATGAAAAGAATGAAATCAGAGTTCAACACGATTTGAAACTCATTGATATGGGATATCTAATTTTTCCAAACTCGAGAAAAAACTGTTTTATTATGGAAGGACTCCTGCCGTGTATGAAATTGCCTCCACATTTAACTCAGTAGCTGCAATCAGGCGGAGGACTGTGGTTTACATGTAGATCAGACTCGGAGAGTCTGCATCTAAATGTCTCATTTCTAACACACACGCGCGCACAGGCGTACGTGGATATACACACAAAGAAAAAGCACCCCACGCATACTGTGTGCAGACACAATGCGTGTGTGCGATATAATCTGGGGTTTTGGGGCTACTGTGAACACGAACGAAGGTAGTCGAACAGGAGGATGGGAGTCAAGCGGCCACTTGGCACCAAAGATTTGTAGCGGAGAGTGGGGCACAACCTAGCGCTTTTTGGTTTTGGCTCAATCATTCAAAAAATATTTGAATTTGATTAATTATATTTGTACACAAGCAACACACACATCTCTGCTACAAATGAACATTTGAAGTTTGTTTCTAGTACTTTCCATTCTTGAACAATTAAACCGAACGTGACAGAAGTGCAAACGTTACAACTTACCCCATAGGTTGGGTTAATTGTAACAGGCAGGGGGTTAGTTGTAACACTTGCTAAAATTAAGTTTGGAAGCAAATATTTCAATACTATTTAGTCTATATACTTGAAGTGGATATTTTTTATATTTCTGTCTATAATAGACAGCTATCCACACTGTATTCATTCATTCAGCCCTTTTCTAACAATAGTTCAATTATAAATGGATACAAATGTCTAAATATGTGAGAAAAAGGAGCACAATTATGATTTTTTTTATATGTGACCAACTCTGTAATAACCGTACTACAGTTTCAAAATCAAATTCTGAGATAATGAGCATCAAAGTCTGATTTTAGCCATTCATTTCATTATGATTTCAATCTTTGAAGTGACCTTATTCAATCAATATTAAAGAAATAATCAATTTGACACACGATTTTTGGTAAGACAGGCACATTTACAGCCAGCAATCATTCGTGTGTAGCCTATTTAAAACAACGGCAAGAATTACGCTAACGTTAGCGGTTTTCATATCGTAAGTGCTGAGGGGTTAGTTGTAACACAGCGTTACAATTAACCCCGCTGGGTAAAAATATTTTCAAGCCCACCAAAAAAGTTGCTAAGATCTGGAGACATATTTCAAAATGATGCTATGTTTTAGTTAGGGCTGTCACTTTTTATTCGATATTCGAATATGCATTCGAACATGACGTGAAATATCCGTATTCGAACTTTAAATAAACCATTCGGTTTTTTAAATGCCATGTGTAACGCATTTTTTACAGTAACACCTCGTAATAGGAAGGAGGCTGAGAGTGAGACCAACTGTGCGCAAGAGAGGGAATCAAATTGGACCAACATGAACCTAATGTGCATGTCAAGATAGAATTATAGTTTGTATATAAAATGACATATTAATGTTTATAGTGTTAAAAATTATAGCAGAATAAAAGCTTGTGTTAATACGTTCGCATTATGAAATTAGCATGAATGAAGATAATTTTATTATTTTTACAACGCAATGTAAACTTTATATTAAACAACAACAACAGCATTTGTCTTGTAAACGGATTTTAAATGATCATGTACTGACGGTCACGCGTCACATAGACGACAGAGTCAAGTGAGATCTGCTTAACTCAGCGGTTAGTTTTATTTCATCTCAAGTATCAAAGGGTTTGTGCTCTCTATCATTGAAAACGGGCAAGCAAACAGCACGCGCAGGGTTAATGTACTCTCCACTGACAGCTCACAAACGCGTGAGATAGGCTATGTATGTGTCCTTGTTGTCAATGAGATTATTTCTCACAAACACGCTCAAGCGCGGGATTTGTGAGCTTGTCAATGACGGGCATTAAATCCGCAGAATTCCGCGGAGTTTTCTGCCGAAATCTGCGGGGGCGAATTCCGTTTAGGCTCCTCTACTCCTGCTGCTGTTTAATTTTTAAGTTGTCACGTACTTGTTTGTAACTGTTCTGAATCGTTTTTTCATTAAGTTTTGTATTCATAAGTTGATAACCTGCTGTTTCAAACATTAAGTAAAAAGGTAATCCAGACAGCCCAGTTTATGACTGTCACTGTTAATAATTTTGTGATTGAATCTCCATTACGGTGTGGTTTCGATGCGCGCCGGGGGGGTTTGGGTTGTCCAGATATTCGAATATATTCGGATACATTGCATGATATTCGAAATCCGTTCGAATTTGATTTTTCTCAAAAGTGACAGCCCCAGTTTTAGTCAACAAGACACTGATTAATATGACATAGCATTGGATTTGGTATCTTACGCACCCAACTTAGAAACCAAAAAAACATACGATGAAAAAAATTTACTTGCACGCCACCAAAACACTCGTTCATCAATAACTCTCTGGAAAAACATTATACATTTCCAATAATTCGTCTTTTGGCAGCGTGAAAAAAATACCGGAAAGACAAAACGCTCAACCTTGTGCAACAATGTAAACAGTCAGTGTTACATCTAACCCCGCGTTAGTTTTTGCCCCGCGCACCCTACTGTATTTGTACCATTTAAAGGGCAGAGACTAGTGCTAAACCTGATCTTTGGAGGTTTTAAATGATCTGCATCAGATGATAAATCATTTAATTTGGTCAATAAATCTTTCTGTTTCTTTAATTTCTTGTTTCTAATGAAAAGACATGTAATGGATGTAAAGCCAAAATCTGGCAGACAGTAAAATGACCGATCTTTAATCTCTTTTTTTTTAACGTAACGTTTTGTTGTGTTACACAAAAACACTACGTCTTATTTAAACAGTACCGTAAGGTGCTAGATCTGCAGTATACGACTTGTGAATTTTTATTTAAAGTACTGTCATTACATTTGTGTTATATCGGCCTCATTGCTTTCTCAAACTCTGTATTGGGCACTAGCGGTCAACTACCAGCAGAGACTTCAGTGGGTCTAGAGATGCACAATGACTAGAAATACACAAGAATGCAAGATGTGTGTGGATTCGTTTTTTTATTCTGTTCTGAAAATAATCAGAATCTGCAGCACTTTAATACACACAAACTTACCAATATTCTTTATCTTAACATTATGAAGAAAGGTCATCTAAAGGACAAATTTGTGCAAAAATCTAATCGGGGTGTAATGTTCTTCAAAGCAAAGTTTTTTGCAGATCTTGTATGGCAACGTTTGTGTTAAACGTTTATAAATAATACCAAGGAGGCAACCGGCGAACTGCTGTGGCAACCATAAAATCATAATTGTGATTTTTCCAGACCCCAATAAAAACAAGCTTTAAACAATAAAAAAAATATCACATAAATGAGGGGTCTCTGAGGGAACAACAGGTTATAGGTAGAGAAATGAGCTCTGGTGATTCGCTTGGATTTAAAAATATGGGAAATCATTGTCGTTCATTTACCTTGCTTTCAGTGTGTGAACGGTGTGTATGTGTGTGAAGGGGGAGGGCGTTGGGAGGCCAATTTCCATCAGTCTTTCCTCTTCGAACGAATCAGGTAATCTAGTGAGGAAAAGACTGCAAATGGATAAAGCACTGACCAGCAATTTCACCATCAAGGAACAGAGAGATGAATTCACCACAGCCCTCCTCCATCACAGTCCAAGAACCGAACCACAGCACCACCCCTGGCCGAGACGACACACTGCAACCACCTCAAAGCAAACTCCATCAAATGAACGAGTAATTTTAACGCTTCTTCAGGCTTAACTTCCCAAATGGGCCAAAGGGTTTATTCACCCCTTTCTATTGTTCAGACTGCTTCCAGTGACCAGGATTGAAGACAACTGGAGGCTTCTAACCTTCAGAGCCCCAGTGTCCAGCCGAAACGGCTCTCTCTCGCTCAATCTGCCAGCGATGTACGTCTCCAGTTATCTAAAGCTCCACAATAACAGCAGAGCACACAGAATAGGGGGAAGATTGGTTTTCTATTGTGCTGCTGGTCTGGCATAATGCCCACTTTAAAAGCAATTCCTCCGTCATCAGAGAGAGACAGAAAATCTGGCAGATACGACACTAAATGTCTCGCCGTTTGAGGGGGAGGTGGTTGGTAAATTACAAAAAGGCGTGCGTATGTGTGAAAGTGAGTGTGTGTGAAAGAGACGAGGGCAGCTAAAAGTTTTCAAACTGTACTTTATTCCCCTATCACTCCCAAACCTTTCCATTGGCATCAACGGCACCGTAGCTCAATCCTCTACTTTTGGTCTGGTAATCGCTGGAAATGCACTTCTGAAATGCACTTTGGTGGTACAGTACAGCAGGTTTACAAACACAACCATCCCAGCCTTTAAACTGCTAATCTATGTGCTGTTTTGGTTCCTTTCATTACTTGATTTTGACTGCCTGGTCGTTGTCTAGCTCTTCACTGAATGTATTATACTTCTAATATAAAAAGTAGTTACATCCGGGTAACAGACATTGTTCACTAGCTACATTTACATATCAAATAATCCGTTTGTAATCGGATTGAAGGCTTAATCGGATTGAAAAGCCTACATGCAAATACCTTAATCAATACGATTGATATTTATGATATTAAAAAATAAACATGTTGGCAATTTATGAGAATTTATGATATTATTCTACACCACACAGGGAATAATATGGATTTTTTTTAAAGAAAGCTTCTTGCATAAAATCAGAGGTGTAAAGAGTAGCTGAAAGCCATACTTGAGTAAAAGTACAAATTCCTTACTGTAAAAATTACTCCACTACAAGTTAAAAGTCACCAATTTAAATACGACTTGAGTAAAAGTATTAAAGTAACCCAATTTAAAAGTACTCAAGTATTTTTACTCGTACTGAATGTTGGCTCAAAGATGCACTAGTCCTCAACACAAAGAGACATTGTAGGTCTGGGCAGTGAAAACTAAGAAAGTTTATTTATGAGGTTTTATTTCCTAATATAGAAAAGAAATCAAACACCTCAAAATTTTGACCTGGCAGAACAAACACAGATTAAACATAGTCATAGTCTTTTGACTAAAATGTAATTTAGTTTTAGTCATATTTTTGTCATCTGAATTGATTTAGTTTTTTGTCTAATTTTATTCATCTAAATTCCATAAGATTTTAGTCTAGAAATCTAAATTAAATTAAATTTAAACCCATTTAATTTTAGTCTAGTGTCATTGTGTACTTGAATGTGCCATGCTGAAAAATATATAGCCTAACTTTGTGATATAAATATATGGTAACACTTTACCATAATGTTCATAAGTTAACATTAGTTAGCTACATTAGTTAACATGAACTAATAATGAACTGCACTTATACAGCATTTATTCATCTTTGTTAATATTAATTTCAACAATTACTAATACTTTATTAAAATCTTGTTAACATTAGTTAATGCACTCTGAACTAACATGAACAAACAATTAAAGCTTACATTTTTATTAACTAACATTAACAAAGATGAATAAATGATGTAACAAATGTATTGCTCATGGTTTGTTCAAGTTGGTTAATACATTAACTACTGTTAACTAATGAACCTTGTTGTGAAGTGTTACCAAATATTCTTATATAGGCCTATCCTAAAAAAGATATAATTTTTATATTTAGAAAATTCCAGTAAACTAAAATTACACTAACAGAAATATGATAATGCATATTAAAAACGTGAAGTTGTTCATTTGAAAGATTAATTGAAAACACATGTAGTACGTAACACCAATATCTCACATTAGGTGCACTACATTTCTTCCGTCATGCATCCCTCAGTGAATACATTACAGCATACTTGATTAAATGTGAGGACAGTAAAATTGTACACTTATTATCAATCTTATAATGTACTTAAGTTACTCGGGCAATCAGTACAGGACCTCGCTGGTTTATTTTGGTTTATATAGTAAGTTATATCAAGTTATGTACCAGCTCAGGTTAGCTGATAAAGTAGCATCAGAGTAAACATTTGTGCTTGCCTTTGAGTTGCGGGATGACCCTCCTGCAATCGCGCATCACTTTTGTTTTGATTGTAGCATCACATGTTTAACAAAGGGTCCCTTAACTGAAGCAAATGTGATATGCATCCATATGTTTGCTCTTTATCTCTTCTCTCAGACCAGACGCGAACTTTTCTCTACAGTTTATGACATACGCAGCACGCAGATGTCCCGCTACGGTGGCTCAACGCAAGCCATTCAGCATTTGACATCAAAGTACCGCGAGACCAGACTTCTCCATATGCATTTGATTCGCTCTCGCAGTACTTTGATTTCATACGGTTGCTCTGCGCAGAGCCAAATGAAGTCCCTCAGTTGTGTGTGTGCGTGTAACCTCGCGACCACAGATTCTATCCATCATCACCCTCTGACACTTTCGTCTCGTTTTTATTTGACGAATAAACAATGTAGTGAGTAACGTTAAGTGTTATTTCAAATGTAGTGGAGTAAAGAGCACAAATACCCAATCAAAAATGTAATTGAGTAGAGAGTAAAAGTTGCCTATATTTTTGATACTCAGTACAAGTACAAAGTAGCCCAAAAAATACTTAAGTACAGTAACGAAGTACATTTACTCGAGTACTTTACACCTCTGCATAAAATAGATTCAAGCACTTTCAATGACCTGTATCTATGTATGTATATTTTCAAAAACTTCCCAGGGCCTTGAATGTTTTCCCCCAGATTCACAAACTTTCAAGGATTTCAAGGACCCGTGGGAACCCTGAATATAAAAATCGCATAGTACATGCATATCATATGTGACCCTGTCAGTGAAATCCAGGCTAAAGCCTCAATTTAATTATGAAATTAGGAGCATCAACGTTAGATTTGACTTTGACATGACCATCCTCACTAAATATTAAAGATATCAAGGTTATATTTTCCAGAAAATGTTCTTAATTATGTAGGATGATTTTATTTAGAAAACAGTAAATTACAAAAATGACCTGGCTGGGTATTCACTGACTGTTTCACATACATGATCAGTGATTCATCAGTATATCATCAGCAATTGCTCATCATAAATGATAGGCAAATTATATAATAAAATTTTATCAGAATTAAAAAATGCAGAGCCCATTACAACACAAACTCAGCCATCAATGTAAATAATCTTTTTCAGTAATGTCCAGCCTCATATGGTTTCCTTTACAACATATCAAAAGCTATAATTTCTGCCAATTATTTGGCAGTAAATCGGTCGACCTCTAGCGAGCAAGAAAATAAATCTGAAAATAGCAAGAAAAATTAACTGTCTTGCTTTTTTTGCTAGTCTTTTATCAGGAAAAACGAACACGACTTCAAAGACCTGAACATCTAATAACTGCAGCTAAATTATTGAACTCAGATAAACTGACACAGGATCAGCAAAGATGTCCAGTGCGAGATGGTAAATTTACAGCCCATACAATGGCAGAGCTACATCCCAGGGTCTAAATAAGAAACTGGACCAGGTAAAGAAAGTACATGCCATCCAGCCCTATAATTTCACCCCTAGACCCCTATAAACCCTGCAGTCTATAATACAGTAATGTGTAGTATTATAGTGATAGGGGAGATAACCGTCTCAAAGCTATACTTCAGTGCTGTGTGTGTGATGTCCTCCACTAATCCCTCAATAGACACATGCATGTACACATTCCAATGGCAAAGATGCATTTATATAAACACAGTTAAAATTGCACAGAAGTATCTTGGAAAGACAAATGATAAGCTGTGGGTAAGATTGACTTTTCACGTCAACGTGAGCCACATCGTATACGGTCAAGTGTTCTTTTGTGAAGCCCATACGGACATGACGTATTTTAACAATAGTGTGTTACATTTCAGACAAATGCACCGATGATGCACCAAAAGCAGGGTTATGAAATTGGGCTGCATGCAGATGTCTGCGCAAACCACTTTCATTATGGAAGTATTTGAGCGAAATGCAGTGCTAACAAACAAAAAACCTTGAAATGAAAAAAAAATAAGAATACATATGGTTTCAGAAAATAATAAAAAATTTAAAAAAGAGGAGGAGGAGAACAGAAGGAGAAACGTCACCTCTTATTGCACCTGGTGAAAATCAAGGCGAGAGGGTTAAAATCACTCCTCCACGAATTAGAGCCTTGGCTGCAGTGATGGGCAGTGTGGTTGACAGAACGCCACAGATTGGCCACAATTACTCGCAGAAACAACAGACGGGAAAAGTAACGAAATAAAATTCCAGAGAGAAGCCAAGTCTATAATCATGTTAGGCCCTCGCCCCCCCCATTCACTCTCCCCTCGGTCTGCTCCACGTCGTGAGTGGTCATCTATTGATTACACATTATATTTATCTACGGCTCTCCCGCTTGGCTCGGAACCTCATCGGCACATGTAAAAATAAATAAATAAATAAATGTATAAGTCTATTCCAAGAGGTCCTTTTTAATCAAGTGACATCAATCAAAACGGATTGTGGGTAAGTAGCCACTGCTCAGCTAGCGGCGGCCATGAGCGGTCTGGATCCTCCAACGGCCGGCTGAAAACATATGCTCCATGTCCCATTATTTATGAAGGGCTATCCTTTAGCCTTCTCTCCAATTACTTGCCCTATCATTTTCCAAAATCTAAAAACTGTTTTCAATCAACATAGCCAGCGCTATTACCGAGAGCCTACGGGATGAGAGGAGGCCCTCTCTCTCTCACTCCCCTTTTCCTTCCAACTGATTGGACCGCTTTGCATTCCACATCGCGCCGGTCCGTGATTGAATCCGTCGCCTGAATTACGGCTGTCGACTCGAGGATCTGAGGATTCTTAACCCAACCTCGTGGCCGCCTCCAGCCGACGTGAGGTGTGTGTGTGTAGGGATGGAAATGTGTGTTGGTCAAGCGCTTATAGGCGATGTTTGAAAGAACCTTTTTGGGACAATTAGCAATAGCGCATGTTAATGTTTACGTGCATGTCTTACGTTTATCCTCCACTGACAGGACCTTGTTGATGGCATAATCCCAGTCGAAGATGTATCTGTAGAAGCTCAGCTGGTTGTAGAGGGCTTTCTCAGAATACTAAAATGAGAGGGAAGAAAATGTACAGATCAGTCCAGCAGAAATGACAACATGCAATGATAAATTGTCAACATGTTTATTTTTATATGCAAATGTAACACGCTAAATATAGTTTATTTTGAGAAAACTCTCAGGTTACTAAATTAATAAATATTGAATACTTGATATTGTTGCTAAACAACTTTCCTTAATTTAACAATAATATGAAATAGTTCAATTGTCATTTATTTAACAGATTAGTTAATTCACTGAGGAAAAACTAAAGGGTACAATTTGATTGTTTTTATTTGTCGAAACACTTTCAATTACATATTAGTTTTTGCTGAGGCACTAAAACTGGCATCGTGACAACCATAGCATTGAAGACAATGCAGGTTATAAAAAATCCAGGACAAATTTTAACCATATCAAATGACAGATCATACCACAAAAAACAACTTATAATATACCATGGTCACACTAGACTTTCTACACTTGAAAGTTATATATAGGGGAGAGCGGGCACAACCTAACGATTTTTTATTAATTATATTTTTACATAAGCAACACACACATCTTTAACCAGAAGCCTATGTAAGCTACATGTAAAGGTGAGTTCAGACATTTTCTTAATGTTTATAGTGGTGTCAATATTATTTACAGTTTATAGTAAGAAGTATTACTCCAGTCAACTATTTAGGGGGGCAGACTCTGTGTCGTGTCATAGGCTGTATGATTTACTGTTGTAAATAAAATTTACACTTAAATGACAACGCAATTTTGTATTGCGCCATCTCTCAAACGAGTTCTTTAGTAAAATCAAATCCCTGCCTGATGAATCTGTCGTAGCCTATGACGCTCTCACGTCATTTATTTTACTGATGAGGAATGACATATCATTGTTCGGAACTACGTTCACGTAACGTAAATAACGTAAAAACCAATTCCGTTACTAATACAGTTTATATTGAGTTCTGTGTTTTCAAGTGGATTAATAATTTGGTGGGGCACTGCCCATAGACTGTAGACAAGCTACTGTTGGTTATTTATAAGTTGTTTTATAATTTTCCCCTTGAAACATTGTGCTGCCTGCATGGCATCAAGATAACCTGGCTTAGGTAGCGTGCAAACCAAAGCTTTTAAACGCGGCTGAAAACGCCTGGAGGACGCCGAATGCCAGCTGTTTTTTCAGCGGAGGGCTTTGTTTGCTGTGATACTTGATCTGTGAGTCGGTTGGTTGTTGTGATATTTGTCCCGCCCTTCGTCCATTGGATGGCCGTGTGAGAACTTACATTGACGAGCTGAGCTTTTCACCCAAAGTTAAATATTTTCCGACCACAGCGTGGAAAAAACGGACAGCTGCTGGCTGTTTTGAAAAAACATACGCCGGCTACTTTGTTGTGCATGCCCCCAGTTTATGTACATTCTATGCTTTGCCCACCCTGTTTTATAAAGGCCCACCCACTTGAAAATTTCTGGCTTCGCCACGGACTAGCACATTTATTTTATTGGCAGCCAGCAATCATTCGTGTGTAGCTTATTTAAAACAACGGCAAGAATTACGCTAACGTTAGCCGTTTTCATATTGTAAGTGCTGAGGGGTTAGTTTAGACACTGATTAATATGACATAGCATTGGTTTTGGTATCTTACACACCCAACTTAGAAATCGAAAAAAAAAGGATGAAAAATTTTACTTACATGCCACCAAAACACTCGTTCATCAATAACTCTCTGGAAAAACATTATTCATTTCCAATAATTTGGGGGAGATCGTCTTTTGGCAGTGTGAAAAAACACCGGAAAAAAACAAAACTCAACCTTGGGCAACAATGTAAACAGTCCGTGTTACAACTAATCCCGCGTTAGTTTTTGCCCTGCGCACCCCTACAGTCGCAATCAAAGTTATTCAATTCAATAAGTAATAATTTTAAGTGTATGCTTTTCTTAAGTTAAATTGCATATATAATAGTTTTGTGCAATTAAAAATGATAATGTCAATATATCATGTTATGCTTTTGAGCAATAGTTTTTTTTTGTTATTCAGCTATGTCATAATTATTTAACCCATATTTAACACTGGTGCTTTTGAGTGCCTTATTTGTATGGTATGGTACAAAATTGTGTTAGAAGACAAGTATATTTTGCATTTGGCCGACGCTTTTAAGCGACTTAAGCTATAGATTTAACCAGTAGTACCCATGTGTAACAGTAACAGTATTCAAACCCATGACCTTTTGCACTGCAAATGCAATGCTATACCACTAAGCTATACAGGAACAAGTACGCATTTGAAAACATGTAAAAAGCCTTTAACAAAATCGAATTAGCTTGTTCTGTTACACATATATTATAAATATATAATAATGACATCACATGGCAAACCTAATGCTTCCGCCATCTTGGATTTGCTGAAAAAGTGTAAACTTTTTTGAAATATGGTATATTTTGTAACAGTGAAATTTATCGCTGGATCTTGCGTTACTAGACTGATGCATTGGCGTGAGTATGAATGGAAGTCAATTAAATAAAAAGTCTAAAGTGGCCATGGCATAAATGCTACTGTATAGTTCTGTCTTTGAATTTTAGTGCCACGATAGATGCTGATTGTTTCACTGCATATTCAATAAAACAAACTAAAAAAAAAATGCAAAAGGGAAAAACCAATTAGCTAAAATCATACTCATGTAGTTCAGTAAAACATGTCTTTGTCACATGAATTGAAAGGTTGAAGCGTAGTGAGATTGGCGAGACTCAATCAGTGAGATCTGAAGAATCACCTGTGTTAATTACAGCTGTGAAGATAGGAGCTGTTTGCCATATATTCTCCACTGTCACAGATGGTGACAAACACAAGCACAGTCAAACGCCAACGTTATTGCCATAAAACACGTGAAACGGTCTGATTGGCCGAAAACAGGCAGTGCACCATCCACCTTCTCTCCTTACAAGCAAGAAAACGGTGTTTGGTTTGTAAATTCAGCTGTAATTACCGTTACCCATGTGTCTAACTGCCAGAGGCGCGCAGGTCGAGCGAGAGAATAAAAGAGAACGGGGAGAGAGAGAGAGAGAGACAGTCAAGCTCTGAAATTACCTCTTTCATAATAGTTTGTTTTGATAAGGCACCGTGTGTGGATCTGATGAACAACTGTTGCTGTCAATTTGATTAGCCATTATACTTTTATGTTAATTGCTGTTATTGGGTCACAGTCTCTTCATGTCACCATAGAATCAGAGCGATGTGGGTGCCGTGGGAGTTTAGCAAGGGCTCTTTCCTCAGCAGACCGGCTTTTAATTGCCCTCTACAGCTTCCGATGAGCCCAGCAGCTGTTGACCCATAATGCACTGGCTGGTCAACAGCCGTGCCTGTCGATTCAGCAATGCGACCATAATGGAGCTTTGATAATCAGCGCCAGCGTCACGTGCGAGTAAACAGGCTCTCCACCGGATGCAAACCACTCTAACCAAAAACACCTGCAAACATGGAGACGATCGTAGGAACCTTAAATACAGTACAATAAGTGGACATAGGTGCAGGGCCAGGCCAGGACAAGCTTTGCAGCTGTGCTGACAGGTGTCAAAAGGGGTGTGACTAAGACATCGTCAAACGTTATTTAATTTAAACCCCCCCACCCCACAAACAGAGGCCCCTCCCATTTGCGGCTTTGCACGGCTCAATGCTTTGTTCCTGTACTGACACCATTTCAATTTTCTCCACAAATCTGCAGCATTTTCGGCCCGAGTGACTGAGGAGCAAACCAGCTGTGAAATTGCCTCTCTCCAGAGACCCCCGCCTCATCCCCCATCCCAATCGCCCATCCCTTTGCAGCCCCCTGATAAAGACATGGCAGCCAGGGAACACTTCCCACTCCCGTACTCCCGAACCCTTAGTGCAACCTAAACACGGACTGCTGGAAGACCTGGATGAAGTGACAGAGAATAAAGAAACGGGGAAAGAGTCAAAGTGTCAACTATTACCACCATAAGGTGAGGTGGAAAAAAATAGGCAAACACCCAAAAGACCTTTAGGAACCCTTAAAGAAATTATGAATGCACAAGTTTGAGTCTATGGTGTGGTGCCTGTACATACTGTACATGAATGACTTGACACATATCATGTGGATCATCTACACATATAGCACAAGTTAGCTCCTTAAGGCCATGGTGCTTGTATTTAAAAGATGTATAATACTCCTTTTAAGCTCAGCGAAAATGGCTACTCTTTCAATTCATGAGGATCTGTGCAGCTGCAAAAGGAGAAGCTGAAAAAAAGAGAAAATCTCCAAACAGTTTTAATGAGGCTTAACAAAAAAAAAAAAAAAACGCTTCAATCTGAGTTAATTTTAACGGTCTGAGCTGAAAAGGAAGGCGATCGGCATCACAAGGTTTCATAACGAGTCAATATATGTAAATCTTTACAAGGCAAACACAGTGGGAAACAAAGACATTTAACTGAAGCGCCCGTTGATGTCTCCACTTTTTGTGCACATAATTTCTCCCCATTGAAAGGTATAATTGCCTGCTATTTGAAGATATTCATGCTCAATTTTTGAAATTAATTTCAATTGGGGGGAAATGTAGAAATGTCAGCTCCCGTGAAAGGGATTTGATTTCAATTATCCTTGCTCAAAGGACTGTGATTTCCAAATACACTTAAGCAAAATTATGACAAGAATTTTTGTTCCCAGAAATTCAGTGTTTAAAGAGCGATTAGACGATAAATGGACTGGCTTTGAATTGAAGTGAATGCGCCGGTTACCATCTGAAAGGCACTCAATTATCCCTGATTGCTCCTGTTATAATGTATCAAATAGAGATACCTGCTATTGCTGTAATTTGTGTGAAAATTAACATGCTGCAATTTCCACTAGAGGGAAAAAAGGAAGCCCTAATGGGTGCCTGAACGTACATCAATAAAATGGAGAGAGAGAGGCAGAGAGAGACAGCGGGTGTGGGGGGGCTGTGGTTGGAGAGATCTATGAGAAAGCAGCTGAACAAGAAAAGAAAAAAAAAACAGAGCGAGCCAGTGTTAAAGGAAAAGAGCGAGAGAGAAAGAGAGAGAAAAAATTTAATTTACTGAAAATATTACAAATTGCACCTGTGTACAACTCCTTCAAATTACCGGCCAATCAGCCGAGGGTGCCTATTACGCTTCCATTTAATCTGGATACAATGGTAGTCAATGTCTCTGTGTCCGTGGAGACGCCAGTGGAGATGCTTTGCTGTCAGCCGAGCTGTAAAGCCCACAACGGCGGAGAGATGGTAGCGGGGTGAGGAAGTTAATGTTTTATTCAGCTGGCAGTTTAAACTGCCATCTCACCAGGCAGAACAGAGGACAGCTAAGTGGCGATGGTGACAAGAGAAATTGTCCTTTTGGGTTTCAACCTGTCGCCACAGAACTAGACGCAGATATAAAGCAGACGAAGGGAGGAGGAGAAAGAAAGAATGATGGAGGACTGGGGGAGATCTGTCGGTTCTGGTTTAAAACAATAAAGGGGAACGACGGATACAAAGGTAGACGCTGATTTTGAAAAGGACGTCACTCACTCACGTCTGCACTGGCAAAAAGTGGGAGTTTTTGATAGCAGGTGAACCCTCTTGAGATGATAACAGAAAGCTGAAACAACTGCTTTTATTTTGTAGCAAACACAGATGGATTACAGTAACACTATAGTACAATCTAGACTGCTGGGTTGATTAGATCTCACAATAAATTTGCTTTAAAAGTCCATATTTGTTTTTGTCTCCCATCTGATGATTCGTCAAGGTCATTGACCATTTTTAGTTTCATAACACGTTACCTGATTGCGCATAAATCATCACTACTAAGGCACATCACTGAAAAATATACAAAACTTTTTATTAACGTTCATCATGAGGTTATTATTTTTTAATAAAAAATATTTCCCTCTGATGCCACCAAGATATCAAAGGCTATTGGATAAAGTAATCCAACAAAACACCAGCTATCAAAGCACTGTACTATGCCAAAGTACATGTTTTTTTATATCAGGTACACCCACTTTAAGTGATCACAGTGAGCACACGCTCTCCAGCAGAAGTCCATCCTGGCCAAGGCCTAGTCTTGCTGGAGGCTGGTTTATTTTATCACGGCAGCTTGTTAAAGCAGGAAGTGAACCCACATCATGTCAGATGGGTCGGAAGGTTCGAGTAATATATAACTGGTATAACAATGTGACAGGGATGTAACAGGATAAGAAAGAAGATAGAAGGGAATAAAGGGCCTGAACTGTGTCAGGGAGAACTTTCACAGGCTCCACAGCACCACCACCTGGACAAACACCGCTTTTTGTATAGCAGTGACTTTAACCAGTGGTAAACATACCCCAGGGGGGTACTAATTTAATTTTAAAGAATTAGATTTTGTTAAATTAAATAATTAATTAAAACCAAAATAAACAAAGTCTAAGATTTAAAGGGCTATTTATATACAATCTAATGTTTTTTTAGGAATAAATAACAGCTTAACGCAGAGGTCTTCAACCTTTTTTAGGCCAAGGACCCCATATAGGATAGAAAGGAGTAACAGCGACCCCCAGTACATGTAACAACTTAAGACGTTTTTATGATGGTTATGTTACAAAGATATTAAAATATTTTTTCAGCATATCACATAACATTTAATTTAACTGGTAGATTTTATAGTGGAAACGTTATGCTCTTCGTTTTAATTCATGTTTTAATTAATGCATTTTTTATCCCTAATTTCATCCGTTCAAACAATATATTTAATATATATACACAGACTATATTTTTAAGAAATGTTCACAGCTACTTAGTCTTCTTAGAAGACTGAATTGCCTGGGAGTTAGTGCAAAGATTATTGAATTAGTGTATATTACACATATTGAAAGTATTTTAACCTTCCATCTCTCTCTGCTTGGTTTAGTCATTTAATCTGCAAACTGAAGAATAGGCTTAATAGGATAGTGTTAATGGCTAGTAAAATAGTAGGAAAACCTCAAAAATACACTGAAAGATTGAAGAGGAAGGCCAGAAAAATTACTGCAGATAGTACTCATCCCCTTTCTGTCCAGTTCGAGCCTCTAAAGTCTGGGAGACGCTTCAGAGTACCTATGGCTTAAAGTACTTTAAAAAAATATTTTATTCCAAATGCTATAAGCATTCTTAAACAAACTAAGTAATAATAACAAATGAGTTTTAAGGTATTATAGTATATTTTCCATCATGATATTTTGCATTGTATTATTACTCATGTTTTGCTTTTTAATTTCTTAATTTTTTGGAAATGTTGTCTGTATGTTTTTTGTCCTGTGTGTTTGGTGAGCCAAAGAACAATTTCCACCTTGGTGGACAATAAAGATTTATTCTATTCTATTCTATATATTTTGCAGATATTTTGCATTCAAATAATACTCGTGTCAACATTTCAAGTGGATTAAAACCTTTCCTAAAAGTCGTCTAAAATTTTAAACAATACTTGTTCTTTTTTTAAGAAAACTTTGATGAACTTTTTTTAATCCACTTGAAATGTTGACTAGTATACTTGGAGGACCTCCAGTAAAACCACTACAGGCCCCCAAGGGTCCCCGGACCCACTGTTGAACACCTATGGCTTAACACACTCAGTTACTTTACAGGTACTGAAAACGTACAGAAGACATTTTTGATAGAGGTAGTGCAACAACACTTATTAAAATCTTAATTAAATTAAATCATTTTAATATTTGATATCCAACAAAATAGGAGTAAAAGGACGATTTCTATGTTTGTGTCGATAAAAGTGACCAACATAAGTCTGAATGGTTGGGTAACAAGAGCGTATACAGTACCTCAGGTCTCAGTGTGGATCTGAGACAGGCAGGGCAGATCGGCCCAGACCTTGAAAATGCAATGGGAAGCCGACGGGTTCGGTTCTGACAAGCCTGATCCTCACAAAGCAGCCAACCCTGTATACAGTGAGAAAGAGAGAGAGATACAACTTAGTGCACTTTTTTCTTATCAATGACCAAATTTTCTGATCATCAGTGATGCATGTGACCCTATGTGGCTACGGTCCCCAGGAGATGGGCAACCGGTGCTATTGCCTGTGGTGGGGCCCGTGTGAGGCCTCAGACTGCAGCAGATGCAGCTGCCCCCCTGCTGACACTGCCTTTTCTGCCCCTGTTATTACAGCAGGGGCCAGGGGGTAATGCCCTGCTAATGACGGAGCACTAAATAAACCCCTAGTATCAGAGAAGCACCTGTCTCTGAAGCATTACCACCACCTACCCTTCTATAGAAAGATGGTGAGAGAGAAAGAGAGACAGAAAAGAATATAAATATATATATAAATATATATATAAATATATATAAATATATATATATATAAATATATATAAATATATATAAATATATATAAATATATATATATATATAAATATATATATATATATATATATAAATATATATATATATAAATATATAAATATAAATATATAAATATAAATATATAAATATAAATATATAAATATAAATATATAAATATAAATATATATATATATATATATAAATCTATAAATCTATCAGTAACTGTACTTTATCAATAATGTCATAAAAATGTAACAACCTGACTTCATTCTGGTGTGAAACGTTCATGTCAAAAACTAAAAATATAACAAATTCCTGACTGCAATTTCGCCCTCAGTATCTTACAGCAATAAACACAAAACATTAAATCTTTTCCCAGTCAATGAAAACCAAAAGAAACAAAGTATAAAATAACGAGAATGATTCAAATTCATCTTAACATTCATAACCGTCTTAATTAGCTTTCATTTTCTGAACTCCAAGCATCTCTGAATGGTTTCTTTCAAGCTTATCACCCTTGTTAAATCCAGAGATGAGTCTTATCATTCCACCTGTGCTGTCAAACACATTGGCCTATGTGGTTATTGTTAGGACCTCACAACATTATCAGAATCAACAGCTTGTTTTAATTTCCCAATTAATCTCATCTACATGGCGTTTTGTGTGGAGGAGCCGATGTTATTTGGGTAATTAGCACTAAGCCCCAGAGCCGAGGGATACCCAGAGTGTGTAATTGAATCCGAACATATGTGAGCTGTTTGGCTTTCATTTTGAAGACAGTGCCGTGTTATCACCCCTCTGTTTGCCTTAACGGACCTTTTGTGTTTCTGGAGGCCCAAGACTAAACCAACATTTCTGTTCCCATGGGCTTAGAGAAAGACTTTGGATAGAGGAACACACACAGGCCAGCTTACAAACGCACAAGTATGTCAGACACAAAAGTCAAGATGGACAGCAATCAGAGACTTCTTCCCATGTACAGTGATCTGATTAGAAGAAAAAGCCATAGATAGTGGCGGATTACCAAAATGCCCCATTAGACCATTTTTGCTCCATAATATTCTAAACCTGAAAATAATGACTTTGAGTTTGCGTAAGGGTTACATGTACATCTTACCAGCATTCAAATTTCCCACCCCCTTTTTATGAAACACTCTCAATGAACAGCGTCAAGGTGTGCACTTTACAAATTATGACCTTAAACGTATTAAAGGTCTTGTTCTTTCCGTGTTTTTAAAGCTTTGATTGTGTACAATGCGCAATATAACTTGTGTTCATGTTTCACATGTAAAAAAAACCTCTGTATTTTTCACACAATTTACTGATCCTTTTTAGCGCTGTTTTTACTGTCGTCAAAACAGGCTAATGTCTTCCTTGTTTTAGGAAGTCCCTCCTTCACAAATATGTATCGAGTTCTGATTGTGTAGTTTGTTTAGTGTATTGTGATTCGACAGCAGCTTAGCTTGCCGTTAGCTTAGCTGGTGACTGACGTATTCCTGTGGGCGGAGTTTAGTAAAAAAACTGTTCTAGTGACGTCATTAAAGCAGGAAGTAGAGGGATGTAGTCCGAACCGGCCGTTCGCTGTAGGCTTTAAAAGGCGAATTCTGTTAAAGAAAATATATCGCCTGGCAGTGAAGTTTGAGCTTTATAATTTTACAGGTATTATTTATGCTATTATAGCAACATTACACACTAACTAGGGTTTAAAAAAATGGGATCAGGAAGAATGTGACCTTTAAAAAGATAGTTTTCTCCAAAAGGAAAATCCATTATATACTTACCCTTAATTTTTCTGCTGAACACAAAGGAAAATATTTTGAGCAATGTTTGTAACCGTTTTTGAGCACCATTGACATTCATGGTATTTTTATTTCCCACAATGAAACTCAATGGTGCTCCTGTTTCCTGCTTGGTTACAAATAATTAGCTTTTTGTTCAGCAGAACAAAACAAAATGTATACAGGTTTGCAACAACTTGAGGGTGAGTAAATTATGGCTTTTTGGGTGAAATATCCTTTTGAAGTACGTAAATGCAATGCTGCTTCTAGTTGGTAAAGCATTTACAAGTATACGGTCATATACTGTATATACAGTTTTAACATTTGAGAAAACATTTAAGGAAACTAGGCACAGAAAAGCATTTAAGCTAATGCCAAATATAGTAATAAAAGATCAACATCGAAAATGCAAAATAAATCGCATTTAACTCAAAATGTTACATAAAATCAAGCTAACATATCAAAGCAAAGTCTTTGTTACGGGCCCTCACATTTTCACAGCTTCACAGAGGATCACTGGGATCCTACAAACCTGAAATCTATGTACGAAACCACACGTCCAGACAAAATACGTTAAACAAGTTTAGAAATCCAAAACCTAATAGTGCTTGTTTTATAAGTAATCTCCTTTTGCATCTTTATTGTAACCAACAAGAAAGGGAGGATGGGAAAAATGAAGAAAATCAGAGAGCAAGACAGAGAAAAAAAACCATCTAATTGAAACACTAAGAGCTCGCTCTGCAAGAGAGAGAGGCAGGATAAAGCTTCATAATTGCATAATTATACCAGTCGATACCTGACACTGCGAATACAGCCACTTCTGCAGCCGTCAAATGAGTTCCACATAATTTAACCAAACACTGGGCAAAGACTGAGGCCCACAGATCAGTGCAAGCTACCGGAAAAACGCTCCCGATCTCCTCCTTTCTCTCTATCCTCTCTCGCGCGCTTTCTCCATTTCACGGTCCCATCCGTACCTGCCGTTCCTCTACCGAGGCCATTTTTCAATTTTACCTAGGATTTTTCAGTTCAACTCGGACTACAATTGGAAACAACACTTAATATTTCATGTATCTGTGTCAGGTTTGTAAGAAGTGAGGTTGCTTTACACTTTTACGATGCTATGGTATTGTGGTTGGTAACTAAGGTGTTGCTAGGTGGCTTCTTACAAGCAAACTAAGTCTAAAAGAGCACACCTCCAAATCTCTATGATATTGTATTTAAATCCAGATCTTTACTCATAGGCGATGTTTCGCGTTTGTGGTTGGGGGGCTCCTACAGGCAAACAAGGGTAGTGCAATACTTTGAGAAGGCTAAAATTGTTTTAATTCGTTTTAACCGTAAGTAACCATGTCTACTAGGAATGCCACAATTCTCAATATAATATTGAACCATTTAGTTCGCCCCCACGGTCCAATACACACATGTGAATCGTGGTTAATTACAAACAATATCAATGTAAAGATGCAAATTTGCATGGGGCAATGCGAATGACGCTAATTGGGCTTTGTTATTGCCCCAAACGTGCGTTATTTGCCTCACACACGTCTTCCGGCAAGTTTCAAAAGTTAGACTCAAGAAGAGAAATCCCACCAGTAATCGTGATTGAGGAACGCATTTTGGTTTCTACACAGCATAGAATGATGTTGGACTTAACAGTAGTGCAAGAAGGCAGGGCTTGACATTAAGGCTTGTCCGGGGCAAGTGGATTTTTTGTAGGACAAGTGTAAGAGAAAATTAGTTGTCCGACTGGACAAGTTACATTTCAAACAATGTTACTTAATGTTATGTGCTGTTAACGACAGAGCAGAACGCGCAGCGCAAACACCAAGCGGAATATTGAACAGAGAGCGCAGCGCGCCGACACACAAACACACACGCGCATGAGACCTGATCGCCGAACACGGAGGGGCAGGACGGCATGGAGTGGAGGGTGATGTTTCTTCAGGCTCCGGCGTGAATATAAATGACAGGCACTTCAACCGCGTTTTCATCACTGTGTGTCAAAAAAGCCGATTTAAGTCCGTATTTTTTCTCTTCTAAAGTTCGGTAAAAACTCATAATGGGCTTAAAATCTTGTTTAAGAATCTGTTTTATAATGAGAATCTCTCTTTCAGCGCACCTATGTGTGTGCCACGCGACAGCCAATTTGAATCTGACAGAGTTCATCACTGTACATTCAAAAATCCCATACAAACATTACAGTGTAAATGCTAGGATTAAGATTGATTTTATATATAACAGATAATCTGGATACATTTATCCTAATAAGTTTTTTTTAAACATGGTTATGTTTTAGTGTTTTGCTTAAGTGTTTTAATCTCAGACAATCATTGCAATGTGGGAAAAATGAAGAGAAAGGCAGCAGATATAGCATCCTTCTTCAGAAAGAGTAGCAAGAAGCAGCCAAATGAATCTTAGTAAAATACATTTCAGTGGCCTACAAAATTCACGTGATTTTCTGGTCTCTATAGTTTTCAGCAAAGGGAGATATAAATCCTGGTTTCAAAGTAAATTTCAAAAGTTTTCTTTGATTAAATAGTAAAAAAAACCTTGAGGTTGAATTATGTCTATAATTGTATGTTAATCTCAATTCATTTTAATTTAAATTAAAGTATTGTAGCAATTGTATGTTATACATTATTCTGATTAACGCACCTATAATACTTAAAAGTATTTTAAGGTTGGATGATAGAGATTTTATGTGCCAGCCCAGAGTAACTGCTGGCTCCTGCCTGGCCACCCCTATGAAAAATCCGCCACTGATTAGCAAAACACAAAAAATACATTATATTATAAATCTTTACCTGGACATTTGTGACTTTTGTGCATGAACAAGTGAAACACAAATTTTTTCCTCAAAAAGTTACTGTCAAGCCCTGAATAAGGTACAGCCTTCATTTACAATGTGAAGTTTAATTTACTAAGTACAGGTATATAAAATGGCCAATTTATGTTTACATGTTTGTTTTCAAAATGTAAGAATTCATGTGTTCCCCAGTTTGAATGGGATATCATTTTTATATACATATATCTTCATTTAACTAGATCTTATATTTTATCAATACACTAGAAATGTGTAAGATGATTTTCCATTTACATTAAATAAAGAGAATTGCAATAAAAAGTTTTTTTTTGCATCTTAACATCTCACTGTTCCTGTTACCCAAGCATAGAATAATTTTAAAACACTTTAAAAGACCAAATCATCAGAACCGAACTGAAAACCGTGGATAAAGAACTGACGTATGTATTGAACCGTAGACTAACTGTATTGTTGCATACCTAATGTCTACCTATTAAAATATTAAATTAGACAAATAAAATATAAATTCTCATATTTTTATTTTATTAATAGCTCAAACAAAATCATAATTGGTCTTGGACTGGGGCCGTTCCCCTCCTGCCCCAGCAACTCCACTTATGCCTTTATAAGGGATGCACCAATACAACATGTCTGTTTCGTTACTGATATTCGATTACTTAGACCAAAACATTTTTTTTCAAATCATATCATCAGATCATATAAACTGCAATTCTGTAATTTCTGTGACCCAATTCAAAATAATCCCACAGCGCAAGATGTGATGCACTTTTCCAATGCTTTTGATTGCCAGGATAAAATCTGCATTGATCCTCGGTTGTTTTTAAGCAATCTGCCGATGTACAATTGTGAGAATAGTTGCTTTTATCTGCTGATACCGATTATAGGCCAATACATTGGTGCATTGCTAATCTTTTCACATTCACATTTTTATCTAAAGTTAAGTCTAAACATTTTACAAAAGTTACAGCACATGATGAGGCAGCACAAACCATTGCAAAGTTTAACACTCAGGGTTAGTGGTTTTTCAAATCCCCTATGTATGAGCAACAGCAATAATGATGTTTGTCTAGCAAGCACTGGTAATGAAGGAATTTTGCCATCTAAATATCCTTACAAATCCACCAATCCCACCTTGCACACACACAAGCCTTCTCTCTGATGCGCTTAATCCACAGCAGCCCCTTTTAGTCTTGAAAAAAGCTGCGATTACATGCACCTCTGTGCAAAAAAGCCCCGAGACAACAGCCTCTCACAGGCTTTGTGCCTCCGTAATCAACAGCTGTACATTCACACAGTGGCTGCGGAGCCCGAGAGTGGCTGAATGGACGCAAATGCGTCCACTTTGTACATCTCTGCTTTAATCAAGCCTTTTCTATTCAGCAATCTGACCTTTTGTTCAAAACAGGATTATTGCTTTTTTATTTATTTATTTCTGTCCTCCCCCCCACCGCCGCCACCACCACATCCCCAAACCGGTTACCAAGGGCGAAGCACATGACGAACGTAATTGCAATAATTTGTTAAACGCCATGGCAACCCACATTAGAATGGGGTAAATACGGGGGGTGCCACTTCGTGCCACGCTCTCATTTTGCCGAAGACGCAAGGAGTCAGATGACAACGAAGAAGGAATCAGGGGAAAGAAAGGGGGAAGGGAGAAAGGAGAGGAAAGCATATTTGCTTTGTCTCCAAAGGGTGGTTTTATTGGTAACGGTGGTGAGCTGTAGGTGGAGGTGCCTGTGATTTCTTTCGTGATTAATGCCTAGCTGCCGTTCCGTAGGAAACTCAACAAACAGCTCTGACTTCCAATCTGTAACCATGTAAGCCGCGAGTCCTCCCTCACGCGGACAGGCTTTCTTCCTTCTATCTGTGCGAACAAACAACTCTATTTGAGCTCTCCCCTCAGCTGAAAGGAATCCTTAATTACACAATATCAGCCTCTTCATTGCACCCAGTGTGGGAGGGGAAGGTTGAGCGGTGTCCACTGAAGCCAGGCCTGCGCAGGGAGGGGGGTGGTGGTGGTGGGTCGCATTCACAACCAGCAGCTGTTTCACACATACTGACAAAAGAAGCTACAGGCACCATCCCAGAGAGGGAGGTCGCTACATTCAGTCGACTAATTGATTTCTGCACAGCACTGTGGGACAACTTTCCTCGACTTACAAAGCAGATTTGCGCATCTCAGAACATCTCCGTACCCTCACTGAGTTTCCTGTGATGTTGAGCATTCCAGGAACACACCCGACATTCCAGAACTTCCCAGCAGCTCCCGAAACTGGCGCGCTCGTCCTGATTGGACCTGGAGCGCTTGACAGAGTCAATGATTATGCCTGTCAATCAAAACCCTCAGCTGGGAAATTAGATACACAGACGTATCCAAGCTCTTAACGTAGGCCCAATATCTGCATGCTTGTCACATCGCCAGCGAGCGTATTTCTGCAATATAGTAAAGACAGCCGAACTAAATGAAACCCATTTGTGACGCAGCGGGAGGGGAGGTGGTTGTTTTGAAGGAGGCGAAAGGCCGCATCTGAAATTCAATAAAGATACAAAATAAACAAACAGCATGTGGAAGGTGAGGGTAAATTAACCCGTGCTTATCGAGTGGCCAGAGGATGTTTGGCTAGTGCTGACACTCATTAGTGTCTCGATTTAAAATCCTGAAACATATACAGTCAAATGAATTTGGCTGTGTATATTTCATCTTAAGATGATGGCTTTCAGATCAACTTTTACAAAGTTAAGGGTAGAGAATGACCCTTGGAAAACAACCCAAAACTCTGCAAGTAACTACTTCACAGTATATAACAACTTTACAGGGCCGTCACACTAAACACTGCCTTCTTTTCCAGTCTTTAAGTCTTGAACAAATAAAATAATTTGTCCATATCACAAACATAAAACTTTATTCACCCAGCAGTATTACAAACACTAACCTAAAGGATTATTAGGAACACCATACTACTACTGAGTTGGACCCCCTTTCGCCTTCAGAACTGCCTTTATTCTACGTGGCACTGATTCAACAAGGTGCTGAAATCATTCTTTAGAAATGTTGGCCCATATTGATAGGATAACATCTTGCAGTTGATTTGTGGGATGCACATCCAGGGCACGAAGCTCCCATTCCACCACATCCCAAAGATGCTCTATTGGACATCTGGTGACTGTGGGTGCCATTTTAGTACAGTGAACTCATTGTCATGTTCAAGAAACCAATTTGAAATGATTTGAGCTTTGTGACATGGTGCATTATCCTGCTGGAAGTAGCCATCATAGGATGGGTACATGGTGGTCATAAAAGAATGGACATGGTCAGAAACAATGCTCAGGTAGGCAGTGGCATTTAAATGATGCCCAATCTGCACTAAGGGGCCTAAAGTGTGCCAAGAAAACATCCCCCACACCATTACACCACCAGCAGCCTGCACAGTGGTAACAAGGCATGATGGATCCATGTTCTCATTCTGTTTACGCCAAATTATGACTCGACCATCTGAATGTCTCAACAGAAATCAAGACTCATCAAGACCAGGCAACATTTTTCCAGTCTTCAACTGTCCAATTTTGGTGAGCTCGTGCAAATTGTAGCCTCTTTTACCTATTTGTAGGGGACATGAGTGGTACCCGGTGGGGTCTTCTGCTGTTGTAGTCCATCCGCCTTTAGGTTGTGCGTGTTGTGGCTTCACAAATGCTTTGCTGCATACCTCCATTGTAACGAGTGGTTATTTCAGTCAAAGTTGCTCTTCTTTCAGCTTGAATCAGTCGGCCCATTCTCCTATGACCTCTAGCATCAACAAGGTGTTTTCGCCCCAAGGACTGCAGCATACTAGTGCGTGAAAATTTCAGTAACTGAGCAGATTGTGAAACACTCAGACCGGCCGTCTGGCACCAACAACCACGCACTCTCAAAATTGCTTAAATCACCTTTCTTTCCCATTCTGACATTCAGGTTGGAGTTCAGGAGATTGTCTTGACCAGGACCACACCCCTAAATGCATTGAAGCAACTGCCATCTGATTAATTGATTAGATAATTGCATCAATGAGAAATTGAACAGGTGTTCCTAATAATCCTTTAGGTGAGTGTACATTTACACATCTGCCACACCTGTAGGGGGCAATATGGTGCATTGCAAGTTATGTAATACTCACACTGTAGTATCTCCTGATGTGGCGGCGAATGTCCAATTGCAGTTTGTTCATTATTCGAATAGGATGGTCCAACACGCTGCCCATACATTGGATGTGACAGCAACTCTTCAAACTGGGCTCTAATGCGCTTCCCTGGAAACAAACAAATTCACTTTTAACACGGCATTTCCCATAAACAACCTACATAACCAGGGCATTTATTCTGTTCACTTGCATTGCCCAAAGAAGCTTTTAAAGGCTATTAAAGCTGACCTATTAGAAATACTCAAAATATAATGTCAATGCCCTTAAAGGGTATCCAAGTAGGAATAAAACACAAAAGCAAAAAAAAGGACAATGCATTAAGCTTTCAACTGCATATCTGGATGACAGCGAGCAACAAACTCCATACTGGGCAGGTGATTTACAGGCTTCGCCAGCTTTTCTGTATCTAAAAAGCATCAGACCTCCTATTGAGAAACAGTGGCAACAACTGTGGTTAAACAGTGGACAAACACTACTGTAGCCTGATATCCTTTCAATCTAACCTCAAATGAGCATTAGCAAAGCTGTTTATGGCGCCCATTATGCCTCCAATAATCTGAAGGGCCGAATCCCCATAAGTGTGTGTGTATATGGCTAATGCGTCAGCACATTCGCTCAAGCTCGCCGTCTCATACAAACACTCATCACTTTTTCTTTTATAGCAGGTCTGCGCTGAAGAGCTGCGTTCAGTTTGCCCTCCGGTAGTCGTGGTGAGCCATTAGCGTTTTATGATCTTTACATCTCTCTTACTGAACGGCACTTTGAGAGGCATCCGTGTGTCTATGCAAATATAGTCGCTCAGCATCTCTAGTTTCCTTTACCAGCGTGTCTGTTTGCATTCCTGTTGCCCTCCTCCCTCTCTCCATAGCAGACTCTGATAAAAATAAGAGGATTTGCTCATCTGTAAGTCAAGGCTGTTCTTTTATGCCTTCCTTTCATCACTCCCCCACACCCTGATCTCCGTTTTAACCCTGTACTCCTAATTATTAGATACCTTATCAGGTGATTACGGAGGCCAACAAAATCATTTGTTAAGAAAAACGCACATGTGCGCACAAAACTGATGTCATGAGGTTGTTAATGAGTTTATTGGTAAAAAGGTGGTCTTGTGATTTCTAATGCAATCTTCATTCATTCCCGTATATTCCCGTTAATTCATACTGTGTATAACATGGTACTGTTGTGTACAGCAAACAAACTCAAAACATTAGGTTATGTAAATGATTCGAGTCACAACCTAACTGAGACAGACTGTACTTGTGTCCCTCAAAGGTTTGTTTTCATTCGCATCAAATTAAATCTGGCGTCTACCCTGACTGAAGTCCAATAGGGTTTGTAATGCATACCAAAGTTGTAGTATGTGTAAATGCCAACCAGTTTTTCCTACAGTTCTGAGCCTTTCCTGGCTAAGAAAGTGCAAAATCTCCAAACAGCTAGGAGGACAGAGATCAGAGCAGTGGCAGAAAGGGTCAATGTCACTTTTTATGAGTCTTAGACAAGAGAAAGCTGCGGATGAGCGTATGTGTGTGTGTCGAGCCTTAATTAGAGGCAGATCACAAACGCTCCTCTAGCCCCCGCTGACCCTGGTCCGGGTATGACGGACATCCTGTGTACTAAAGAGCTCCAGGAATACACCCTGGCGAAATCCCTCTCCCCGCTTATCTCTGCCAAACCCCTATAAATAAAGTGCGCAGCTCTGAAATTAATAGGCCGGTAAAAGCCTAATACAGAGGAAGTAATCACCTGTGCTACTGTTACCCATCATTACACAATATTTAACAGAAAGCTGAAGTACAAACTCAAGACTTGACTGTCCCTGGTTGAGATTTTGCATGCCCGATTAGATCAGGCCCGTTAGGGGAGTGTTGATAACTTACCGTCCCTTCAAAGACGTTGTCATAGATGTTTTCTGTGCCACAATCAGGGCAGGAAAAAGTAAACTTCTCGCAATCACGGTAGCGCTCCTCATCGGTAAGCTGGGCCGGTGCACCCAGGAAATTGTCCCCCTCGTCCTCTCGCTGATGCTGCTGCTGAGCTCGAAAGTGACTTGGGTCAAGCCCTAGACAAACAGGTGACAGACGAAAGCTCATTTTCCTAATCAAAATAAATTGGATTCAAAGGTTTTGCACACTGTAATATTTACATTCATATCCACTTTCTGTGTCGGTTGCAAAGCCTTACACACATTTGTATTTATGGACAGTGGAATAAGATGATGGAAAAGAGAGAGGGTGGGGTACAAGCAAAGCTGAAAGAGGGGAGAGGGCCAGAAAGAAAGTGAAGATGTCAGGGCTGAGGCAAGAGGAGGGAGACTAGCGAATGATAAGAATAAACTGGAAATATAATAAGGGGAAAGAGGCGGGGTAGAGAAAGCGCAGCTATCCGAATTTCCCAGGCAGCTGAGATCATCAAATCATTAAGAGACAGCAGCTGAATCTCCATTTAATCCCCCCAGGTGACACTGAACACTACCAGAGCACGGAAAACAGCCTACGTCCCCCTGGGTAATTTGGCTAAGTGAATAAATGAGCACATAAGTAAGTGTTGACTATGAGACTTCGGGGATTAACCACCGTCTCTAAGGATCAGAGTTTGTTGATGAAGCCTGCTGCCATCTACAGGCAAACATGTGCTATGTCGTTATAGCGATCAACTAAATCTGTGGTTGTATAGACCGAAATAAGGAAGTCACACACAATATAAATTTAATGTAAGACTACTTAAATTCAAACTGTAAACTGAGTGTTCTGAAAGCAAATTAACATGTTGTTAATTGTCAGGTAAAGAAGCAAGCATTTACTTGATATCCTGGTAACATTGTGGGTAGATTAAATGAGTGCCTGAGTTTTGGACGAGACCCTGGCATACCAGGCGACAGCCGGAGGCCTGTTGTCATGGAGACAGTGTGCCAGGGTTCATATAATTTTTAGAGCGACTAAATTTCCACCTGAGGGGGTAAATGGGTTCTCAGCAGCAAGGCAAAGGTAAACAGCGAACTGTCTTACTCTATTTTTGATACTTTGAATGATCTAAAAATCACATTTACAACTCATCAAAACAAAATTGAGCTTAATCTAAAAAACACTTTAGTGTAAAAATGAAACTGTATGCATATAAAATGTAAACATGTTGCTCTTCAAAACAACAAATTAGTAAGAAAGTCAGTATTATGACTATTCAGCAGTATAATAAATACCAGACAGGAAGTCTCACCCAGCCACGTAGCAATAAGCACTGCATCAATACCCTCGATGGGCTCACAGATGCGGCCCACCACAGGGTGCACCTGTTGGGACAGGTAGTACTGGGTGTCCAAGCTGAGACCTTGCTGTTTTTGCAGCTGTTCCAGAGCGTACGCCCTCTGACTGGCTGGTAGGTTTGAACCATCCTAACAAAGAGGAACATTTAATAGTGGGTTTATCTGTGGCGAGACACTGAGTCAAGTGACGTGTGACATCAGAGGATCGAAATGGATGGGTTTCTTACCTGACAGATAATGTAAGACACTGTGTCACCGGCTTTGACCTTCTTGCCACCCTGAGAGTTTATCCAGAGGGCAACGTGAACATGGGGGAGACTCTTTTTGTCGGGGTAGTCCTGGGGGTCCTTAGTCAGTGCCTTGGGAAAAAAACAATACATTCAAAATTCTATTTTTTGCTCAGGACACTTGCATGTTGCATTTCAATCCTTTACCTTATTAATCTCAAACATATTGAGTGGGATACTGCCACTGGCGACCTTCTCTCCAACTTCAATCAAATGTTTCTGAATGTTCTCAACGATGGTGTCGCGACTCTGATCGGACAGAATCTGACCAATCACGTAACTAGATAAAAGAGGAAACAGTTGTGTAAATAACAAGGGCATCAATTGTATAAAGCAGGGAAATGGACATTGTATAGTGAACGAGTTTAATTAATATCAAACACAAAGGAAACGCATATAATAATTGAATCAGTAAATGAATGACTGAACAAACGTTTCCTTTATTTTGATGCATGAAACCGCATTTGTCACGGTCATATTATGGCTGTTTGTATAAAAATACTATATTTGCTAATATAAAAGGTAGATATTAATGTTTTTGTAAGGTATGTTTGTAAAAAACGACTTTAGGAGGTTGCACACCGGACACACAGCTCAGCGCCACGCCTAGTCGCGTCTAGGACAACTAGAGAGGTTTCATACACCGGAAGTGCACATTATATAGCGCAAGCTTAGTCAGATAGCATCTACTTTAAAATGCAAAATATACATTAGCAGCCAATGTTAATAGCTAACGATTTGGGACAAATATGATGTTATTCAGGGTTCACACAGCTTAGTTAACTTCATATATTTCAAGGACCTTTCAAGGACTTTCCAGGTCCAATACCCTCAAATTCAAGGACTAAATAAGGGGACACATTTCAAGTGAGACCAAGGTTACATTGTGTTACCTTTTAAGATAAATGGTTACAGTTCCTTTTTGAGGGAACTTGCGCTGCGTCACTGGGTTACACTTTGGCATATCAAATTCAACCAATGGTAAGGCTTAACAACAAAGACAGGGTGACGCAGGAGCCAAAAAAGTATATATCTGAAATATTGCCAAATGTGGCGTTACAGGGATGCAAGAAGTATGGCAAGGGAGACGCAGCGTCTCGTTCCCTTCTCAGAGAACAACAGTTACATACGTAACACGAGTCATTTTTATGTGTCAAACACAACTATGCAAAAAAGCATTTTGGTATGAATCAACATTCGCATACAGAAGATACAAGCGTTTAAAGCTAACAGTTTAGCACGTGTGCTTAAAGTCTAGAATTTTTATAATATTATCCTACACTACACAGGGAATCATGTGAATTTTATTCCAGAAAACTTCTTGCATAAAATAGATTCAAGCACTTTCAATGACCTGTATCTATCCATGCATATTTTAGAAAAATTCCCAGGGCCTTAAATTCCCCCCAAAATTCACAAATTTTCAAGGACCTGTGGAAACCCTGTGTGCATAAACATTGGTATCTGTAAGTGTTGTGTTATCATTAAACCGAACACAATCCTGACATTAATGTCCCCACAAATAAGCATACTGACTTGCCGCACTCTTTGGCCAGGTCACACCAATCCCTGCGCACAATGTCAAGGCCTTTGAGTTCCTGTTTGGTGGTGTATTTGCCATCTCCTTGGGGTTCAACCATGAGTGCTGCATATTTCTTTTTCTTCAGCAGCAGAAGGGACTTAAACACACCATCGATGTCGATCTCCAGAAGCTTATAGAGCTTATTCACCTCACTTTTCACCTAGACACACACACACACACATTCATTTTATGAGCTGGTTACAGTGAAGTTTGGCTCATCCTTGTTCAAATGGAATGGCTGGTTTAATTCTCTCGCTGTCTGATTGTCAGTGATGTCTCTATTATTAGTGTCACATTCATACACGCATTAGCGCATCACAAAGACTTCACCGCACTCCCCCTGTTTTTCCACATCCGTACCTTGTTTCCCAGTTTGAAGACCTCCTCCAGGTTGGTGCTGTTACTGTTGATCATGATGGAGTCAGTGTCCCCGTATATGACCTCCAGATTCATCTGCGAAGAATAAGCGTAAACCGTCAAACCCACGCACGGTTTACAAATAACAAACACAGCAATTGCAGTTTAATTATTACTGTAACGTACGCTAATCACGACTCACCCTCTGCACCATTTCCTTGGTGTGCATCAAAATCTGCGGGGGACAAAAGACCGCGTGTCAGGGCAAAACACAATAAACCCTAAATACAGAGTAGCAGCCGGTGGAGAACAATATCAATTTCAAAGCGGTCAAAGTAAAACGTCAAACAAACACAGAACATACACCAGCTAGAAATACTATGAAGAAAAACAGCGCACACACACAAACTTCAAACGCGAGTACTCGCACATGCAAAACACACAAAGAATTTAATTAGCGAATCTATTCAGTAATTCAACATTTATCAAAGGGGGAGAGAAAAAGCCTCTGTGATTTGCTTCTAAATGGAGGATAATTGGCTAAGAGGTCTATTAGCTGCACTGAAATGGGGCTCCAAACCCACACACCAGCCGAGTCATTATAAGGCCTAATAGTCTTAATCACCACTGGACTGCATGATGTGTGATAGAGGGAGAGAAAAAGAGGAAGGGTTGTCCAGCTGCAAAGGGGGACCCACGTAAACCACAGCTGTCAGAGAAAAATAAGGAGAAACAAAAGAAAACGATGAAGGGCAGGCAGAGGGAGGTGGAACTGTAGTGTAAGGGAATAAAAACAAGGAGAAAAACCAAGTGTGAGCCAAAAAGTATGCTGTGGCCTAGCAATTAGTACACATGCTCCATATTGAGCCATAGTGCTCAAGTGGATAATGTGGGTTCGAATCTAATTTACACCAAATTGTTCACATATTCTCATTCCTTCCATCATCTGACAGCTTTTTATCTCTTAAATAAACATAAAATTTCTATCAGATGTGTCATCTACAGTATATACACCCTATGGCTGTGTATTGGCAAGAATCTGGCAAAACGATGCATGGGCGGCGATGCATGGGCGGCAATGAGCATGGTAATATACTGGAATATTTCTTGTTTTGAGAATACGATATAGTTTTAAGAAAGTGGTCATCAAAAACACACCACCATATGCAAACCATAGCAAGAACTTCCTGTCACTCTTGAAGTTTGGAGAGAAGACTGATTTGTAGCGGCCAGGATGTAAACTTAAAGGGACACTACACTGAAAATATGCTCATTTTTCCAGCTCCCCTAGGAGTTAAACATTTTATTTTTACAATATTTTTTTTTCGTTTTGGAATCCATTCAGACGATCTCCGGGTTTGGCGCTACCACTTTTAGCATAGCTTAGCATAATCCATTGAATCTGATTAGACCATTAGCATCACGCAAAAAAATAAACAAAGAGTTACTTTGCTGCTGTAACATGGCTGCAGCAGGCACAATGATATTATGCAGCGCCTAAAAATAGTCCCCTGCTATTGAAAGTAACCAAGGGGACTATTTTCGGGCAGTGCGTAATATTACTATGCCTGCTGCAGCCATGTTACGACAGCAAAGTCCTTGATTATTACACCAGAATGAGAGCATACTCACAACTGTTAATTTTCGTCGGCCTTAGTACATGCAACTACAGAAGAGTTAAGTTTTAAATAGGAAAAATATCAAAACTCTTTGGTTATTTTTAGCGCGATGCTAATGGTCTAATCAGATTCAATGGATTGTATTAAGCTATGATAAAAGTGGTACCGCCAGACCGGAGATGACTCCAAAACGGTAAAAACTCTAGGAAAGCTGGAAAATTAGCATATTTTCAAAAAAAGCGGAGTGTCCTTTTAAAGCAAAACAACTGCCATGAATATTAAAATAATAATAATAATAATAAATGACATTGCGTTTAGAGAGTCAATACAGTATCTGCAAACAAAATATCCCAAAACGCACATGTATCGATATTGTCTTATAGCCATTATATACTCTTCAACAGAATAGCAAAAATCCCCCAAAGATAATAAAGAAAAGTGATGACTCTCAAGTAGATTTCTGTCAGACAGACAGTGACAGGCACACAGAGAGACTGTACATATCTGAAGTGTCATAACAACAATGACTGTTTGCTCAGGGTGTCCAGCCCTACACATACACCCACTGCCGCTGTTAAGGCATGCAGGGTGACCTCTATGCGAGAGGGATTCGGACAGGTGAGAGGGTCGGCAGGAAAATAAGGGCCACTAATCTGAGGCCTCAAAGAGACGGGACGCACTACGGCCTGTCAACAGCAATCAACCAAGACACCAGGACGCATGCCCCCAGCACTGACATCCACATGAGAGCCAAGCCCAAGCCCCCTGAGGGACAAGGACGAAGCTATTTCAGAGCATGGGATGCTCCACTCCTTGAAACCAGAGCAGGACTTAAGCATGCTTTATGAGGTGTAACATGCCTCCCTAAGGGAAGCAGGAGGTCAAATCAGAGTAATAACAGAATAGCCGTCTACATTAGCCAACACAGCCAAGGTCACCCCAAGACACACAGTAAGACACATTTAATTAGGCAGGATTGAAGATCGCAAATTGCACGGCTTGCTGTGTGTCATCTGTTCTCATTATTCAGACTGCTTAATTAATGCATTCACATTTTCTGGAAGTGAGTGGTGCTATCATGATGCTCAGGGTGCTTATCCACGATGTACAGTGATGTGGCTGGTTGCCAAGGTGTTGCTATGAATAGTGCCACCACTATTAGGGTGTTGTGATTGATTGCCAGGGTGTTGCTATGGGTGGTGCTGCCACAATGCTTACGGTGTTGTGAGTGGTGGGGCCATGATGTTCAGGGTGTTGTTAGTGATTGCTATGGTGTTTCCAAAATACTTAGGGTATTGTAAATGGTTTCCAAGGTGTTGCTATGTTTGGTGGTGCCATGATGTTCAGAGTGTTGTGAGTGATTGAAAAGGTGTTGCTATGGGTGGTGATCCCATGACGTTCAGGATGTTGTGAGTGGTTACCAGGGTGTTGCTATGGGTGGTGCTGTCATGATGCTTATGGTGTTGTCAGTGGTTGCCAAGGTATAGCTGTAGGTGGGGATGCCATGATGTTTAGAGTGTAAGTGGTTGCCTAGGTGTTGCTATAAATGGTTCCACCACGATGCTTAGGGCGTTGTGAGTGGTTACCAGGGTGTTTCTATAAGTGGTGCTGCTATAGGTGGTACTGCTATAGGTGGTGCTGCCACATAGCTTACGGTGTTGTGAGTGGTTGCCAAGGTGTTGCTATGGGTGGTGTCGCCACAATGTTCAGGGTGTTGCTATAACTAGAGCTCCCACGATGCTTAATGTGAGTGGTTTCCAGGCTAATGCTGCCACAATGTGTATGGTGTTGGTGGTGGTAGCCAAGGTCTTGCTGCCATGATGTTCAGGATGTTGTGGGAGATTAATTAAGTGTTGTTATGGTTGGTGCTAGTGTTGGGCGATATGCCCCATTTTGAGATCGTCCTATCGTCAGCCTGTGAGATCGGCGATACACGATAGTATCGGGGGGCGGGGCAGTAGTTTACTCATTTATTTATTTGTTCATTTATGACAAGACTTGATTGGTGGAAAAAAGAACAAGAGCAACACCGTCATGAATGCATCTTTCTTAAAACTAATGCCATTAATCTGAGTGCGTCATTAAAGCCCAGACGCTCTTTGCGTGCCAGAGAGCGAGAACAGGACACGCGCTGGTTTTAACCCTCTGCGCGCTAACAACCTCTCTAGTGCAAGGAAATGTCAGAGATAGGGCTGCTCAATTATGGGAAAAATCATAATCCTGATTTTTAACACGATTACTTAATGACTGTAAAAACATGCACCTGCGCAGACACACGCAGCGCACATAAAAATAATTAAATGCATTTGTTTAGTGCTGTTGCAGAAGGTTACACGTGTCAAGCAGTGGTGCTCTCAGAGGTGCCTTTTTAAACACACTGGTCCAGCGGAACACAATCATATTTTAAACACGAGGGATGTATTGCTAAAACTCCTTGAAAAGCATATCATAAACAGGATTACTATCTGACTTCAAGTTCAGACAGAGCGCAGCTCTCTGCACGTACGCGAGAGTGGCGCCAATATGCAGCGGGTTATATTTTAAACAAAAGGAATAGTTTGCCTCAGCTCGCATGAAACGCATTAAACCGCACAAATACATAAGGATTACTACTTCAGTTTATGTTTAGACTTCGGACAGATGCGAGAGCGCGTGCATGTGAGACAGAGGGAAGCGTAACTGCTCATCCACGCGCTGGATTTAGGTGCTAGAACGAGTCCGAGACGCGCGCATTAAGTGCATCTGCGTGCAAGAAGGAACTCTCTCTCTACAAGCTCTCCGCGTAAAGTGAAGTACAAACCCTCATGCGAGGAAAAGCATGCAAAACTATGATGATGATGATAATAACAACCATTCGCCAACTATGGTCATGACTATCGCCATGAAAACCTGCCATTGGCGATATGTCGGACGATCGTCGATACACGATACTATCGTCTATCGGCACAACACTAGTTGGTGCTGCCATGATGTTTAGAGTGTTGTAAGTGGTTGCATAGGTGTTGCTATAGGTGGTGCTGCCACATTGTTTACAGTGTTGTGAGTGGTTGCCAAGGTGTTGCTCTGGGTAGTGCCGCCACGATGCTTAGGGCATCAGGGTTGTGAGTGGTTACCAGGGTGTTGCTATAGATGGTGCTGCCACATTGTTTACGGTGTTGTGAGTGGTTGCCAAGGTGATGCTCTGGGTGGTGCCACCACAATGTTCAGGGTGTTGCTATAGGTAGAGCTCCCACAATGCTTAATGTGTTGTGGGTGGTTTCCAGGTTATTGCTGTTGGTGGTGGTAGCCAAGGTGTTGCTTTGGGTTTTACTTGATAAGGTGCAAGGTGTTTATGGGGTGTTTATAAGATACTATGGGTGTTTATAAGATACTATGGAGTTGCTAGGGTGTTCCAGACGATTGCTATACGCTTTTGTGCAAGTCCAAAAAGAGAGAGAGAGAAAAGGTAGATTGTGTCTGAAAAGTCTGCATTATGTTGAGTTGAATGAGGGGTGGTCCCTGCTGTAAGTCGAGTTGTTAAACCCACACCTCAGAAATGAGAGAGGGAGGGGGCAGCTTGTCTTAAAACACATGCCGACCAATACATCTGAGAGAAAATATACAGAAGACACAGAAACTTTGAAGGAGCGCTTAGGTGACTGTTCTTGCAAATCTTAGCTACAGTCAAACAAAAAATACATTGACATTCATGAATCCACTTTGAATAATAGTGCATATTCAAGACAGTCAAGACAAAATTAACTGTGGTTGGTAGCTTTATATGTCAGACACAAAGACCCTTTAACTAAACAGGTAGTTTTTAGCTGTAATTTGGTGCAAAGTAAACCAAAGTAACAGTCAAAATCTGAACTGACTGTGTTCTGTCAATGTTTTGGCCCTTCTGTACAGTAGGCCAACAATGTCTTGATTGACCTTTTCAAAGCTTCTTGTCAAGCTGTGGCAAAAGAGACGGAAGTAGACTGTAATTACAAAGTTCAGCGAATTAGCTATAAAAAAGTAAGCCAAGAGCAAGACGGGAAAGGGGACGGGACACTCTTCTTCACACTGGGGAACACATCTGGAGCGTGACTTAATGAGTGGTCAGGACTAGGGATGTGCATGACATGTTGAGTAGTCGATCTGCAATAGTTATTTGGGAAAAAACCCTATTCTAAGTTTTTATTTTTAAATGCATCACCGCAAGGTGAAACACAAACATCCGAAAATTCTCAGGGCAGCCGCATATGTCGAAATTTCAGTCAAAACCGTTCTATTTCACCATAAACAATCTGAAAACAGGGCTTTAAATGTAAAATACCGAACTTGTACTTTAAGCTGTATTGGTATATGTTTGTTTATTTAATGCGTATTTAAAGTTTTAACTAGGGATCGACCGATATGGATTTTTCAGTGCCGATACTGATTTTTGTTTCATCAGTCTTAGCCGATGACCGATACAGGCTGCCAATTTTCTTGAGCCGATATTGCTTTTGCTCACTCAATTTACATAAAAAAAATTATGATAAAAAATGGCATGTTGTTAAAAAAGAGATGTTATTAGTTTGGACAGTTCTTGCGTTTATTTTAGTCTAGGACTAGTCTTATCCCTGTCTGGGAAACCGCCCCATAGAGATGAGAAATAAAAACCCGCTTTGTTCAGCTATGATAAGCTGTTGGGCCGAGCTTTCGATGTTGTCATGGAAAGGTTGGTTGTTTTTAGTCACATGACCTGCAATCGCTTGCGGCTTCCAGCACTCTGTCTGTAAATAATGCTGGAAAAAAAACAGCAAACACGGAAGCCGTAAAACTCGCAATATATCGGTCTACCACTAGTTTTAACACCACTGGGTTGTCTGATTTTCCCCCAGCATGTGTGTTATTTAGACCACATCACCGTATCATGAGAAATGTGTTTACTTCCGGTTCCTGTAGTTTATTTTAGTGATACAAATGCAGAGCTAAATAAATTCTGTAATGCAGCCAACGCTTTCTTAATCACACCGCATGGGTTTAAAAAAAATTTAAAATATTTTTTTAAATAAAACGTATACACATATACAGAATTTTACTTTAGTGATATGTGAATACTTCCTAATTTTAAGTATTTTGTAAAATCATGACAAAATGGAAAATACATACAAACATCAAATAACTATTCCTTAATAAACATTTAATTTAAATAAACGAATATTCAAATATCAAATATTTAACTACTATATTATTGAGAAATGCCAATCCAAGGGTCATTACAGAGCCTACCATGAGATCACTAATGCCACTGCCACACACATTCAAGCAAATTGCAAAGACGCCTGACCAATCGTTCATGCTTGATGCCTTAATAAACACTTCAATGAATTGCTTCTGGAACGTCACTCGTGATCTACAGTCAAAACTGGTTCACAAAATTAAGGTAGTTTCTTACGAAATGCCCATTACCACTGCATTACCCAACAACTGCACATTCCAATTAAACTTTGATCAATAAAACCTAATGCATTCAGACAAGCTGAAAATACCCTTTTCAAGTTTTTTTCCTGACTCCAAATTGACATCAATAAGCACTTGAAACTATCACCCATAAGACAAAAGTAGCTGGCTCAGAGCACAGTTTGACTGACATGACTAATAGCGTTGGGCAACAAGCCTCCATCTTCCCATAATCACTCCGTCTTTTTGCCCCAATCAACAGGTCTGTCATTAACACATTTATTATTCCCTTCCCAACCATTTCAGGCGGCTCGTGGAATGGTTATAGAAAAACATCGAAGTTTACGGCTGCTGTCGTAAACAGTTAATTCCTTCTCCCCCATAATGCCATTTGCTCACACAGAGGGCATCTGGCCTCCTGTTGGCTTCGGTGGACATCATAGCAGGCATTTTAAGCCCCGGAGCGGCACAGAAACCTTGTAAAAGAAAGTATCTGGTGACGATTGTTTTGAAAAGCTTCCTGCTGAAAAGCATTTTGAGGATGACAGTCCTCTGCCTGAAATAGCAAGAGTCACACAGCACCGTCAGGGTGAAATACATCCACTGTCATCTCTATATCCTATCCCCAGAGGATATGAAACACACACAGACTGGTAGATTTAAACCTCAAATTAATCGCCCATAGCATGCAAACACATTTTTAGGTAGATGTTCATACATCAAAGCAGAGGAAACAAAGTAATCTCTTTGACAATGTACAAATGATCCAGAGGAAGAACACACACTCACTCACACACAACACAAAGACAACTGTACAATGACAGTCATTTATAAAGACACTTAAAAACACATGTGCACACACATTCTGCACAGGCCACGTGGACGCAAATGGGCCGAATTCCACATGTAGCAGTTCATCATATAAGGTCTAAGATCTAAGGAGTAAAATATCCCTGCAAATCCTCTCTCTGATTTAATATGACCGCCTGAAATCACTTTAGCGGGCAGCCTGGAATCGAAAACACGAGGTAAAAATATCGTGCTAAAGAGCACGGTGACCCCTACCCAAACACCAATATAATACCTCCGACAAATACTAAATCAGATTGTGACACTTTATTTATGAAGTTGCTTTACAAACTTCATAAATTATAGATTACAAACTTTTCTGAGAAGCAATTGGTAACATCCACATCAAATGTCGACAACGCACATTAATGCAAAAAATAAAAAATAAATATTATGCATTACATTACACCAGGGTTATCCAAATTGGGGTTCACGAACCCCTGTTGGTTTGCAGGGGAATTGCAGGTGGTTTGTGAGTTAATAAAAAAATAAACAATTACAATTACATAATAAAATGTAAATATATAAAAAAAATAAAATAAAAAAAAATAAATCTGAAAACTAACAAATATATATATTATTTGTTCATCGTGTGAGTATTACAGAACACTACAATATCCAAAAACTGAGAACTTAAACAAAAACAATTTATGTGGCAATAAAAAAATTCAAGTTAAAAATGCAAATGTGCTATTAAATTATTTTAATATTTACTTAAAAACCCAGGGGGTACTTAAAGTAAATAATCTAGGAAAAGGGGACTTGGCTGACAAAAAGTTTGAAAACCCCTGCATTACACAGTTAAATTATATATGCAATTTAATGCCTGTCGTATATCTGCGATGTACTTGATCAACTTTATCATTGAAAATTTGGCAGAACAACTAGCAGCTTGTCAGAGGAAGCTGTGGTGTAAAATGACACGCCATTTCACAGTTTGCTGGACTAATCTGCATCACTGGAACATTGAGTGACACCTCAGCACATGGGATAGGGTGATGTAATTCTTTCCATCTATTCATTAACAAGAGTGATATCAGAGACTGAGAGACAGATGACCTCATTACTCATGAGATAAATTGAAATCTGCACTCAGATCAAAGCAATTTGTTGCCTTCTCTTCCTCAGTAATGCTGGTAGAATTAAGGGTGGCAAACTTCAGAAATATGAATCGGTAAAACGACAGCAAACGTTCACCATTAGATCACAAACTATGCTTAAAGGTTTGCCACCAAAGCTGAAAAGGAATTAGTCAAGGATAACATTTCGCTCACAAAGCTGGCCTAAATTAAAAGGCGCAAAGCTTCTGAAGTAACTTGCGGGAGGAACGTTCGAATCCAAAAATATTCCTTGGTCTCTGTGACTATTTGTTAAGTCCAGCGATATCAGGAGTTAATCCTCAGCGAAGACCAGAGGGTCAAACGGTGCGTGCAACAATGCCTACATGGAAGAGGAGGGGGCACTTATGTCTTATTCTGGAAAGGTTAAAAATGACCTTTGTGATTCTGACAACTGCAAGTGTCGTCTGAGAGAACAGCAAGAAAACAATGTTTACTCAGATGACACCTAACTCAAACCCACCGCCTCCCCCCCATCACCACGACGGTCTGTCTCATCCTGCCAACAGCCGCTCTACATCTGAAGAATTCAAGGACATGGAGTCTGTGACAACATAATTTTGCATGGTTTTGTTTTACCTCCCCTAACCTTAGAAGTCCAGGGACTGGTGGCAAGGCGAGGTGAAAGGTCAGGCCAACTAACGTTCCACAACCATCAGCAGTCCGTAGTGACAGAACTTGTAAACATCACTCGATTAACCTCAGAGCCAACCCTTCCCCCTTTAGCTCCACAGCTGAAGCTCCGTTTTTCACACTGGCCGCCGCACAAAGAACTGAAAATAAAATGTAGGCACATCAATCAGGAGAGAGCCCTCAACATGAAACCCTAAACGCCTATTCCATGGCATGCATCTCATACCAGGGGCGTGCAGGGTTCGCAACAGAACAAATGTTTCTTTGGAAAGGTCAAGGGCCACCGAACGTCACTTCACGAGCGCTAGTAAAGGCTGAACGCGACGGTTCTTGCTAACCAGTCTAATGGAGGATTTCCCCAAGTTGTCACGTAACAAAATGAGCTAAATCATAAGGGCTTAAACCGATGGCACAAAAATACACAGTTCAAAAGAAATTTGTAGTAAAGTCGAGTTTAAAAATAGAAAGTTTATAGTTTTAATTGTAATGTTCTGCTATAGTTTAAAAAAAATCCAAAATGAAAATTTAATTTAGCCAAATAAGCCAAAAAATGCATTTTTTTCAAATAAAGAATAATTTTCGCAACTACGAGGTGCTCCGCTAGTAATGCTGGGAGCAACCAACTCAATTTCTAAATCAAACAGCAAATAAAGCTCAACTTTCTCCATTCCAAACCCTCTAAACTTTACCCACTTCACAGCACCTGCCGACTGAATTTACAACCCTGTGGCAGGTTAGCTCTAAGCTAGCTTCCCAGAAAGCATTAGTTAAATCTATTAAAAGCAAAGCGCTTGTAATATTTATCCTTAAACAATGATGGTGCAGACAGTGGGTCATCCATCAAAACATGGAGCCAACACACCATCTAACTGACAGGATTTAGTGTTTGACGATCGTAAAACTCAATTGTCAAATTAGACAACGGTTACGATCAACATTCTGCTTATCTGGCACCAGTAGAGGAAAGGAAAATTGCCTCTTTGACATCTGGCCCCATTAAATTTTGAAATGTTTCACGACACATCATGCAATGAATCCCTCGAACCCTGGACGCTGATGCCATACGACCTTCATCTCCCCAACGGTGAAACCGGCATATTTGAACAAAACGAGAATCATTATCTGAATACCCTAGAGGTTCCCAAACCCTTTATTTGATCCCAGACCCTACCCTACCAACATATTTTTTTATGTAAATATGAGTTAACACACTTTTATAGTGGAGTAGATTTTATTTAATGAAATGCAAGTGTACTTGCTAGATCTAAAATACTTTATGGTATATCATAAATAACTTTCATTGCTTGTAATTAGTTGGTCCAAACGATTTGGTGTCATTCACCGCTTCAGCCAAATGGCTCACAGTTTGAATACCCATGCCCTAGACCAATGAGGCACCTGGAGGGCACACAAGGGCATCTACATGGGGTCCAAATCAAGCATCTATATTGGCATGGAAAAACACTAAAGCGTATCAGTTCTCAACTGCACATACAAACGCAGCCACTCAAGTGAAATGAATGGCAACTAAATGCACAAATTATGCTAAGAAACCGGCGTTAACGTAAAGCAACAAGCAAATATTTGTAGCTTCCTCCCTCCCCTTGCATTTTTATTGACCTCTACAAAACCATTATAGCATACAGTCCGACACCACGCAGGTCGACAGTGAAGAAAATGTATCACAATAAGACTAATCAGAGTAATTAGGGCTCTTGAGTCAAGCTGCGCTCCCCAACATGAAAAAAACACATTAATATTCGCAGACTCGAGTGAAGTGGATTAAAACCACGCAGCTGAAGCTTCACATGCTACTAATTCTAGTTGATTCAGCATTCGATTTCTTTTTCCTATTAAGAAGAAAGCTTTATTCATTCGTTTTATTAAACATTTTCTTATAGCTATTCTAGGACTGAGGTAGAGGAAAGCTGCACGTTATATGCTGGGGCTAATGCAGAGAGATTGTAATTATTGGTTCCCCCCAATTTCGAACAATACCCCACACCACCCAGCGGCGATGTGGAAGAAGAGAGGAAGGAATGAGAACATGTCACTGCTGTTTTGCTACACCCCACTGGCCTTTCAAAGTCTGGTCTCATTAAAGTCAAGTGCAGGTAGCCGGCAATCATGCCAAGGGGGTGGCATGAAAGGAACAAGAGATCAGCTAAATTGGTTAAAGCACAAAAGAGAACAGAAGCTCATGAGGAGGCAAATGAAATCAGAGCCAAAGGCCTGAGGAGCAGGCTGGCATGAACAGGCGTGGAAAGGTGCTGGTAGACTGCCCTCTAGTGGAAGAACATGGAAATAAGCAAGTTTATATTTACTTCAAATTACTGAGTTAGCAATATGAAAAAAATAAATTTGTATAGCTATTATTATATAACTGAACAATTATAAAAAAAATACACTTAAGGTATAGCATAAGACCAACACATAAGGTGTTTTCCAACTGCATTCAATAAAAACACATGATTTATATTTTATTTATGTGGTGTTCTGCATGCATCTAGAACTGGGCGTGCATATCTACATGTGCACTTTCAATATAATGCTGTGTATAAGTCACATACCTCTCTTCCTTTATGAGTGACCAGTGCAGCCAAGGGTTTGGCGTAAAAACGACTGAAGGAAAATCCCAGGCATCCATACATGCTGTTAGCTGTCAGCTTAAGGGCCTTCTGTCTAATATCATACTATAGGAGGAAATTCGGCATCAAGGCTTGTATGTATATAACCACTTACAGAAATAACATTGAATTCATATAGTGTTTATAAAGACACTAAGTGGACAAACTAATGGTGCTTTTCCATTGCATAGTACCCCACGGTTTGGGTCGGGTCAGCTTAATTTTGGGGGCTTTTCCACTGGGTATACTTTTTTTAGTACCACCTCGATTGGCGTTTTAAGCGACCCGTGCTGATACCAAAACATGACGCGAAAACACTGTAGATCACTGATTGGTCTGAGAGAATCGCCACTTCCAGCGTCATCGCTATAATGTAAAAGATTAGCTTTACCTTCATGCTAGCTTGCGCTGTCTCAAGCAAACATGTTGTTATCTGTGCTCTGCTATAAGTTCCCAAACTCCCTTTTAGGGATGAAAAACATCCACAGGTTGAGAATCAGGAACACCATAACAGTTTTTTCCAGACTTGCAGTCTGTGGCGGCATAGTCGCAACGCACATCGCATATATGCTTAAATGCTATTTAAAAGGAGGCTCAGCGGAGCGCGTCAACTGACGCCACCGGTGTTTGTACAGAAACGAATCATGTGAGGTAGTGATAAATGCGATGTGCAAACATCTATTTGTGGTGGCCAATTTTAATTTTGTGGCGGACTGAGAAATAACGTTAAATGAATGTTTGGGGATGTACTCAAACAACGCTCTCACTTGTATGATGTCACAGCAGTAGGCAGCACAAATGTAACGACATGCCTATAATCCCACCCACTCCGAAGTGTTACTAAACTCGATGGAAAAGCTAACCAAGCCAAAGTTAGGTGAGCGGACCTGACCCAAACCAAACCGCGGGGTACTATGCAATGAATAAGCACCAAAAGACTTGTGAGGTCTGGAATCACATCTGTTTACAGAGACATGCTTTGGCCTTGCATGTACCTGCATGTAAAGATCAGGGTTGAGGTCCTGTTGCTTCATCAGCTGTTTGACCTGTTTTCGGCGCTCCACCAGTTTTCGGATTTCTTTGGGAAGAATGCCCATCTCCAGACTTTGATCTGGCAACTCTGGAATCTCATCATCCTCCTCCTGAGAACATTTGACGAGATGCTCAAAAAAAATCAAAAAATTACAAGGATGTTAGATACTTAAGCAGACACACACGGTCACGCACCTGAGTTTTCTTGCTTGAGTTGGTAGCTCCCCTCTCTACAGTAGTGAAGCAAATGTTGAATTCTTGGATGATGGAAGGGTACAGACTGTTGAAGTCCAACAGTAGAATGAACTTGTCATAGAAACCTGAGGGTAGAAGACAGAACAGATGACATGGCAAGCACAAACATACAGGATGCCACCGAGATGTGTAAAGACATTGACTACACACCAACTTTCGGCTCCAACACCAGACCTCCGGCATATGCTGCCTTCTTCCTCCCTTTATTTGACTTGCTCTTTCCAGGATCAGCATCGTCATCTTCACCCTGAGAGCAAGAGAGAAAGGAAACAGCAAATAGGTTATGGCCAAATATGGTTTGACTATTCTAATAAATGAAATAAAGGCTTCCTACATGATCTTGTTGTGGCTTCTTGAAAAACAGCTTGTCTGGAACAATGAAGTTCTTCTCATGGAAAGCATGGAGCAGCAGGTACTCGTTCCTCTCGGACCGCCCACCCATCAAAGTGCGAGACTTTCCAGAATAAATACATTTATTATCAATAACGGGGTTAACATCAAGCTAAAATGTGGTAAGCGATAGGAATATACGTAGCTCACCATTACGTTACCAGCAATATTAGTGATCTGCAATGCTAAAGGAAGCACATTCAGCTCACACATGATTTGCAGAATCATCTTTGCATCCATCCAGGTAAGCTCCAAAAGGTAGAGAAGATGAGGGGAGTCACTGTGAATGTAAAAGGTCAAAGTTGGAGAAGACAGAAAATTTAAATTATTAAGTAGTATGGAGATAAATTATGGCAGGGTTTCACTCAGGTAACACAGCTAACCTGTAGAAGTTCCTGATGTTCTCTGGAGGCACCACCACCCTCTCCGTTTTCAGGATCTGGGCCACCAGCTCGGTCAAGTGATAACTTTTGCACCTGATCAGCTCTTTGGCAGAAATCTCAATGTCACACACCAAGCGCCCACAAGTGGCACTCTTTTCTGCAAACCCACTACGACCCTGAGATAAAACAAGTAATCAGTGCTTGCAGGAGGAAAGCATCATGTGATGCCATCAGGTATCACAAAAGTCTTCTCACCCCTAGCTTGGGCATGTTGGCTCTTCTTAGGCGGCCAATCTTGGACCAGTGTGGTACTTTGCACACGTTGATCCTCTGCAGAAGCACTTCCAGGTCAAACCCGAAGATGTCATGACCCTAAAACATTGGAATTGGAAGGAAGAAGAGGTGAAAAGCAGACAAAAAAGCAACACTTCTTCAATGCACCATGCCAGATATACTGCAATTACCACTAAAACATCTGGGTCAATCTTGTGCATCTTGGCCAAAAAAAAGCCTAAAAGTGCCCGCTCTGTGCCTGCTATCTCCACTATTCCATTCTGCATAAAACAAACAAACAAAAAAACAAGGGTTAATTGTGAACATTATCATTATTTCAGGCATACAACCTTAAAACAAAACAAACCACTACTGAACCAGTTATATAACAAGAATTACCTTTTTCCTGACTGCGTCTTGGAAGTCATACGGGAAGACACAGTCATTGGGTTTGCTCACCACTGTAAAGGGAAATAATAAATTATTTAATTAAGCAAGCTTAAATATTAAAACAGAAGCTATCTGGTATTGAGAACTCACCACAGAAATGGGTTTGGTAAGGTGGCCGTGGAGGAGCTTTGTCCAGGGGAAACGTATGATGAATAAGAGCAGCCAAGGAAACGATCTACCCAGAATGAGACAAAGTGAGGGTCTATTAATAAACTAACATAATTAAAACAAAACTTCACTGGATATTACATGAGTCATACTGCCATTCATAAGAAGAAATATGCTATTTGTTTTTTATCAGACACACAAGCAGGTATTTAAAGCCCAGAAATCTCTGTGGCAAACTATAAACCTTCAAACTTTATTTACTCCAAGGTAGGGCTGGGCGGTATATCGAGTTTTGGAAATATATCTGTATTCTTTCCCAGTGGAAACCGGGTGAGACAAAACAGTCTATGTCGGTATGATCTGATATGACACTCGTTTTTGGAAAAAAGCTTTGCCAAAAATGTACACTGAAGTCAGACGTAAGCTTTCTATCCTGCATGCTGTCCAGCTGTATCTTTTCAAACAGGGAGGAAAACCCTGTCTTTAAAATTTATTTTCAAAATTCGTTGTTTCAATAAACGTAAATGTGACATCTCATGAAGCTTTGACTTGCATGAAAAATTTATTTCACTTTGAAGAAAACCCAAGATATTTAGTTTATCGCCATTTATTCCAAATTTACAAAGATATACATTTTGGCCAATATCGCCCAGCCCTACTCCTAGGTCAGACAAAAATGCGTTTACCTCATTCTGGTGAGTCTTTGGATTTTGAACAGTCTTAAGGCTTATGGACATGATGACCAGGGGTGGGGGTGGCAGGTCTTTTACAACTGAGATCAGGTCACCTTTCTGTGCGATGGCCTCCACCTTACACCAGCTAACAGGCTGACCGCTCAACTCTATAGATGATGGAAAGAGCAAATATACAAAACGGCTACAGTATTTTGAAAAGGAGTTCAATAGTACAGATGAGGAAATCACATGGTGCGTATGCGAATTACGTACGAGGAGTCTTGACATCTAGCCAGCAGGGTCCATGTATCTTCCGGTTAAGCAGGAAGTGCTCCAAGCTGGAGGTGTTGGTACCAAACACGTGGGAAAATGTTGAGCCTTTCAGTTCAGCTGGCAATGGGGGCAGCTCAGCCTGAAGCAACACAACAACACATGCTTTTTTAATTATACATCCTGATATGCTCATAACAAGAAAATTTGCGACTATATAATGTGACTATGGCCTTTAGGTAAGGCATGTCTTCTTACAGAGTATTTGACTTCAAGGTACTCGCTCTGTGAAGGAACATCTGGGATTTCAAAGGCATAGTTTTTGGTCACTGGCTGTTGGATTAAAAGACATTTCATGAATGTGCATTTTAAAAACACAAAGCTGTATTCATAAACTTCAAGTATGGGTATCAATAATAATGACCTTGGACTTAAACTTCATGATTTTGAACTTCTCAGAAAGACTGTTGAACTCCTGATACACATCCATCATTCCGACTGGAGTGTCAGTCGTTTCACCGGTTGACAGATTTACTTTCTAATACACCCAAATAAAGAAATAAAGTCAGTAACTAAAAACACTTTTCTGTTGCAAGAACATATGCATTAAAAACACTAAATAACAACAAACACAAAAAACATACATGTTCTCTGGGTAGGAGATACATCGTCCTGTCGATGTTCCTAACAGCAACGCAACAGCTTACATGTGCTTTTGCTGATTCAATCCAAACCTTTCCAAACAGGTATACCACACCTACACAGGGAACCATCAAACTTCATTCATCAACTCTTATTACCTTTACTAAAACAAACAGCTAACATTTATCTTTGTACCTCAAAAGAAAATGTACAGCACCACCGATTGTGGTAGCTATATGTGTGCAACAATATTTTTATAGTAACCATGAAACCCTGTACATAGGTCTAAATAAGTGAAAATTAACTTAATAGAACTATTAGAGGAAAATAACTGAGTGGAAAGGATGCTGACCGGGTTGACTGTACTGGTCCTCAAAAGCATCTTGCCAGTAAAAGCGAAAAACCATATCCCCATCTGGTCCCTCTACTAGCGGTAATCGACTGGCATCTACTTGCACCTCGACCGGAGTTTGGATGGAGTCAGTCTCCTCCATCTTTTCCCATCCCATGCCACCAACCAGTTCAGACCTGAGGTGAGCAAACATTCAGATTTTGGTATCTTTAATCTGTCGTCCTTCTTTGCTAATATTTGTAGAGTTACATCAAACAAACTGTAAACGCAAAAACAGTACACTAATTCACAGGCCTTCATGTTGGCAACTTACATCAACATCTCATCTTTTGGCTCAGATTTCGGCTCTACTTTGAGACTGGGTGGGGACTCAGACTCCACCTTCACTTTCACTGGCTCCTCCTCCTCCACCATTTCTGCTTCCATGGGCTCATCAAAATCAATCTCATCAAACTCAACTGCTTCTTCTAATTGAAAATGTAAAATAATTAACAGTAATACTTTTAAAAGTGCAAATATTACTGTAATGAAGTCGGTTGGTTAAAGTCTACCTTTAGGTTCCTCTGTCTTGGGTTTCTTTATCTGCTGTGTGGCAGCTGGTTTACTGGAAGAAATGCGAGCAGCAGGTCTGGGTGAAGGCTCAGCTGGAGGAGCCCGCGTCACCACAGGCCTGGGCTTTGACATTTGAACTTCAGGTAACTCCTAATAGATGGGGAAAAAAAAGGTTAATACAATTTGTTACAAACACCATCTAACCTCTCACTAACCAGTAAGTAAACAAACTGTGACTTAAACAGACCTGACTGTAACTTCATGTTTTTATCAGAATAGATAAGTGTTTATTAATGATGAAAAAGAAAAGAAATACCTTTGGCACCTGTGGTTTAACTGAAAATGGATTCATAGGGGATCCCAGCATTTTCTTTTTCTTCAAGGTGATAACAGGTGGTGGGGTAAGCACAACTGATTTCTGAAATACATGACAATGATGTCCAGTTCAACATACAATGCCTGATAAACTAAAGCTTGCCAATGCAATGTCTACAGTATGTTTGATGTAAAAAGAGACAAAAGCCATAAAAACATTACCTCAGAGTGAAGATCCTGTAAAATATCTCCCAGCAGATCATCTTTGGACAAATCCACATCTTTCTACAATTAAAACATGGACAATTATACACACAACAGACATACTTTAAAATGCTTTCTTCTGCTGAGTGTGGTCAAAAAGAGACATGTATTGTATAAACTGCAGTGATAAAGTAACTTAGTGTTTCTTACTTCTACAGGCTTCTTCACATTGCTGTTCATGAACATGTTTTTAATGCTGTTGGGTTTACTGACGGACATTTTCTTGATGTTCTTCTTCGAGTCTCCTCCCTTCCCACCTGCTTTACCTGTTCACAAAGAGAAAGATACCTAAACGTAAGAAAACTTTAAAAGAATATAGTGCATTGTTTTTTATTGTTACCGCCAAAATCAGTATTTTACTAGATTAATTCTTCATTTTACGCAAAATCCGATATTCGCTGTGTTATCCTGACATCTTTTCTCCCTTTTTGAATGAATCCGCTTAACCACTAACAGCACACCATTCCACGCATTGTAAACAATAATGGCGATGCTTTAAATACACAAGGAATTTTAGTTTTCAACAAACAAACAAAAACAAAATAGAAATTTTGATTGCATTGATAAACCTATGGTGGTTTTCTGTGGCAGCAAAGAAACGCAAGTCAAATAATTTACGCGAGAGGCACTCGGGCGAAATAAAAATGCTGGCTGTTGCTTGTTCTCACACGACAGCATCAAGCTTCTGTCATGCTAACACATTGACCCCTGGGGATCTTATGAAAAACTTTCCATTATTTTACATTAAGTCAACGAAAATCGAGCAGGACCAAAACATTTTACAGCTGATCGCTGTCAAAAAAGTTTAACAACGACGTCCCAAGGATGACAGCAGCAATGCCAGTGTTCTTAATATGACAAAGTAAGTGTTTTGATTAATGCCTTTAATGTTTTTTTTTATCTATGTATACCACTAGTAAACTAAATTAATATAACATGGCAAAGATGAATGCACATTTATATATTGATTCAATAGATTTATAGCATTTTGAAAAAAAAAAACTAGTAATGGATTTATTGCATTTTGCGGAAAAAAAGATTCCGTTTTTATAATAAATCTTTGAAAATCAAATTATGGTTTGAATTTTTAATGTTATTATAACCTAAAGATGTTATGTGAATATTTGTAACAGAAAATTTTGGTTTTCATCTTGTCACTTTCTTGGTATAGAAAACATGTTTTACCGAAATTAGTCTAAATGGATTTATTGCATTTTGGAACCAAACTCTTCATATATTAAGAAATTTTAACTTTTGATTTAAACACCCTTGCAAATGTTTTGGATCTCTTGAATTTACCTTTAGAAGCCTTCTCTAGAGCGTCATCTGCCAAATCATCATCAAAGATCTCTCTTCCGTCCTCAACGTAACCAGTCCCATCTGACACAGATAACAGAAAAATTCAGCTGGTCATGAGATCTGAGCATATCCCCTCATTTAGGAAAGCATTACATAACATATAAAGTAACGGTGGATCAGCAGACTGACCGTCATCAATGATCCAGTCATCGTCCTGTCTCTCGCGTACTAATTTTGAGTACTGCTCCTCGTCCACCTCTTCATACACACTTGTGAACTCCTCCACCTGATCACAACACAATGTCAAAACAAGTGCACGCAACGAACGTGGGGGTTTGTCAACTTTCTGTGTATTCACAAGCGACATACCTCATATTTGACCTTTTCTCCCTTCTTGGCTCGCTTAAGCTGCTCCAGGGCCGACTTGCGTCCCACTTTCTCCTTTTTCTCTCGCCTGGAACGCGAGGTGGCAATGCCACATGTGTCAGATGCATCTACAGTGAAAGGATGAAATGGGGTTTAAACCAAAATACAAACATAGCTGGAGAGACACTCCAAGTTTTAACCACACAGGAAACAGTAGCATGATAGGCAGAGAACAACACCTTAAACGTAAGCTTAAGTACAAAGCTTAAGCATTAATACTGTTATCATTATAACAATGCCTTTAAAAGCAGCTCCTGGACATTGTTATTGAACTCGCCACATTTATTTAATAGTCCATAACAGTCCATAAAAGGACATCCTGCAGGTTAACAACAGGTGCACACAGGCAGTGTTACTAAATTGTAATATTTCAAGTATTAAACAATGAAATTACATACTAATTATTATTATGTTCTAGATAATAATATCCTTTATAAAGTGATGCAGACTTAGGCACATTTCTGTCATTGTCATGGTTGACATTTTATGTTTAAGTTACCAGTCAAAGAATGATGTAAATAAAGATTTAACGTTAACGTTACCTGATAGATAAATCGTCATGAACTCTTAATTATTTTGTAACTGTATCAGAAAACATGAAATAGTATATCGGCAATATAAGTAACTTATAGCCAACGGCGAAAGAGTGGCTCTGACTGAAAAGATTCAGTATTCTGCACGCTAATCACAGTATTTGAAGCGAGTAAAACCTACCACAATCTCCACCGTCCATGTCTTTATCTGAATTTGAAACAGGAGCCATTAATAATTTATTTTAAATATGCCGTGTGAGGTAGGATTTGCGTTTTCCTCTAGAAGCGCGGAACCAATACAACAGATTCCGCGCCAAAGCGTTTTCCCGGGGAAACACGAGCATCGGATATGACGTCTTGACTTTGGCCGTCCAATCATAACTAGCAAGCGTATGCGACTTCATATGTAACTGCGCAGCTTGTCGAAATATGACATCATAATACCGCGATTGCACAGTTTTCGAATAGCTCTCGCGATACTTTGATGTCTTATGCTGATCAATCTGGGCAGCGCCGCATGAGGTCGAACACGCCTGCTATGATCCAGAAGTGTTTACGTTGAACTGATATATGACTGATTAGTGTCATTTGTATTTTGAAAACAAACTTTTTACTGTAATTTTTTTAAAGAACTGGTGCTTTTCAGAAGATCCGTGGACTGCGTGTTCACAGATTAAAAATCTAATACAGACTTTTGGGATGGAAACTGTGTGCAGGATATCAAATATTATCAGAATTAATTTCATTTTAAAATGTACTCATGCATAATCAGACGTCCAAACCCTATCCTTTCTATGTAGGCTATGTGTTTGTGTCCTACATGTACCATTGAAATGCTGAATGTAATACAGCTTTAAAAATCGTGATCGGTTCTATGGAGTCGTAACTGTTGCTGTTGTAAGATTCAAAACTTGGACTGAATCTTTGAATCTTGTTTCGTTAAATCGCATCTCTTCTAAATATTAGGCAAGTACCATTTGGCATGTGACCATTTGTGAAATTAAAAAAGTGCGACTCTGGTGGGACTCGAACCCACAACCTTTGAATGACCCCATTCTTCAATCTAGAAGTCCAATGCGCTATCCATTGCGCCACAGAGCCGATGGGACGTCCTGTTATTGCGTCCGTACTCCTCGCAACAACGCCCTGACATGGGTGGTAATATTTTAGTTTTAATAAGTTCGAACTAATTTTATTTATATATATAAGTATATGCACAAAATCGCTTGATCAATATTTGTATTAATAACCAGTTTATTTTATTACTTTTGTTCTTCAGCGTCAGGGGAATTTTAACTTATCTTAGGGTCTTTTATTTTGAAATGACGTACTTCCGCTCATAGAAGCACATGTGAGAATACCACGCTGTTGCGTTACATTACGTGCAAAATGGCTTCTTGTAGTATAGAAGACGTGCTTGCTAAGGCTGAAAGAGACGAGGCCGAAAAGCTTAAGAGTATTACAGTCAACAAAGAGTTGGATCTTGAATTTGATCCAGGTAGCTTGCTTGCGTTTGATAAGAACCGGATAGATACCCGGGAATTTAAAGGAAATAATCGGGAGGAGTTTCTGCGCTCCCTGGCAAGAGACAACACGCAACTACTCATCAATGAGATATGGAAACTACCAACCGAGAGAGTTGAAGAAGTAATCGTGGCTAAGCTACCAGATCCAACTACTGCACTGCCCAGGCAGAAGCCTGCACCCAAACCAAAACCTCCTACAAAATGGGAACAGTTTGCCAAGCTGAAAGGCATTCAGAAGAAAAAGAAGACAAACTTGGTCTGGGACGAAGTTCACAAGGAATGGAAGAGACGATGGGGATACAAACGTGCCAAAGATGATACAAAGGAATGGTTGATAGAGGTACCAGAAAAAGCAGATCCCAATGAAGACCAGTTTGCAAAGAAAAATAAGGCTAAGAAGGAGAGGGTGGCGAGAAATGAATACAACAGACTCAAGAACATCGCCAGAGCTCAGAAGATCAAGGTGCCAGGCATGGGGCTCGCACCCACCCCTCATCAGTCAAAAGCAGAGCTGGCACAGGCTGTGAGTATTGCCAAGGTATCCACTGCCTCTGTGGGTAAATTTCAGGAGAACCTGCCCAAGGAGAAAACACCAAAGAACACAGGGAAAAAGAGAAAATTCCAACCTCTTATTGGTGACTTTGGTAGTGAGAAGCAAAAACAGCTGGATTTATTGAAACTAATGGACAGTAAAAACCCACGGCTCAACATCACTAAAGCAGTGAATAAGCAAATGAGGGAAGAGGACATGGAAGCGGCTCGGGACAGAAGGAAGGCATTTGGAAAGAAGGGACACAGAGGAAACATGGCTGGTAAAGGAAAAGGCAAGGCTGGTGGAAAGGGAAAAGGTCCCAAAGGAAAAGCTCCCAAGGGAAAAGGACGTAAACCACCTATGAAGCATGGAAAGCGCTAAAACCTACAACACTGTGGACTTAAAACTTATAAGATTTTTAAAATATTGTATGTGAGGTGCCATGTCAGATATGGCAGGTGTCTTTATTATATGACTAGGTGCCTTGGTCCTGGACTTTGATTCTGTACAATATGTTACAACAGATTGTTTTCTTTTCCTTTTTTTCATTTGAATATTCAAATAATAAAATGTACAATTGTCATTGTTGCAGTGCTGGGAAATAACAGAAAAATGGTGTTTCCCCAAATGTGACTTTACATCTTTGAAGTATTCTTCTTCATGTGATATTGCAATAAATTTAAAACATCAGCAGAATCATTTCTTATGTCATTTACTATTATTTGTTATGTTTTTGCAGGGCTCCAGACTAACTTTTTTCACTAGGAGCACAGTGGTGCCCAACTGAAAATTTTAGGGGCGAAACCAGAAAATTTAGGGGCACACACCGTAAATCAACATGCTAACCAAATATTCACATTTCTACTAATTTCCACTGTATAACTAATAAATACTTGATGATAGATGCAGAAATTACAATGTGCTGTTTTAAATTCAGTGTCACATTTTATTGTGCACTTTTGGAAAAAAAGGTCAAATTTACTGGTTGCACATGTGCGACAGGATGTAAAATTCAGTGGCACACTCTCAAATTTTAGGGGCAAAATGCCACCATTTGGGGGCAGTCTGGAGCCCTGTTTTGTATATTTAGTATTTAAGCCACTACGGGACGGTTTCCCGGACAGGGATTAGACTAGTCCTAGACTAAAATAAATGTAAGAGCTGTCAAAACTGAAAACAACTTGTACTGACATATCTTAAAATACATCAGTTCCCTTTGTTTTGCCTCAAAATGCACACAAGTAATGCTTTTAGTATGGCATGGTTGTTAAAACTAGTACTATTTCCTAATTTAACTAAGGTCTAGTTTTGGCTTAAGCTTATCCCTGTCCGGGAAACCACCCCTACATGTTTAAGTTAAACACCTGTTGTTTCACAACAAGGAAGAAATTGACATATGTTTTCCAAAAATACATGCTGCACCAATTTTCTGGTTTGCATAAACTGTTCAAAAATGACAAAACTGTTAAATAATATGTCATTTATAAGGAACTAAACTAATGATCCAAGTACAAGAATGTGACTCAAGGCAGCCACCTAGATGTGTATTGGTGTATGACATCCACATGGCTGTCCAATAATTGTCACCAAAATCTGAATAATGGAATAATAATGCTTGCTGTCTTTATTAGTTTGACTTGATTGCTGTTAAAATTAAATAAGTCTCTAAAAACTTGATTTGTGATCACTTTATATAAAGACCAAAATAATTAGATGGCCTTAACTCTACCCAATCCATCCATCGTAAAACAAGACCATATGCTCAAAATATTGATGTGTCTGCGGAGTTGGCGCATCTTTCTATACAAATTAATATCTTGATTTTCACTCAATTGATGGATGGTGTTTGACCACTGACATCAACTCAGATCAACTGGGGAGGAGAAATGCCCATCTGTTGACTGGCTTGTAAAACTATTAGTCGAACAATAATCCCTACACCACGCCAATCGACAGAATTTAGGGCACCATTTATGTCAAAATCAATTAGTGCTGGTGATTTGAGAATGCAGGGTATGTATGGTAATTATATTATCCCTATATTTATAAGATAAGAGGAAATGGGCCATTTATATTGCTGTATTAAATTTGTAAATTGTAACATTTTAATGCATGTGTGATCATTTCAGATTTAGGCTATTTCAAAGTACAAAATATGCAGGTTGATTTTGAATTGCAAGCTTTTAAAGGGATAGTCCACCCAAAAATGAAAATTCTGTCATCACCTTTTGTGGACCCTATTCACTTCCATAGTAGGAAAAAGAATACTATGGAAGTACATGGGGTCCATGAATGGTTTGGTTCAAACATTTCTCAAAATATCTTCCTTTGTGTTCATCAGAACAATGAAATTTATACAGGTTTGTAACAATATTAGAGTGAGTTAATTATGACAGAATTTTTATTTTTGGGTGAACTATCCCTTTAATCTATCTTACATGTAATTCACAATCTAACCACTAGATGGTGGTAACACACAGCCACTTTCCTTTGGCCTCCTTTGCTGATGGAGAGTTATCTTCTTCCACCCTGAAGCTATTTTGGGGATTTTCGCCTGGATTTGGCCTACCCAATTTCAAAAGCTTCCCATACCCACATGCAGAGGTTTACATACAAAAGTTTGGTATCATTTTACAGGAAACCCTTTGAAATTACATAAAACACTGTTAAAAGTGCTAAACTTGGTTGTATGTGATGTCAGGCCTCTAATAAACACAAAAATAAATAGGCGCTTTTTATGTTTTTTTTCTAAAGTTTTTATTTGAAAGTATATAACTCTGGTCCTGGGTATCTCAGGTCCCTGCAGACAGTTTTGTTTGATTCCAGCAATTGTCAGCTTACAGAGGAAAAAGGAATTTTTTCTCTATCATAATCTATGCAAAAGTTATTTTACTCCAACTGATGGGAGGAATAATACGCTTATGGTGTACAATTTCTGCCAAAAAACATTTGAAGTGCTCCCATAACCACATACAGTGGAATAAATGCAATTTCTTTATATCATTTTAAAGAAAACCCTTTGAAGTTACATAAAAAGCTGCTGTTTGTGACAAATATTGTTATTTATGTTGTTTTTCATATGATGAAACACCAAATTTTATTTTTTATGTTGTAAACACTGTCTTTGATAGTGTATAACTCTGGTTCTGGGTGCTCTAGCAGACTGCAGACAGTTCTGGTTGTTAGCAGCAGCAGACAGTAAACACCCAAAAAAAGAATGAACTCTTTATCATGTCGCATTCAAAAGATATTCTTATTTTACTAAAGGGTGCGGAAATACATTTTTCATAAAAATATTAATTTTTTGTTTTGCACATATAATAAAAAGCTAGGGATTAATTATGCAAACAACCAAAGAAAATGCTGTGAATGGACTCATTGTTTAGAGTAGGACCTAAAATAAAAGATGGTGTATCATTTGTGGCTATATGTGCTATCTGAGGCAGTTCACACTCAAGTTTCACATATGTTTACAAAAGACCATTTTTTACCTTATTATTCATTCGATGATTGTTGGATATGTGTTGATATTAGAACAAAAATAACGCTGTAGCCTTATTCCTGAGAGTGAGAGCGTTCATTTGATATAAGACTTGCCCATGTTTGTCATTTTTGAAAAATATGAAATATGTGAATATTATATGATATCAAAAAATATTGGGGGGGTGATAGTGTAAATTAAGTGTAAATAACTTTCTTACAGTAAAAGGTATGTCAAAGTGATGCATATCTGCAGAAAGTAGAGACTCTAAGCTTTCAAACAGTATCTCATATGTGTTACTGGGGTCCATGACGGAGCATTAAAGATTAAAAGAATCTTTTATATTAAGTCAAAATACGAAATTTTGGACCCGGGACAGGGTCCTCAGGGTTGAAGAGGTTATGTCATTTAGAGGGCTCCAGACTGCCACCAAATGGTGGCATTTTGCCACCAAAATTTGAGAGTGTGCCACTGAATTTTACATCCAGTCGCACATGTGCGACCAGTAAATTTGACCTTTTTTTTGTGATGTGACACTAAATTTAAAACAGCACATTGTAATTTCTTCATCTGTGATCAAAGTATTTATTAGTAATACAGTGGAAATTAGTAGAAATGTGAATATTTGGTTAGCATGTTGATTTACGGTATGTGCCCCTAAATTTTCTGGTTGCGCCCCTAAAATTTTCATTTGGGGGCCATGTGTGCTCCTAGTGAAAAAAGTTAGTCTGGAGCCCTGATTTACTTTATCTAAGCACGAGGAAGGTACTATGGGGAAGAAATATAAGGTCCTATGTGTGCCTGCAGAATATCCCATGTGCTCCACATAGACACATATATTTGCACAAATGACAAACTTAGCAAGGCAATTAACTTATCCCATGTGTGCTCCACAGGGATATAATTGCACAAACAGTGACACAAAAGCCTTATCAGTTAAAAACATATTTATAAATAAAAAAAGGTATGATCATAATCTTTATAAGTACTTTGTACTTGCATAGGCTATGTTTTAAACAAAAAGAAAAGTGGTGCATCTGAGGACAGTGTAAGGATGGATCTGGTTTGTTTTTCTTTGTGACATGTTAAGCTTTTGTTTATATCCCCAGAGGGATGAGCTCACTCATAATGGCAGAGGCTTTGGTTCAGTGCAGGCTGGGAGTATACTGATCCTGGGGGAGGGCGCCGGGTGAGTATGCCATCATACATAATGAGTCTGCAAATTACAGATCTTTACGCCCGCCTTCCCCCACTAACACACATATGGGCAGCTGCTCAACCTCTCAGTATACACTCCCCAAACAGGTGGCTCATCTCGTAGCTCATTAGCTTACAATGCACACCCATAGCACACCAGCACTGATCAATTCTTGGTCTGCTTGCACAATGCATTCTCCCAAAGGACTTGCAGAGTTTTGTTTGTATGCATTACAGTGGCCCCAAAATGTGCCGACTTAAGTCAATTTAAAATATGTATGTTTCATTGCATAGATTGACAAAAAAGCTAACTTGGAGGTATCTGCAAACAGATGATTATAGACCTTTTCGGTTATTTTTAACTAGAAATGCACAGATGTATTGACCAATAGTCCGTATCGGCAGATAAAAGCAATTTTTCACACTATAAGCTGATAGTTTAAAAAAAGCCGATAGTCATGGCCGATCCTCAAAAGAGAACAGGTAAATGCAATGAATTTGAGCTCTCTGTATAGAAAATGTAAAGAAACACCACTAGCTTAATGTTCAATACTTTTTTACAGTCTATGGTTCAATATTAATGGTCATTATAATTTATATGAATAAATATCATTCAGAAAAGGAAATCTTCAGAATTTAGTTAATGCAAATTAATATAATCACCAAACGTTTGGTATCGGCAGATAGCAGTCTAAATAATCGGTATCGGGGGAAAACTTTTATATCGGTGCATCTCTAATTTTTTGTCAAATGGTCCGAAGATAATTTTAATGGATGTATGAAGTTCACATGTGTCCTATCACAGATATAGTTTATTATATTAAGTTTTAAATCTAATGTTTAAATCATTTTAAAAGAAAAATATATGGGGAGTCGACTCACCAAAGCTCCAAAAGGATCAACACATTTTTGAATAATAGACATTTTTTTGATTTTGGAGATTTGTTGTGCCGACATTACATATATTATTCTAATATGTTTTTTTTTTTTTTTTTTTTTTTTTTGTTAAGCACCCACTTTAAGTCAATGTGCCTGCTTTTTTGTAAAACACTTTAAAAAACACTGAGTATGGGGTTCCACAAATCTGACAACAAAAAGTGTCCAAATACAATTTTTTCAAATTTTAACACAACTTTTTATTAAATGCTTTGCTTGCTTATTATTTTGCTTCATATGTTTTTTGTTTTTAAATAAAGGTTTGAGATGATAATTAGTTAACCAAAACTGAATTTCTTAGTATTTTCTTTAATGTTTTCCAATACAAATATCTCCAAAAAAAGTGAGATACATTTACTTGATAAGCAACATTATCTACACATTAAGTTTTATTTAAGTAAGTTTATGCTTAAATCAAGAAAAAAATCTGCCAGTGGGGTAAGAAAAATAAACTTGCATTTAGTTTTACCTCTTTATTACACCCTAAAAAAATTGTGTTATTTTCAACCCAGCGTTGGGTCAAAAAGGGACAAACTCAACCGATAGGGTTGTAATATAATCTAAGATGAGTTGTTTAAACTAAAAATGCTGGATTAATTAAACCCAATGGCAGGAAAATAACCCAGCATAGAGTGTAATTTTTCACTCAAGTGTATTTTTCTTAACTCAAATACTAAATAAGAAACCTATTTTTGCTTTAAAGATGTTTCTACTTTTCTCTGGCTTAAGTGTCAAAATATGTCACTGTATTAATTTTAGCATAAAATAAGCAGGATATTCAAAAATCTTTGCTGCCTTAAATTTTTAAGTTTATTCAACTCCGATTTACAAGTCATTTCAACGTTCAATTGTTTATCTTGACAAGAGATGAGTTGCTACAACTTAAATGAAGTAGACTTATTTTAACTATATTTTATTAGTTATAACAACTTATAGTCAAGGTAAAATAATAGTAAGTTAAAGTGACTTGTAAATCTGAGTTGATTAAACTAAATGAAAAAATTAAGGAAGCAAAGAATTTACACAATTATGTCAAATCAACATATATTTTTATGTAACTTTAACTTAACAAATTAAGTTAAACAATTTCAAATCTTAAAATAGTAGGTTGAATTGACTTGCAAAACCAAGTTGTTATTGATATCTCAACACAGCCTTTTAAGTTCAACTGAAGCCCTTTCCATGACCTTTGTCTTTATTAACCGGTAAGAAACGGTGCCAGCACAATTTCACACTTTTCACTTCTTTAATGCCAGTGTGAATTTCTGGGTGGCGATTTTGGGGGCTACTGTGCTCTTGTAGTCAAGGTGTGGATGATTAAACTATGCCATGGTCATTTGTTTGGTGACAGTCCCTTCTACACAAATCATAGAGCTGTGCTGAACAGCCTGTCACTTGTCTCATTTTGTCAAAGCGTCGGAATCTGGGTCATCATGAATAAACAGGCCTTTGTGCTTGTTGTTTCCTTTTTGTGTCCTCCAGCAGTGGTAGGCTACACATCCCCCAGGGGGAGTACAGAGGGGAGGGTGCCTTCCTGGCACTCAGATGAGAGGCCAAGCCTCTGACTGCTGCACACAGTTCTGCCAACTTACTCATCCAAGCTCTGTAGGAAAACCCAGGGGCCACCAATGGGGCTTTTGAGGTCTATTGAATGACTCTTACCTACAGGGCTGTACAGAGGCTGTATAGAGAAGTAATATAGCTGTATGCTTTACAATAACTTCATCCCTGTAATATTTCATTTCTGTTGGTTCAACATAAAAAAGTAAGATACCTGGTTGCCTTAGAATTTTGAGTTCATTCAACTTAGAAATTATTAGTTGATACAACAATTTTCACTCAACCTTTTTGAGTTAAAATTTTTAAGTTGTATTTTTTCACAAAAAATAAATAAAAAAATATTATTAACAGTGTATAGTATTACTGTATGGACTAGTAATGAATGTCCATATTTGATCCAACCATGAGTTCAATCAACCTTGCATGAGTAAATTTACTCCAAACGATTAGTCATGTTTAAATTTGACTCAACTATGGGTTAAAACAGCACAAGGTTTTTGAGTGTAAATGTACTCTAGATTTAGCCTTTTGTATATATTTGATCGTTTCGGGGATTGTTTATACATCTGCAACATTTTTTAGGTAAACTGTTACCCTGGCGTATGAAGGACTTTTGTCCTATTGTATTTAACCACTTAAAATGGAATGTAAATAAGACATATGAGCATTACCCTTAAGGTTATACATGCACCATTTAGGTACAAATATGTATACATTTGGTACCAGTATGTACCTAAGGTACTAATATGAACTCTTTAGGTGCAAAGCTGTACTTTTTGAAAGGGTACTGCCCCAATGACAGCTGGGATGCATATTTTGACATTTTTTTTAGACAGTGAATGTAGATATATTGTTTCATATATTGTCTACAATACATTTCCTATTCTTAAAGTCAAATATGCACTTTAACCTCTTCAACCCTGAGGACCCTGTCCCGGGTCCAAAATTTCGTATTTTGACTTAATATAAAATGTTCTTTTAATCTTTAATGGTCCGTCATGGACACCAGTAACACATATGAGATACTGTTTGAAAGCTTGGAGTCTCTTCTTTCTGCAGATATGCATCACTTTGACATATCTTTTACTGTAAGAAAGTTATTTACACTTAATTTACACCATCACCCCCCCCCCAATATTTTTTAATATCATTTAATATTCACATATTTCATATTTTTCAAATATGACAAACATGGGCAAGTGTTATATCAAATGAAAGCTCTCATTCTCAGGAATAAGGCTACAGCGTTATTTGTGATCTATTATCAACACATATCCAACAATCGTTGAATGAATAATAAGGTAAAAAATAGTCTTTTGTAAATTTATGGGAAACTTGAGCGTGAGCTGCCTCAGATAGCACAGATAGCCACAAATGATACACCATCTTTTATCTTAGGTCCTACTCTAAACAATGAGTCCATTCACAGCATTTTATTTGGTTGTGTTCATTAATAATCCCTTGCTATTTATTATATGTGCAAAACAAAAAATTAATATTTATATGAAAAATGTATTTTCACACCCTTCAGTAAAATGAGAATATCTTTTGAATGCGACATGCTAAAGAGTTTTTTTGGGTGTTTACTGTCTGCTGCTGCTAACAACCAGAACTGTCTGCAGTCTGCTAGAGCACACAGAACCAGAGTTATACACTATCAAAGACAGTGTTTACAACATAAAAAAGAAAATTTGGTGTTTCATCATATGAAAAACAACAAGAAAATTTGTCACAAACAGCAGCTTTTTATGTAACTTCAAAGGGTTTTCTTTAAAATGATTTAAAGAAATTGCATTTATTCCACTGTATGTGGTTATGGGGACACTTCAAATGTTTTTAGGCAGAAATTGTATACAAAAAGGGTATTAATCCTCCCATCAGTTGGAGTAAAATAACTTTTGCATAGATTATGATAGAGAAAAAATTCATTTTTCTTCTGTAAGCTGACAACTGCTGGAATCAAACAAAACTGTCTGCAGTTAGCTGAGGCACCCAGGGCCAGAGTTGTACACTTTCAAATAAAAACTTTAGAAAAAAACCACCAAAAAGCGCCTATTTATTTTTGTATTTATTAGAGGACTAACAACAAATACAACCATGTTTAGCACTTTCAACAGTGTTTTATGTAATTTCAAAGGGTTTCCTGTAAAATGATATCAAACTTTTGTATGTAAACCTCTGCATGTGGGTATGAGAAGCTTTTGAAATTGGGTAGGCCAAATCCAGGCGAAAATCCCCAAAATATCTTCAGGAAAAAACTTGTTGCTCAATGTTTGTTCAGTAAACATCTCAAATTTGTCATCTGAAAATATACTGTACATCAAACACTGAAAAAAATTATTCATTCAATAAACTCAATTTTTTAAGGTAAGTGGTTGCAATCAATTTATTTAAGCTACATTTTTTTTTAAAAATGTACATTTTAATTTTTTTATTTAACACTTAAAAAACTTTTGTTTAAATGTGGCTTAAATAAATTGATTGCAACCACTTACCTTAAAAAAAACGGAATTGAATTAAACATTTTTTTCAGTGAATCTAAATATATCAAGTAATATAGTCAGTGGCATCATACACCCAAATAGCAATTATCTTCTTACAGGTCAGTCTGGCTTCTTCTCTGGAACAGACATCCAACACAATCTTTCCACTTCAGTCTCCATTCATACGCATTAAAAGATTAACTTTTTGCTACCGTTTCCTTTGAATCAGCTCAAGTGACTTATCTCATATTTTAGGTTAATAAGGTGCCTCGGCCATCTGCTAAGCCCATCTTACTGCTCACAGTAAGTACACTTTCTCCTGGCCCCTAATTCAAGGCTCTTATAAACATTCATTAGCACTAATCCACTGATGGGGCGACTGTTGATGTCACATCATTGTTCGACCCATTTATCTACTTGTGGGCTCTAAAAAATTGCAAGACTAAAAATTAAGATGACATGGTGAGTTCATCTCACGGCACCTGCTCACCAGAGCTCACCTTGGGGAACAGCTGGTGTTGTGATTGTCAGGTCAAAAGAATGAAATGGGTACAGAAAGACTACCACACCCACAAGAACAAGGTGTCCAAATTCACGACCACTATAACCAGGTGCCTCTTCCAAAAAAGCTAAATCCCCACATTGGGTTTCATTATCAGATAGCAGCTCTATTAAAACATAACATATGTGAAGCACAACTCACTATACCTCTGTTTAGTCTATAAATCCAGTTAAATTATAGTACAGTATACAGTATAGTTATGTGCCTGGCCCCTACAACGTCCAAAATCTCAGCAGTCAGCCAGTTGACACCATTGGAAAGACTGACCCGTATTAATAACCACCTTTGGCGCTGAAGCACCATGCCTGCGTTTCCCGCCTGAAATGTGGGTGCTTGCCAGATGACTGGGTCTGTCAATGCAGCAAGAGCCTACCATCTGCTGTCTACGGCACACAATGGCAGGCAATGTGCACATATACCCAAGGGAGGGGCTTCACGGGATGAGCTTGTACCACATGTTGCATTGGGACACACGCACACACATGAGTGCACACATGCCTGGTTTGCATGCATACTATTATTCTTCTGCTCACAAATGTATACAAGCCTTTTGTCAAATCGAATAAATATGCAAATGGATGCATTTGTACACACATTTTAATGTATGCTAACATTTATTAGATTTTATGGTTCTGTGCATTTTAAAAGTATGGTGGAAAACCATACAGCTCGAAGAAGACAATCTTATGAACCTTTATTGTCTATTAAAGGGATAGTTCACCTTAAAATTAAAATTCTGTCATCATTTACTCATCCTTATGTTGTTTTAAACATGGTTATGTATGAATTTCTTTTTTCTGATGAACACAAAAGAAGATGATTTGAGAAATGATGGTAAACACACAGCAGATAGTGACCATTGACTTCCATTAGAAAAAAACATATGATGGAATTTAATGGGTACCGTCAACCAGGGGCGTGCACCATTTTTTTTAGGGGGCACAGTGTGCAGAGCTTACAGAAATTTGTGCATACACAGAGACATCAAACGAAATATTATAGAGCTTTCTTTTCCATGGCACGCTCCTGCCTTCATGCAAAAACCTCCAAAATAAAAGTGTTGACTAACTTTCATATCAAATACAATTCAATCGAAATAATTACATATTGGCATCATATTTACATCTGAAACAGCATTTTTTGTTTATTTACGTTTTGTTTAATGACTTGTTTAATTATGTCATTAATTCATTGTCCTATACAATTAATGTAATTTTAAATCCATAACGTATATAAACAACGAAAATTACATAAGCTATATCCACGTGATTGAGTTTAATGTTCAATAATTATTAAAAAAATATGTTAAGATAAAATTATTAAAGAAACAGATTTTTGCATTCAAGTTTACCTCACATGTGTGATTTCGCGCCCCCGTGAACTCTGGCGAACTTTGGCATTGTACCAAGATTAATCTAGAAATCTCTTACTAACGTTGAGACGGTCACATTTTAAACCATACATTTTCTACACAGAAGAGGTTAACTGCACATTACCGTAATGGGGTTTGGAAATGTTGTGAGCGTTTCTTACACGTTTAAGCAAAATGCAGAAGCAACTGCAACGAGCGCTCAGACGCTGATGACGTCTGCGACTGCGCTGACTGCAGCGCCTGCCGCCAGAATAAAGTAATGTAACACGATCAAAACACTATCAAAATGGCAAAAATCTCTGAAAAGTGACAAGGATGCAGCACAAAATTAATAATATTTTGCATATTAAACAGATTAAAAGACAAGTTACAGATTAATGGACACTGCTTTGATTTTGAGGTTGCATGCAAAATCCATTTGGCTCAAAAAACCGAGGGGGCATGACGCCTCTGCCGTCAACTGTGTGCCTACCATCATTTATCAAAATATTTTCTTCATCATTTATCACAATATTTTTATTCCTACTATGGAAGTCATTTGTCAGTATCTGTGTGTTGAACATCATTTCTCAAAATATCTTCTTTTGGGTTCATAAAAAAAAAAAAAATCATACCCCTGCTAAAAAAAAACAATAGACACCATCACAGAAATTCTATTGGTTTTATTGGGAATTTTATTGGTTCTAATGGAATATGGCCCAAAACACACTGCAGGTCTTTGTTGGTCCCCAATGGTATGTATTGGTTCTATGTATTGGTTCTAATGAAATATGGCCCAAAACACACTACAGTGTAGTGGTTTAATGGTAAAAGCTAATGGTTCCTATTGGTATTTAAATGGAAACCATTAGAATTTTCTCTAATGGTTTTATTGTTTTTTTCAGCAGGGACAGGTTTTGAACAATATGAGGATGAGTAAATGATAACAGAATTTTCATTTTAAGGTGAACTATCCCTTTAAAGGTAGATGCACTTAAAAAGAGCTTTAACCAGAGCTGTTAAATCGCAACTTGAAAACTTGCCTCTTTTGATCTTTCAAAACATATAAAACCATCACCAATAAAGCACTAGTACAGTTACGTTTAGAGCCAACCACAGAATAGAAGTAATTTTTGCCGCTTGCAGATCGATAATAAACTCTATAAAAGTCAGGGCCTCAAAATTAAACTTCTTTCTGAATGTACACATCACTGTCAGAGAGTACAACAGGTGTTTGTTTTGGGTTGAGCCAGAAATGGCTTCAGTAGCCATCAAGCACACCGTGCACTGTACAAAAGCCCTAACCAGCCGACCGATTTACCCGCAGTGGCCCTTTGACACCACTCAAGCCTGCGATGGCCATCTGAGAAATACAATAGGAAAGTGTTCTTCGACTTTGAAAGAAACATATAAGAGCACATGTGTTATGGGCTTGTAATGGCCGTCAACAGCAGAAGGCATGTCACCGGGGCCTTGCGCCCCTCCATTCAGGGGAAATTGAGTGAATAGGCTTGCAAAACCAACAGACATAAGGAACAATAGAACCAAAAGACATTATTTCATGGGCGAGTGGGCCTCTTTAGATAGAGCAGCTGACCTGTGGAGAGCCGAGTTGTTCAGGGAGGGTGTGGGTCCGTGGACCCGTGGGGCAGAGATTTGCGGCACCCCCCGGCCCGGCGACAGCAGTCAACTCGAGAGACCTCGGTCTCTATTAGGGCTTTGTGAGGAAGCTGAGGACTTTGATGAATGAGAAGGTGATCATTACCTGAAGACTGAAGTCGTGGGGAGAATGTAAGAGATGTCAATCCTAAAGTTAAAACTGAATCAGGTTTGGGGTGCCATTTATATAATGACCCTGTAGGTCGGTAAAAAGTATGAAAAAGTATGCAGTGAAGGTTGCTTTGAATAAAAGCATCTGCCAAATGCAATGTACGTCACAACCTTTTAAGAAAAATGCAGAAGCGTCACTTTCGAAAAGCATTTATTTATTTATTTTTAGGTATGTGAATGAGAACATATGAGGCTATTGGATGGATTTGTTGTATTATCAGAAAAGCAGGTTATTGTCAAGTACATAAAATATATTGTATGATACGTGAACGTGCTGTTTGCTTTCATGCATGTACATTTGCTACATTTCCTCACTTCCACCAACATATAAGCAGTTAGAACGTAAAAACAGGAAAATACATGACAAACAATTATACATACCAAAATAAGGAACAAAATATCTTTAGGTGGTTATCTACAATGTTACAATTTAGATTTGTTTGTTTTTTTTACAAATATGGTGCAGTCAGAGATTATTTGCACAATGTGTAGACTTCAATGTAGTAGTGTTTTAAATACAAATGGTCAGTCTTTGTGTTTTAAAAAGATTACAGTCGCATAAAGTAACGTTTTACAAAGCATCATACTTAATAAGACCAATGTGTTAAGTTAGAATCGCTCTAATACTGACAAAACCTTTAACATTGGAGTCTATATTTGCCCCGACTAAAGAGGATCAATGCAAAACACCTGGAACTAGTTCACATGAGTACAAAATAAAAAACAAAAACATATGAGAGCAAAGCAACTACTCTTCCTTTAATAGACGTGTACGTGTCCATTTCTGCCGTAACTGTCAGTAGCAGCGAGTAAAACCTTACATACATTCGCCAGAGTGCCAAACTCTGTACATTTACACCATATATTCCTTCAGATGTCAGTGTTTTAATGATATGTGTCAGTACATTCAGCCACCAACAAATCCCTACATACAGCAAATTGTAAACACTACAGGGAGGGCATAAAACAAAATAGATACAATAGACGAACCAACAATTATACATTTAAAAGTGCAATTTTCCTACTTGAAACATATGGAGGCTGAATGCTGCTTGGTCAACCAAATTGGAGGATGGATGCAAGAAATTAGTAGCAGTGTTATGAAAAAAAATGTGATGGAAGGAAGTCAAATCCTTAATGGAACGGAAATATAATTAGATATTTTCTTTATATCTTTGAAATAAATAAATTAGTAAAAATTTAATAAATAGAACCTACAGCTTTAAATGAACAAATCTGTTCTTGGAACGGGTTACTTATAATGCATCGATATGGGTACCAAGCATGATTTCGGCTAAATTTCACGAGCAGCGAAGATCCTGGATCGAGTCAGCGATGTTACGTCTCCAAATGCATTTCAACAACCTTCACTTCAAAACAGATAAGACCCTAAAAATTGTGCGGTACCTTCCAGTAGACATTAACTTATACAATACATTCAGTGAGTGTCCTACTCAGAATAACGAATAAACATCGGGGTGGAACCTGTTACGCTTGGAGCGGAAACGATTACGTTGCAAGTGCTATCTAGTTACCCATCAACACCGTCGCTGCTCCGCACCCTAACAACCAACCACAGTAGTGCAACACTGCTAGTGCTCCCTATGCTTAACACCAGTCTATACAATTCTATAAAAAGCTTAAAAACAATCCCTAAAAAGTGTTTAGCCCTTAAAATCAGCACTGTCTATAACTAAAAACGTATGGGATTCATCTCAATGTTAAAACGCTGTAAGCTACATTCTGCCAATCTAGTGCTATATAAGCAGGAAGTCAACCAGCATGCTTTTTGCTATGACTCCGCGTGAGTCTTTTTAACCCAAGCAGTACATTGTTACATCAGTAGGTATTTAGCATAGTGACTGTTTGGGTTCCCTACACATCAAGATTGTCTAGGAGGTTAAGAGTTGGCGTGATGGAGGAAAGTACAGCGGGTGATGCTCAAAGGACGAGAGCTCTGGAAATGCAGGTGGTGGGGTTTAAGTATCGTCTGGCCTGCTCGGTCATTATCAGCTGATCCTCAGTTTTACCAAAGACCACCGCCTCCCACTGGTTGTTGGCCTGCTGGGTGGAAAAAAAGGTTTTGATTGTCCATTTGTGAAAATAAAGTAGCATCCTAAATCACAAAGAAAATCAGTCAATGGTGCTTATGTTTCCTGCTTTATTACAAATATCTTTCTTTGTGTTCAGCAGAAGAAATGTATACAGGTTTGTAACAACATGAGGATGAGTAAATTAGTTTTTTGGTGAACTGTCCCATTAAAATGTATTTGGTGCAATGACCAATGGCACAGATTTGTTCTTTGTTGTTGTTTAGAGACTTGTTGTAAGTTACCGGCATGGGGTTTTGGCATGTTGGGCTCCTCTGGGTCATGGTTTCTCTCTTGCCTTGAGGGCTAAGAGAGCAGAGAACGGGAAGTGAAGTCTTCAGAGATCCAGAAGAGCAAGAGATCTCCTCTCTCTTGGTTAATGGCATCATGAGCATGGCTCTGGTCAGCATAGCATCACCGTCAGACTATGAGAAATACAAATTATACATGGTTTGTAAATTATTGCTTAACATCAATGATACTTTAGGAGTTTTGGATTTATTTGTCACTAGTTAGGAAAGTAGGAGAATGTTCTTACCGTTCCATTGTTGTTCATCTGCTGTTGGGGAAACAGCTGTACGTTCAAACAGTCTTTTCCCCAGTTGTCCAAAGCCAGAGACTTTCTTACTTTTCTAGCAGGAGCTTCCATCTGCTGTAAAAAAATAAATAAAAAAACACACAAAATGAAACAGTGTTTCATTTATGAGATGGAACGTCAGACAAAAGCTGGTGAAACATAAAATGTGGCCATTACCTCATACGTTCTGTACTGAAGCTGGTTCTGTTCTTGTGTGAAGATGTCAGACCCTGTTTCCTCTTTAAGAACCTCTCTGATGTCCTCCTCAAGATGTGCCAGCGGCTGAGGCTGAACACACCAATGGAATAAATATAGCAATGCATTAACAACTAGTAGTGAATATACTGTACAACATTTGACATGGTATATCTCCTGAAAGCATTTTAAAGGAACACGCCCAGATTTTGGGAATTTAGCTTATTCACCGTATCCCCAAGTGTTAGATAAGTCCATACATACCTTTCTCATCTCCGTGCGTGCTGTAACTCTGTCTGACGCAGCCCCCGCTAGCGTAGCTTAGCACAAAGTCTGGAAGTGAATGGCTCCAGCTAGCAAACTGCTCCCAATAAGTGACAAAATAACCCGAACATTTTCCTATTTATATGTTGTGATTTGTGTAGTCACACCGTGTACAAATAACAAGGTGATATGAGACACAGCGATCTTTTAACAGTATACATACTGGGAACTATATTCTCTGAAGATGAAGCACTGCTACATGGGCGGAGTGATTTGCACAACTCTGACCGAACTCTCTGCTCCTCACCAGGGGCTTCTTGGGTGCTGCGAGCAAATCAATCCGCCCACGTAGCAGTGCTTTGTCTTCTGAGAATATAGTTCCCAGTATGTAGTGTTTAAAGATCGCTGTGTCTCATATCACCTTGTTATATTTACACAGTGTGATTATACAAATCACACTATATAAATAGGAAAATGTTATTTTGTCACTTATTGGGAGCAGTTTGCTAGCTGGAGCCATTCACTTCCAGTCTTTGTGCTAAGCTAAGCTAGCGAGGGCTGCGTCAGACAGAGTTACGGGACGCACGGAGATGAGAAAGGTATGTATGGACTTATCTAACTGTGGGGGATACGGTGAATAAGCTAAATTCCCAAAATCTGGGCATGTTCCTTTAAGAATATGTGACCCGTCACAATGGTCAGTTTTTTTAAACAAATAAGCTTTCCATTGATGTATGGTTTGTCAGGATAAGAAAATAATATGTGGCCGATACACAACTATTTGAAAATCTAGAATCTGAGGGTGGAAAAAAATGTAAATATTGAGAATATTGCCTTTGTTGTCCAAATGAAGTCTTTAGCAAAACGTATTAGTTATGATAAGTACATATTTTATATATTTACGGTAGAAAATTGACAAAATATCTATATGGAACATGATCTTTACTTAAATGGACACTAGACTTTTTTGGAATAATTTCCCAGCTCCCCTAGAGTGAAACATTTGATTTTTACCATTTTGGAATCCATTCAGCTGATCCACAGGTCTGGCAGTACCACTTTTAGCATAGCTTAGCATAATCCATTAAATCTGACAATCAAAAATGACTAAAGAGTTTTGACATTTTGCAACAGGGGCAATGATATTACGCAGGGCCCGAAAATAGAAAAGTCAAGTTTTAAATAGGAAAAATATGCAAACTCTTTGGTCATTTTTTAGCGTGATGCTAATGGTCTAATCAGATTTAATGGATTATGCTAAGCTATGCTAAAAAAGTGGTACTGGCAGACACGAAGATCGGCTGAATGGATTCCAAAACTGTAAAAATCAAATGTTTACTCTAGGGGAGCTGGAAAATGAGCTTTTTTTTTAAAGTGGATTGTCGCTTTAATATCCTAATGATTTTTGGCATTAAAAAGTCAACAATTTTGATCCATACACTGTATTGTTGCCTATTGCTACAAATATACCCACGCGACTTGGTGGTTTTGTGGTTAAGGGTCACATATGTCTGTGTTATATTTTACACTATATCAAATAAAAGAAATGAAAAATAATGTTCTAATATCTGTAGTTACTATATTTAAAAAGATCAGAAAAAAACTAGATATTGCATAGAAAGTATTTATACATGGTAGTATTTGTTGTAATGCCTTCTTTTCATGCTGATCTACATACTTATTTTTAACACTGTTTTATTACAGTACTTAGAAAAGAATGAGAATCCCCATTGAGTATATGAAAAATTATCAAAAAATGTAAACATCTAGATTATGTTAGGAGAATTTTGAGGGGACACGTTTCTTAAGATTCACCTTAACACTGCTTTTGCCTTTATAAATTGCATTGTCTTTAGGACTTACCACCATTCTTAATGGCCCGTGCATCTTCTCCTGGGCTGCCAGGGCATTTTTAAAAGGAGTTGGCGTTCTTGGAGTGTGGACCATAATGTTCTTGTGAACCTTTGGGGTCCTAAAACTGTGAAGACAAAATAATGTCATGAATCACTGCTTGATATTCTCAAACTGCAAAGAGATGAAAGAAAAAGCCTTACCCTGCATTTTCCTTCTGGTGTTTTGGAGTGGTCTCTCTCTGGTGGGGTGTACCAAGCAGACACTTTTGTCCACATACTGGGGTAGATGTAAGTGCAGGATTGTCCAAACTTAAGTGCTCACCGCCAGACACATTAAAAAACTATGTGGATAAAGACAAGTTTGAGTCTCAAACCACATTCTGGGTGTGGTTGTGATATCGGTATCATGATTGTGATCTTACCTGAGACGGTGAGAACGGCAGACCCTTTACCGGGGTGTTTTTTGGCGAGGTGCCAATGCTGACTCTGTAAGGGCTGCAGTTTCTCTCATCTGTAGGTGATCTATCTCCTCTTTCTCTTCTCTTCTTCCTCATCATAGATGGTGGTGGAGAGCTGAACCTGTTCACGCAGAGGTTAGATAGAGCCACAGACTTGCCTTGGTTCACAACAGCACACTGCCTGCTCATCTCTGGGACAGTGGGAGGATTTATTGGGTAGCCCAGGTTCTCTGTGTTCCTTTCCAGGCTAGGACAAGCCCGGGTGGGGTTAGTGGGCTTCGGGGAGGGGCCACCCTCAGATAGATCAAAGCCGGTCACATCACTCCAGGCCATGGGATCCTGCACCAACACCCATAAGAAAAATCATAGATGAGATCTATTTATTATCTCAGTGTTAACAAAGAGATTAACATTTTATGCTAGATTTGCAAAGTCGGCAATGATTGAGGCATCTCTTTCTTTAAGCACATCCTGAAAGACACTTGTTTAGAAATGCTCACCGAGTCAATAAGCTCCATGGTTTCTGCAAACTCTGGTATGGTCTCTAGTGTTGAGAGCACAGCATTGGCCTCAGCAGCCAGGAACTTGCTAGGAGAGACGGGTAGAGGCATAGCAGCAGGCTGATCCTCCTCTAATCGACACAGCTCCACCCCTCTCTCATCCAGACTATCTGTGGTATCTCCCAGCAGACTGTCTGACCAGCTGGAGTAACTCTCTGGGTTCTGCAATGGACCAAACCAGTTTTTTAAAGGTTTTAATAGTTAGCAAGAATCAACGTACAAAGATGAGTTGCAGTGATGTGGAGGACTGAGTTGATCGGAATAAAGTAGTATTTAGTATATTAATGGTTAAAACTTTGCTAACATTTAGAATATGAACATTTTCATGCAAACATGCTTTGTTTGCCGACTAATTAAAAACATTCATTTTTACCCAACCTACAAACAAAGCAAATAAACTTACAGTTGTACTTAGAATGCAGATTTCGCATTTCACTTCTAACCAGGTTAGACTTTTAACAAAAGTATTTTATCTGTCCACACAGCTTACTGTAGCTGAGCGGTTCTCAAACTTTTCGGCATGCTTTAGGGTAGACAAGGGGACATTGCCCCCCCAAAGAAACTGTATGACATAAACAATTTAAACTTGGAATTTTAATAAAACAAACATATTAAAAGATACAATGTAGTGCCGCTGCTTAGTAGCCTTATATTTCTGACATTTAATTATGCAAAATTTATGATGAATTAATGTATTTTATAAAATGTCAGAAAACTGCCCCCCCCCCCCCCCCCCGGCACCATCTTGCGCCCCCAGTTTGAGAACCACTGCTGTAGCAGGTTAGGACATGGCTACCCAGTCTCATATAGATGCGTATAAATAGCACGAAGTGTGAAAACTCGTGCAAAATATACGCAAAATTACTTTTTTGCGTGCATATAAAACGCCAGTCCTTCCTGTCCACTTAAAGGGACTTTGCTGCCATAACATGGCTGCAGGAGGCGCAATACTGTTATGTAGCAGCCGAAAATAGTCCACTTAGACTATTTTTCGGTCACTGCGTAATATCATTGTGCCTGCATGTTACAGCAGCAAAGTCCTTGATTATTACGCCAGAATGAGAGTATAGTTCCTAGCCATATTGGCCTAGAAAATCGCAACTTTTAATTTTCCATCAATCTTAATAAACGATGTAACCACAGAAGAGTCAAGTTTTAAATGGGAAACATACTGAAACTCTTTGGGTTTTTTTTAGCACGATGCTAATGGTCTAATCAGATTCAATGGATTACACTAAGCTATGCTAAAAGTGGTATCACCAGACCCGGAGAGCAGATAAATGTATTACAAAACATTAAAAATCAAATGTTTAACTCTAGGGGAGCTGGAAAATGTGCATATTTTAAAAAAGTGGAGTGTACTTTAAAACAGCGCATCTCTTTTGTTTTTTTAAAACCATTTTCGTTTGGGTTTAGGGTTAGATTTTATATTTGCATTAGGAGGTTATTTAATATACAGGTTTCTCCATGTTTTTGTCTGTTTTTAAGCCATGTTTGCTTGGAGTTGGGGTAAGAATTGGGGTTTGGGTTAGTATGTAATTTTATGTAACAAAAAGTTCTAACCCTAAACCCAAGCGAAAATGGTAAAAAATAGAAAAACATTGAGAAACCAATACATAAAACGACAAAAAATTGCACAATTTTAAGTGAACGGGAAGCACTGACGTATCACATGCACGCCAAATTGGAATTTGGCGTATGTGTTGCACGAGTTTTCACACTTCGTGCTATTTATACGCATCTCCGTGAGATTGGGTTGGACATGGAGTGTAATGCCGATTAAAGATGAAAGGACTGGGGAAAATAAAACATTAAACGTTTGCTAAGTTTTAAAAATAAAGTTAAAACTACAATAACATCAATAGCTTACAGTAAAAATACAATTAATATAAATAATAATATACATATAACTTTTTACAAATTAAGAGCTCAGATGCAAAATACTCACTGCATCGGACATGTTATCTTGTAAATGAGCATTTTTTTTAAAAATCTATTTATGTTTTAAACAGTTTAGGTTGAGTAATATAATTTTAATGGCAATAAAAAATTTATTAGTCAGTAATTAAAAAAAGCCTTTTTTTCCCACAAATGTCACTTGTCACCAATTTCATTGGTATTTAACAAATCTGACTGTCTTTCGGTGCAAAACCCTCCAAGTACATGCAATTAAAAAAAAAACTTCTGAATAAAGGTAAAAGATTTTGTCAATTCCGAATGTATTTAATAATCCGTGCAAAAACGTGCATTTTGACGTACATATGTTGTCGTTCATTTAGTTCTACTTCTGTGCACTGATAGGATTTTGCTGAAAAATCATCTGGTGTTTGATAAAATACGGCCAACAAACCGCTATTTCTAAATGGCCTGAGTCTGGGATTAAGCTGATTTGAAGCACCATTATCTCATTTTTGATGGTGTTGGCTTTTCGAAACTTTTGCATTTGAGCTCTTGACATGTAATTTAATTATAATACGCAATTAAATCATAACTTATGATAAAGACATTTTAAAAAAAAAGTTTTCTTCCATCAAAACATAAAGTTCAATAGTTCAATCCGATCACTGTGATGCTATAGGTTCTAGTTCATGATAGGAGGGTGTGAGGCAGGGAATGAGTGAAGGCAGGCAAGATTCACTAAGCACAGCTGGATATAAAGGTATGGGGGAGCAAGATGGGAATGGAGGGAGGCGATGGGATCTAAAGGGATCTACACTACGCGCACACACAATGTTTCTTACACGAGCGCCCGACTGTCTTCTGACTTCACCCTCAGCTGACATTAGCAACAGCTCTAGCTCCTTAATTCTTTTCTCTTTGTCTGGGTCGTCGTTGCACGGCTGTGAGGAAGAGGAACCGGGAGGAAGAGGCGGAAACAGAGACGAAGACACAAAAGTTTTACTGACAATTTATGAGGTCTTTATGCGGTCCTGAATTTCACCACGCAGAAGCACCTAGATTCATATACTGACTTTAAATGGATTACATCAGATGGTCAATTACACATCAAAAGTGTATTTTTGATCTTTCTACAGTGCATTTGTTGCCGGTGGTGAAATTCAGATGTGGACCAGTTTACACACCACACACATGCAGATTAAACAATTATACAAACAGTGATATGAGTTGATTTTTACATTTAAAGAGAAGATGGACAGACTTCTGAAAGCAGAAAGTTCAGACATACAGAGACTGAAGCATGCTGGAGAATGTGAACTGTGGGACTTACCGACAAAAAGCTAGAGACCTCAACAGTAAAGTTTTCCATACACTGGCCACCTTGTGAACCATACGGGTATCTGGGCAGCTGACAATCAACTTGAATGTTATTATTTGCCCATTTAAGCAGTTTTACCAAAAACATGTTAGCAATATTATCTCTAATCACATCTCAGGTATTCAAAATGTCATGCAATATTTCAAGTCAAGTACAATATGATAAATTATCACCTGTGATTGGCCACTCATGAGCATTTCATTTTGAGGATATTCCACTGATCTGGCTTTGGACTTTTTCTTCTGACCCGTGTGACTGCTGTAGCTCTTGCTGACTTCCTGCAAGTAACCTTCATGTTCCACCTTCCTGCGCATGGTGGAGTTCCAATGATTCTTAATGGAGTTGTCAGTCCTATAATAGTCAAATAAGGTCATTTTCTTTACTATACAGACACACTGTTTCACTGTATATTATGTGACGTAATGCATAAGTTAAAGGGATACTCTACTTTTTTGAAAATATTCTAATTAAAAGTCAAACATTTGAATTTTTCTGTTTTGGAATCCATTCAGCCGATCTCCAGGTCTGGCGGTATCACTTTTAGCATAGCTCAGCAAAATCCATTGAATCTTATTAGACCATTAGCATTGTGCTAAAAAAAGTAACATTGAGTACTAAGACCAATGGAAAGTTAAAAGTTGCCAACTATTGTGCCGATATGGCTAGGAACAATACTCTCATTCCGGCATAATAATCAAGGACTTACTGTTTTATCATGGCTGCAGCAGGCACAATGATGTTACGCAGCGCCTGAAAATAGTCCCATGCTATTGAAAGTAACCAAGGGGACTATTTTCAGGCAGTGCGTAATATCACTACGCCTGCTGCAGCCATGTTAAGGCAGCAAAGTCCTTGTTTATTACACCAGAATGAGAGTATAGTTCCTAGCCATATCTGCCTAAAAAAGTCATAACTTTTAATTTGCGTCGGTCTTAGTACACAATGTAACTACAGAAGGGTCAAGTTTTAAATAGGAAAAATATTGAAACTCTTTGGTTATTTTTTAGAGCGATGCTAATGGTCTAATCAGATTCAATGGATTATGCTAAGCTATGCTAAAAGTGGTACCGCCAGACCCGCTGAATGGATTGCAAAACGGTAATCAAATGTTTAACTCTAGGGGAGCTGGAAAATGAGCATATTGTGAAAAAAAGTGGAGTGTCCCTTTAAGCCAGATAGAAGGGTTGGGTCAATGTCCCAAGATACCTTCCAGGCAGAAGTTTTGAGATCTCTGCCCAGCGGTTGCCCAATCGCTTATGAGCTTCATAGATGATGCGATCTTCTTCCTTCGTCCAGGAGGATTTCTTCACCTCCGGGTTGAGGTGGTTGTGCCAGCGCTCTCTGCATTGTTTGCCTATGCGTCCCTGTAAGTGCTTAGCAATCACCGACCAGCGTTTGGGCCCGTACTTATGAACCAGCTCAATCACCTGTGGACACGTAGGGGAGGTCATCAGAAACAAGGTACAATCTTAACTGGATTAACTTCCATATTCTTGGGGTCACAGGGAGTGTTGGAGACTATGCCATCTATCTCAATTTTCCAAAATTCAGTCTAAATCTTCAGCAAATAAATGAACATTTTTTATTTTTAAAAATAAAATAACAAAATAACACACATCTTGCTATAAATTAATATACATTTTGTAATAATAAATAAGTAGGAAGATGTCCCTTTAAGTTTAGAACAGCATCTGGTCATGCAACATTTGAACATTGTGTTATATAACACACCATTCTTTACAAACAAAACTTTTCAGTTCTTCAGGCTTAAAGAGAGAAAGTAATGACATAATTTTATAATACCACCCCACCCAATTTTTCCCATTTCTCTATCCATCCATCTTTGTCCTGCTTGGAGGACACAGAACACCCGGCTCATCTTACCCTCTGATCTTCCTCTTTTGTCCAAGGTCCTTTTACCAGCTCCGGATTGAGCACTTTTTGCCAACGGTGCTGACATTGGCCATCTGTCCTTGTCTGTCAAAGTGCAACAAAATCCCACATCAACACCTGCAGCTCGTTGTATACACACCTATTATAACAGCTTTGCTAACACTAATAATACATTTAACGCCGACCACAGCAGTGCTGGTGAAATTCTATCTGGTCTGATCATTGCAACAATGTTATTTTGTCTGTAGCTAACTTCATATGTGGCCTATTTTGAAAGTAATTTAAGGTAATAATAACATTTAAAAGTATATATGCTGGCTATACTAGCATAGCTATAAATAAGCTATACTAATGTAGAATCATATTAAGGACTTAACTTACCGGAAAATAACCAGCGATTAATTTCCACCCATCGGTTCCATGTTGTTCAACAAGTTTCTTGAGCTTTTCATCCTGTATGAAAATAAAGGTCATGAGTCTCACTCTTTCTAGTTTCACCATATACTATCACCACCATACACTAAATGGTCCCTAGCTGTCACTGGGGCAGAACCCTTTAAAAATGTACACCTTTGCACCTGAAGAGTTAATATTACCTCAGATGTACACATTGCTACCAAAGATACAAATTCATACTGACTTTTATAAAGGGTACTTCTTGCATGGGACATTTTTTCTGACAGTATAACCCAAGTTTTTTTAAGTGTTACCCAATTCAAGAGTTGATGCCGATGTTACACTGCAATGAATGGAAACATGACCACATAAACACAATGTACCTCTTCTCGGGACCATTTAATTTTGCAGAGGGTCTTCTTAGAATTTTTGGGGTCTCTGCTTTCAGGGTCTGTAGAATGACGCTCATCATCCTCATCCTCGCTGGAGGCACAAAAAATGAAGAGGATACAGAAGAGAAAAGAAAATCTGTTTAGCAGAATAGACATGCATGGTTTGTTTCATCAGACAAACATTGTCTAATAAGAGCCATTATACTAAAACTGTCTGTCAGACACGAACCGTTGAACAGACAAGCATGATCACTCATCTGTAAATGAAGGATTGATAAAGGGGACATTTCACAAGACTATTTTAAGATGTTAAATAAATAAATTGGTGTCCCCAGAGTGCATATGTGAAGTTTTAGCTCAAAATACCCCACAGATCATTTATTATAACATGTTAAAACTGCCACTTTGTAGTTTTGGGCAAAAATGTGGCATTTTTCGGTATATCCTTTTGAATGCAAATGAGCGGATATAACACAAACACTGATCGCCATGATGGTGGTTTGATGAAATTGAAACTTAATTGTACTGTTAATTATTTTTTCTCTCTCCGCACTAAATGGCAGTGCCGTGGTTGGATATAGATAACATGATTAGATAACATGGCAGTATTATTTTAATAAAATCCCCTTCATCACAAAGGAAGCCAAATTGCAATGACCTATTTTTTCACATGCTTGCAAAGAATGGTTTACCAAAACTGGTACTGGGTTGTTGTTCGCACATTTTCTAGGTTGATAGAAGCACTGGGACCCAATTATAGCACTTACACATGGAAAAGGTCAGATGTTCATGATATGTCCCCAAGACTAAATCTTCCAATACAAGTAACTTTATATTTATTTAACAAGCAATTTGTCTATTGCATTGGTTTCTGAGTTGTGTATACTTTTATATGCATTTGATAAAAATAAATAAAAGAACAATTTATGTGTTTTTTTTTCCCGTGCATAAATGTAACCTGTACCTCAATTGGTAGAGCACTGCATTAGCAATAAAAAGCTTGTAGGTTCACTTCCAAGGGAACCCACAACTAAAAAAAGCATAGCTTGAACACAACGTAGGTTGCTTTGGATAAAAGCGTCTGCCAAATGCGTTAATGTAAATGCAAACTGAAGTGACAATGGCTGTGCAAAAGACGTCAGTCTATAGGAATCCCTTGTTGCCTGGAAACTTTTTACCCAAGCAGTGAGGTAGAAAGCATTTAATCAACACCATGCAGAGGATAAACGAGTCTCCCTAGGATACCAGAGCACAAACTTTAATGGAAAACCATTTATCCAATGCTAAAGGTGAATATAAACATTAACCAAGTCCTTAAACTTAATAACCGTGGAGCTAAAAAGGGCAAGTAAGATATCAAGGATGCCAAATATGCCACGACATTCAGAATTCCTTACTGCAATCTTAAACTGCAAAGTTGTGAGGAAGTATTTTTTTGGGCCAATGTCCAACTTAGTAAACTGGTACAAGTATGAAAGTTCAAAATCCTTCTAGCAGTGAAACACAGAGGCATGTTTCACACTGGCTCTCAGTAATACAGGTCACCTAATGAAAGAAGCGTTGTCAGGAAACATGCAAATTGAATTTAAGTATGATCTCCACCCTTCAGGAAGGGCTGAGGTGATGAACAACCCCATTTTGCTTCAGAGGTTCTAGTTATGCTCACTCAGTGATACCATGCAAACAAAATCTGTAACTTTACATTTTACCGAGGCAGATTAAGATCTACAGCTGGTAAAATACATTTAGACTTAAACTTCTATTCATTTGATAAATTGATCCACAAAAGTTATCAACCCCTAACATATATAAAGAACAAGGCAAGGGATGAAGCACGCACAACTAAAATATTCCTTAATCTATAAATAACATCATAGTAATGTTTCTCTTGCACCCTACAAGCAAGCTGTACACCACCTTTTTTTCCAATTTTCCAAGCGTCATTATTTGGAAAATCTGACTTGCATATTTCCATAAACCCAAGTGGATGTGAAGTGTTCATGGTCTGGCATTACATACGGATGAATATTCCTACTTGTTTGCTTCTTTATAGAGTTTTAAACTACTTGTGTATATCTCTGTATCTACACAAAACTCATTTGCTTTAAGTTTTTAACTTTTATCAGATGTTTTATGTAATAATGGATATAACAAGCATGCAAATTTTTTACACAAATTAAATTACCATCTGCTGTATACATATGCTGGTGGTTTGTAGTTATGCATTTGCTATAAAAGCAGCAGGGCCAAAGCGCCCTATTTAATACTATATAATTACATAATTTAATACAGTCTGTAACCATAGTTAATTTATAGTAAAACTAAAGGTACTATAGATTTACCATTGTCTCACTATAACAAAATTATAGTAAAACTATGGCTTTACAATTTAAGAGGTAATCAATTAGCCAAAAACATTATTACTACACTTTTACTATATCAAAACCATTATTTTTTTGATCAATCACCCTTTCAGATTAATCTTACCACTTAATTCATTTTTTAAACTGCAGTTAGACCAGTTTTGGTTTATTTCTGCCCTAAACTGATATTTGGTAGTTTGTAAAGGATCCGGTTAGCGTGCTAGTTATTCCTGCTGTACTATTTACAGTGACGCAGGTCAAGCTAACGGCTAGCATTTAGGCTAATTTATCATCGGTCTTATATTTGCCACTAAACATTCAGATTAATATTTGCAGATGTAAAAATTAAACAGAACTGTCAATTTGTAACATTAGTCCTGAACGTGAACTCGTTTGGATCTTGATCTAACTTGTTGGCCACATCATCAGCAGGTGCTACACGATGCGTCCGGGAATCTGACTGTCACTTCACGTTCAGTATCATAAATTGATACAGTTTAACGTGATCTTGAGCAAAATAAACATGAAAATATATTTGTTCTAAGCTACAATGTTCGTTGCCATTGAGACTCTGTTAGGAAAAAAACCCTGATCAAAATATTTTTGATAAACACGTTAACAAACATAATGTACTTATTGCGTATAATAACATGTGACGTGTATATCTGTACACGATCCACATTATTTTAATAATTCAAGAATTAAATTTCATTTAAGGCAGATTTTTGTAGATTTTGTGTTTGTTTACAATGCACTGAATAAAAATGTACCATCTCACCTGCGAGACTTCATGTTGGCCATGTCAACTGTGTTCACCTCTTCTCAAAGGAAACCGAGTTTAAAACATCCAATGTTGCAAATTTTCGTAAAATTGAAACAGAAAGCGATCTCAAGCCCACTGACATTTATCCACGCATGACACTGTCACGCATTGTCTACATCCAAGTATAAGATCCGTAGAGGCAGAGCAAGAGTCACATCCCCTTTAGCAATAAATAAAAGAGAAAGTAAAATTTCCTTCAAATATTAAATAATAAACGTCAATTCTCTATATTTTCCAGAGCGATCACAAAACGGTAAAGGAAGACAATCCACATATATATTCGTGTTAGTCAAGCCCGCCTTGAACACACACACCCCTCTGTACTGTCACTCTGGGTTTTCAGCGCGTGTGTTTTTTCCAGACATTCTGGTTCATTTTTTGTCCATCCCGCCGAATCTCGCGCCCAGCCTCTTTCCGGAAATGAGTTTGAATCGGCGCACGCGGCCTCGCTGCTGATTGGTTAGAAAGGGAGGGCGGGGAGCCCACTCTTTCTACCTCCTCTGTTTTCTGGACAGCAACTGGTCTGTGTCGCCCGGGCGATAGGAGGAGCGTTTGAGTTTATGCGGCGCTGCGCAGACTCATTGGCCTATGACACGAAGGTACCGCGAGAGCATTTCAAAAGCACAGCTCTCGCGGTACTTTTGGGTCATACGCCGATCGGCCTGCGCAGCGACTTTAATATGGTATGCTTGTCAGTCTGCGCAGTGCGGCATGTTTACATGCAATTTTACTTTAAATTACTTATTAATTTTAATAACTGCCGAGAACCTCGTATTTAATTTATATGTTTTAGGAGTGCTTTGGTGTTACATGCTTTGTTGACCGGTTTCTAATATTGTAAGTCAGGTTCTACATAGTAAAATAAGGTCCTGAAGACATGACAGCGCTCTCTATTATAAGTTCATGCTGCCCTCTTGCGGCTCTTTGTCATCATTTGTACGCTGAACCGACACAAAGTTTATAGACGTCATAACACATATGTACTTAATAATAAAGAAAAGAAATTGTATACACTACTTTAACATTTTATCTTGTTTTTAACTTATAATGGAATAATAATGACTGGCGATAAAGGAGAAAGATATTTTTATTTTTATAGTTTACACTTATTTGATTTTATAGTATGCGTTCTTCTTTGCGTAAATTTATGTTTTTTACTTTTGTGTCTTTGTTATTATATCATATTTGAGATACTAATTTTTGCCTGTTCATGTTGCACTTATTTTACTTTGCAATTAAAAACAAACATAGAAGGAAATAGTCTAATAAAAAACTACTTTTTGATTTACCTAACCTTTGATTTATTTTCCTCAATACTTCAGAATACTACTATAATAAATATAAAAAATAATTACATATAACATATTATTATATGTACAAAAATATAATGGTTAAACTTTATGTTTCCTGTAGTGAGACATTTTGTAAATTAGGTTACAATGGTTTTACTATAAACACCATAATACCACACTCTACAGTTAACTGTAATAAAACCATGGTTAATGTTCGTAGAGAAAAGAATGCATGGTTTGTGAAGATCAAAGCAAATGTTTAACTGTTCTGTCGCTAGAGGGCAGTGTTGTCTATTCTCCTTTACCACAGTTTTTTACGTGCTTCGTTTGGTCGCGTGACTGAATGTTTGGGAACTTCTGAACAAACGTCAGTGTGTCTTTCTTAGGGCTGTTCGATTCCGGATTTTTTGGAATCGATTCCGATTCCGATTCCTGTTTCTGGAATCGAAAGAATCGATTCCAAGAATCGATTCCTCACTGCTATTTTCGATTCTTTTTCTATACGAACAGTGTCTAACATTGGCCCGTCTTACCGTGCCACACAACGAGAAACACTCTATACCGGGCGTGTCAAAGCGACTGTTGCAAATCCATTTGTCCTTCCTATTAGATGTATTAATTGCGAGTCATAAATAGAACGAGACATTTGCTTAGGGGATTTGTCACGTCGTGCTTCCTGCGTCAGTTAGACAGTGTAAAGACTATGTTCACCATATACATATATGCGGTAGATTTTATTTACATGCATTCCTACACACACACACAATGTTTGTGGATAGATTTTTAATTTATTTGTGGCAGCCTACATATATTTCATCCAATATCATAAAATAGCAAAAATTCCTAAAAGCATTTAAACCTAAAAACAGTTCAGGAACAGACTCATTACACATACAAACTTTTATGCCCTTACACACAGAACACTTCACTTTTTGAAAATATGCTCATTTTCCAGCTCCCATAGAGTTAAACATTTGATTTTTACGGTTTTGGCAGTACCACTTTTATCATAGTTTAGCATAACCCATTTAATCTGATTAGACCATTAGAATCGTGCTAAAAAATAACCAAAGAGTTTTGATATTTTTCCTATTTAAAACTTGACTCTTCTAAAACAGTCAAGTGTTAAATAGGAAAAATATTGAGCAACTTTCGTCATTTTTGAGCATGATGCTAATGGTCTAATCTGATTCAATGGATTATGCTAAGCTATGATAAAAGTGGTACCGCCAGACCCGAAGATCAACTGAATGCATTCCAAAACAGTAAAAATGAAATGTTTAACACTATGGGAGCTGTAAAATGAGCATATTTTCAAAAAAGTAGCGTGTCCTTTTAATAAATAAAACTTTTTTTAGGCCTTTACACATGGAACCTTTTAGGCCATACACAAAATCTTTTTAGGCCTTTACACATGGAACCTTTTAGGCCTTTACACACGGAACCTTTTAGGCCTTAACACATAAAATCTTTTTTAGGCCTTTACACATGGAACCTTTTAGGCCATACACAAAATCTTTTTAGGCCTTTACACATGGAACCTTTTAGGCCTTTACACATGGAACCTTTTTTTAGGCCTTTACACATGGAACCTTTTAGGCCATACACAAAATCTTTTTAGGCCTTTACACATGGAACCTTTTAGGCCTTTACACATGGAACCTTTTAGGCCATACACAAAATCTTTTTAGGCCTTTACACATGGAACCTTTTAGGCCTTTACACATGGAACCTTTTTTTAGGCCTTTACACATGGAACCTTTTAGGCCATACACAAAATCTTTTTAGGCCTTTACACATGGAACCTTTTAGGCCTTCACACACGGAACCTTTTAGGATTTAACACATAAAATCTTTTTTTAAGCCTTTACACACGGAACCTTTTAGGCCTTCACACATAAAATCTTTTTTTAGGCCTTTACACACGGAACCTTTTAGGCCTTCACACACGGAACCTTTTAGGCCTTAACACATAAAATCTTTTTTTAAGCCTTTACACACGGAACCTTTTAGGCCTTCACACATAAAATCTTTTTTTAGGCCTTTACACACAGAACCGTTTAGGCCTTCACACATAAAATCTTTTTTTAGGCCTTTACACACGGAACCTTTTAGGCCTTAACACATAAAATCTTTTTTTAAGCCTTTACACACGGAACCTTTTAGGCCTTCACACATAAAATCTTTTCTTAGGCCTTTACACACAGAACCTTTTTAGGCCTCAACACACTCATAACCTAGACCAATTACATATTGTAATGCAAAAACATCATCCTTTTCACCTGAGAGCTCTTTAGGCAAGAGCGGCGTTTTGAAATAAGCTCGCCAGATTTCGAAAATACACGCTCACTTGGCACAGATGTTGCCATTATGGCCAAGTATTTCTTTGTAAGTGTCTGTAAGTTTGGGAACTTTTGTCCCTGTTCTTTCCAAAAGTCCAATGCCGAAGACATTCTGCTAATATTTGGCTGCGAGAGGTACAATTTCACTTCAGTGATGGTATCCACATTAGTGTTTATTTGCTGTTTTACCTGAAAGAGATAGAGAGAGAAAGAGAATATAGTGGTGCCTTTTCTCTATGGAACATAATTAAAAAACACGGACAACAATACATCGATATTAACCTGATTGGCCTAAAACAATACTCTGATTAAGAAACTAAAATGTAAACAGCGATTACAAATTACCTTAATCCGGCTAAATCATAATCGAAGTAAACGCTAATATAATTAAAGGGAATTGTTCACCCAAAAATGAATATTCTTCATCATTTCATCACACTGTTGCTCTAAACCTGTACAAGTTTCTTTATTCTGATGAAAAGAAAATATTTTGATAAATGATGGCAAGCACACAGCTGATTGCAACCATTGACTTTCATAGTAGGAATAAAAAAAAGATGGAATTCAATAACACCTGTGTGCTTATCATCAACTATCAAAATATCTTTTTCATCATTTATCACAATACTTCTAAAATATTCTATAAAAAAATTGATTACTGCTGCCCAATGTGCCCATGTAAACGTGGTTGTTTTTTAAAAAGCAGTGTAAGAAAAATTTAGCCTATTAATCCCTGAATTCAGTAGAAAAAGACATTCTAATTTTCTCATTTATTAACATTAGGGGTGTGTGACGAGACACTTAGCTCACGAGACCAGAGATTGGGTTCACAAGAACAAGAGAAGCTTTTTGCTGTATTTTAAAGAAATCCTCAATAATAAAAATAATGATTTGAAAAATATTCGGCTGGTATAGATTGAAATGTTATAACTAATCATCTTGTAATAAATTTCATTTCAGTTCTACTTTGAGTATTAATTATCAAATGCATTAAAAGACAATATACAAGCACTGTAAAAGGTTTTGCTGGATGGCTTCTCTCCTGTTTGATTTCACACGAGTCGCTTCAGACCTTACTCTACATGAATTCTGAGCTTACAGAACTTCTAAATGAGGCTGCACAAGTTTGACCTCCAAAAATTCACTCCTTGCAAGATCTCATTACACATCCCTAATAAACAGTTTTTCCAAGAATGTGATGACAAAATCTAACCTTCGAGTCAAAATCAGACCACACACAACTAGCCCCAGTTTGTTGTATGTGCTGTGAAGTTGTTGCCTCTGGTTGGGATTCCGCATTATGCTGGCTGGCCTCTGATGTCAATGCTCGTATAGCATTTTCTGCATTTGCATCAATGCCGAATGCTACTTTCTTAAACCTAGGATCTAGCAGCATTGACACTGCAAGAAATCTAAAGTTGTACATTTGGCAAATTAAACAACTTCAGTTATAAATTGATACATTTCTGTGTGTGTGTGTGTGTGTGTGTGTGTGTGTATACAAACTAATCTATACAAACCTAGTTGATTCATAGTCACCACACCTTTTGGTCAGGTGCTTGTTTAAAGAGCCTGCAAGCCTATGACCAACAGACTCCGGAGCATACGAGTTTGCCATATTTCTTGTCAGTTTTTGCAGGTTTCGCACCAACACAATCAACTTCGAGGATGTGACATTGCTTTCTGCAGACATTTCCTCTGTCACCTCCAGGAATGGTCTCAGGACCTATACAAAAACAGTTAAGATAAATATAAAACAAACTTTGTTTAAAATTAAGGTTAAACAATGGTTTTACTGCAAACAAGCCCCACAAACAAAGTCTATATATAAAATATGATACAAAGTATGGTCACCTCAATTGCATCAGCCATTGCAGCCCAGTCCTGGGGGAAAAACATGGGTAGGTCCATGTTGCTCATTGCTGCAGAGAGGGGTTCCCGGAGGTTAAAAAACCTCTCTAGCATTAAATAGGTGGAATTCCACCTAGTTTCAACTTCCTGGAGAAGGCGCAGTTGGGGCATTTTCAAGTCTTTCTGCAAGTTGTCTAACTTCTCTTTTGCTGTGCAACTGGATCTAAAAAATCCTACCACTCTCCTCACTTTGGATCTCAAGTCATCAAGTTCAGTGACTGCAGCAAGACTGTCTTTTACAATAAGATTGAGAGTGTGCGCAAAGCATGGCAGATGTCTCATGTTCAATTTTTTTACTGCTGCAACCACATTTGCTCCGTTGTCTGTAGTTACACAAAAAACTTTGTCCTGAAGACCCCACTCCAGAATGATACTGCGGAGGTGTGTAGCTATGGCATCAGCTGTGTGTCTTCCTTCAAATCTAACAAAGAAATAAGATATACTCAGCTCAGATTATTTATTGTACCTTTTTTTTCTGACAGTGTACCTGATTTCACATAAAAGCTTTCTCCCAATATATTAATATGCAGCTTATAATGATAATGATATGCAAATAATATGTGAAGAAGTAGCGTTCAATAAATGTTTTTAAAATGCGTTAATAAATCCAAAACCCAAATGACAGGGCTACATGTCCGTATGGAGGTTTCCAGGTTAATAAACCATTGCCTAAAAGACAAAGCTGGCAATTCTGGCTATACTTTCGTTATTTTAATAATTTCTTTATTTTATTTGTAGATCACTTGGGGTTATCTGATTTACCTTTTTTGCTTGTGTTTTGTTTCCGTGCACTTTACACATATTTGTTCTGCTCCTTGTTACTTCAGGCCTTATTTTATTTAAATTTTTGTATATATTATAAACGTAAATTCAGATCAATTTTAAGTCTGTAAATTTAGGATTGCTTTTCTTGTATCAATGTTGTGCTGTTGCGTGCTGGCACATGCAATTTAACGGAACGCTAGGTGCGCTCTGCGTGTCATATTTAGGAGTTCATCAAACTAAACTTATTTTTTTTTCTTTCGAGAGGTGTAAGTTTTAAAAATGTATTTAAAACATGGTGGATGTCTTGTTAAAAGTTAAACTACAAAACAGTTAAGCTTTTTATTTAAATTTCAGTGATGACATGAAACATATCTGCACCGAAACTATTTAGGCTATGCCTGACACGACTGTCTCTCTTGTGATTAATAGCCTATTATGGTCGTTGTTCACTTTCAAATGATTGAAAAGAATTCCTGAAATAAATAATATAAGAATCATCAGGTGTTTCTGTACATAAAGTGAATACAGAGATTCTCAAAGTCAGCAAGCAGGTATTTCTGTGCAAAATAATAAAGCATTATCTAACGTTTAATTAATTGTATATGAAGTTAGTTTTTATCATTCACAGTAACAATCACAAATTATATTTCATTTGTCATTTTTTGGTCAAGACTGCTTTGACGCGCCAAATCGTAAAATTAAATAAAATGGTTGAATTGTAGCCGGGGTTTCCAAGGCAGGATCACATTTGTTATTTATTAGGTTTTGTTATCAAAATGTTTTTGTTATATCTTTGTGTGATGTTCTGTAGATGGTCTAAATGGAATTAAAAAATATTAAGTTTCCAAAATGACTTTAACTGATTAGGATACACAGTACTTTACTCTGCATTATTACTCCGGGATTGCAGAAATACATTTCTTAGCAGTTGAAAAAATATATTTTACCCTTCAACCTCCAGTAATTTGGACTGCAGAGAGAAATCATCAGAAATGTAATGTGCTGTCACAGAAATATATGATTCCATTGCAACAGATGTCCACAGGTCAGTTGTGAGACAGACACTTTGTACAGCCTGAAAAGAAATTGTAAAATGCAAAAATTATTTTTAACCTGCTCAATCATTTTGAGCCACTTTGACACAGGAACACATTTAGGTTTTTAAGAAATTAATTTAAAAATAAATGTTTAAATGATTGTTTTTTACAATCAATCATAATAGTCACTAGAATGATTAGAAGACATTAATTTTATTTAAATGAAAATAAAAATGTTTCTGGGCCAAAACCACTCAAAATTATAGAGCAGGCCACATGTAGTCAAAACTGACTGTCACTGTTATTTCAATAAATAAGAATTCTGTCATTTGCATTCATCAGTATATGGTGATTACTAAATGATTAATCAAATTATGAATATAGCCATCTAACATTTTTCATTTAGGAAAGCATAAAACAAAACAGAATATTGAAATGGGAAAAAATGACAAACAGGAAAAGTTACTCAGACGTACAGTGAGCTGGTCCTTCAGAGCTTGTTTTTCTTTCGAATATCTTTCCAAAATTAGTTGTTTTGTTGTTTGTCTGCATGGAATCCTGTACTTTGGATCAAGTGTATTCACGAATGCTCGAAAACCTTTATCTTCCACAACAGATAGTGGCTGCATGTCCTTAATTATGAACTCAATTAACTTTTGATCCAGGTTTTTTTTTGGAAGACTTTGAGCTACAATGAAAGATCATATAAAGAAAACAGTGAGCCAGAGAAAAGACATTTTAAATCTTGTGCTAAAAATAACCTAAACTAACCCACTAAGAATCAAATTACTTAACTCTTTCCCCGCCACTGATGAGTTATCTCGTCAATTAAGAGAAGATATTTGCATAAAAACAGTGTTCCTGATGACGCTTTACGTTAATATGTAATACCGCAATTACCCACTAGATGGCAGACTTGCCCCATTTATAAAAAAAACTGAAGCTCTTTTTTTTACTAATTTTCTGATCTCTAACAAAATTCCTTCACAAAAATGCAATTATTTCAGCTTCTTGCTAATTTTTTTAAAGAAAAATACCCATATTTAAAAGTTTATAAGCAGAGAAAAAATATAGATAGGATAGTGTTTGTTTGTTTGAAATCAGAGGGTCTGTTCTTTCATTTGATATATTTGTATGTTTATATATTTTTAGAAGAATTTTTTTCTGGAAGGCATTTTGGTGAAACAAATTTTCAACTTTTTTTGGGCAACTTTTTAAAAAAGGCTGGCGGTGAATGAGTTAAGCACTATTATTGACATCTTTTTGTATTTTTATGGGGTAATTATACTGTATTATTTGCTTATTTCCCCTATACCAAATAATCTTAATAATTAGAGTAAACACCTACCAGGGTATGGCATCTTGGCTCCAAACTGTTGTTCAATTGATGGCTGGATCAAACGCTTTTTCGTGGCAGGCGGAGTTTCTCCCTCCGCATCCTCCTTTTGGAATTGCGATTAGAAAAATAAAAACCCTTCCTGAGTTAATGCTATGCTACCTAAATCTGACTAAGTTAACCACAATCGTTAGTAATTTATTAAGCAGTTTGATTTACATTCCCGTCTTTTAAACCTTCAAATTAAGATGCTTAAGTGTCTGAGGTAAAATTAAGATTAATTAGTAATTGTTACCTGATCCTCCTCTGTCACCTCCTTTTTGTGAACGGCCCTAAGATGTTTAATCATTGGGGATGTTGTTTTATTATATGCCAACTTTTTATCGCAAATTTGGCATTTCACTTCATTTTTTGCAGATTCTAAAGTAAAGTAGCGCCAGACTACTGATGCTGACCTTGGAGCCATTTCTTCGCATGAGAGTCGACTCAACTCGACTCGAGTATGTGATTAACTGATTTGATTACAAGTTAACAAGTAGTAAGCTCAAACCCCGCCCAGTAACCGATTCTAAAGATTTCATTGGGTCAGTAACTGCGCTGATTGCCTAATAGAAAGACAGAGCGTGTTTATTATAATCTGAAAACCACGCCCACCGGGGAAAACAATCCAACTGTCTCCATTTACTTTGCGAATGGGCGTGGTTTTCAGATTATGACGCGTTGCGCTCTGTCTCTAAGGGGAAATAATAATCAGCCTAAGAGAACCATACTCTGTCACCACTGGATCCATTTATTTAGTCTGAACTGAACTTTATTTCTTTTGCAGGGGTCCGTTCTTCGTACGTCGCTTACTACATCCAAGATCAAATGATCAAATTATGATCTTGCTTATTCGGTTCTTTAAACACCCCTGCTGTTGATGATTAGTATGACAGGATTGAATTATCTGAGAATATTGCGCGTTCGTGCACCGCATGAAAAGGCAACACATATCTGATCAGCAGCGCTGTGATTGGCTGGTTGTTACAATGGACAAGAACACGCCCATTTTTAACCCCTGCAGTGCGCGAGCTATGGATAGAAGGTTATTTTGAAAATTTAATGATGCTGAATTTGTAAACCTACCTAAAAGTATTTTTGTACATATAATCACCCAACATAATGTAAACTATTTTGTGAAAATATAATCTTGATATCTTTAATATTCATGTCAAGATTAAGATCAATGCTTGTAATCAAACTTTGATGCTCCTAAAGTAGGCCTACTTTAAGTCTCTTTTAAAAACAGTTAAATGCCTGTTTATAACAGCAACCAAAAAAAAGCAGAATAAATAACAGGTGGTGGTCCTGCATCTTCATGTGATGTCTCTCTCATCTCTTGAGGAAGTTGCTCTTTCTTAAACCCACAGCCAATGCAACACTTTAATAGCTGATAAATTAAATTTGAATTGTAGTTTATTATAAGATGGTGTTTTCCCCTCTTTTGTGCAGTTGAAAATAATACACCAATACTTTCAGCAGTTTCCAAGAATGTGGTAAATGAAATATGATGTGCAATTAGTGAAAGTAAATGTTATTCTACACCAAAAGATTATAAAGTGCAACTCTTTAAATAACAATTTATCTTCAATGCACTAAATAAGTTTACTTCAATTGCAATGTTCTCATATAACTGATTTCTGACTGCAACAATATTAACAGGAGTCCATATTAACTGCTAAGTCTGTACAGAAAGGTGCAGTAAAGAAGATACCCATGTAAAAATGTGTAAAATAAAAAAAATTGTTTATTGGCATTTTTTTGTCACATGAAAGGGACAGGGTAACATCTTTGTAAAAAGAATTTTAAAGAATAGATAGCATACAAATTACTAAATAAATTATTAAATGACTTTATTAAATCAATTTTCAATAATATGGTCATACGTTTTTCTTGTCATTTGTTTAAGAATAATAATCAAAACGTCTGCTTTACAAAAACAAGTTCCACAAGTACAGCTTTTTTATATTATATATATTTTAAATAACATCGTTATATTCAATCTAACCTTTTTTATTACGTGTTGAATTTGAAAAGCTCTTCATATTAATCGTGCATCTTACGCAGATTGCGCTCGTATAATGGAGAATACATGAATGCGTCAGACTTTACGTATCACCTCTGATTAAAAAGGTGCGATCTAATCTTGTTTACATGAAGTAAACCTGCTCCCGAGCATCTTACGGACCGGTTGCTATGACAGCAACTTGAGGATGAGCTTCGAAGAACCAAATAATCCAAGATCAAGCCAAATCACCATTAAAATCCAGCTAACGGAGTAATCCACGTACGAAGAACGGAACCATGGCCGCGATTTGTATTAAAAATCAATCTTAAAGAGGAGTCGATTCTCCTTAATGGAATCGATTCCCCTTATGGAATCGATTCCAACCTTTGGAATCGACTCTCGATTCTCAATGCCTCGGAATCGAAGAATCGATTCTTTTTGGAATCGATTCCCAGCCCTAGTCTTTCTTACTGGCGGCTCATTGATAACGCCATGATTGTCGGTGTGTCCGGCTTTTCACGTTGAGCCGGGTCAATATTCAGTTCCCAGACACGCTGAGTTTGATTTTTTGAATCGTTGAACTGCCCTTGGCTCTCGACACGTCACTGGACTGGAGTCAATCGGATGGAAAGAGTGAGAAAACAAGGCAAGTTATGTCTGTACTCTCAATGTCGAATATAAAGTACGCAAATGTCTATTAAATCGTGATTGCAGAAGGTGTTGTGGTGGAACAGTTTCATTTTAGGAAGCAATGTCCAATATGTAAGCTTATTTGATTATTTAAAACGGAGCCTAGTGAAAATACCGTAGTAAGCTATACTTCAGTGTTTACTGTAGGAACATTAGCAAGTTGTACTGTACAGTAATACGTTTTAGGACCACAAATACTACACTTTGTTAGTAAAGGGTAGTACATTGATAAACCACTATAAATGCTTTAGTTTACTTTAATATTTACTAACTACTAAAATCAGTATTTTACTATAGTTTACTATAGTAAATACTAATGTATACTACAGTGTGGGGAAGCAAAACATCAAAATAGATTTATTTTATGTCAGCATAGTCATTTGGTTGGCTTTATACTATAATACAATTTCAAAATGCAGGATTGTTTCTAGCCATCTGAAAATATGTTTTAAGTTACACAACACTTCCTCTTAAATCAATTTAAATTCTGCATGATCAATAGGATTTAGAGGATATTATGTAAATTGCCATGTGGTTAGACGTACTACCATGATCATTTATATTCAATATTTTACATATTTATATTGTGTTCCTACACAATTTCTAAAAGAACATGTTTTTAATGCATCTCTTTTGTTGCTTTTTGGGAAATGAAAGCATGGCAGTTTTTGTTATTCAGTATCATTGGGTTATAACATCTGTAGGCCTACATTATGTTAACAGCTGAAAGGAAAATCATTTGACCAACAGTAAAATATTCACAAGGCTTTCTATCTAAATTTTTATTGGAAGTTAAACTTTCCCAAGTTTTATCACAGCTACTAACACTTAGGGTTGATTTCCGGTGCAATTAAATTTGTTTTGTTTGCGGCATATCCTTCAATCCAAACTGACTTGCAGTGCATTAAGGCTATATAGATTTATTATCAGTATGTGTGTTCCCTGGGAACGACCCTATGACCTTGTGTTGCTAATGCAATGCTTTACCCTATGAGCCGTAGTAACACCATAATATTATTTAAAGTTACAAAACACTTGACTCACACTTCTGCATTATATTCAACTGTCTTTTAGTCATATTACACAGAAAGTGTTAAGTGCCAAAGACAAACCTGTACTACTAATGCATTTTTTTTTCATGTCACTACACTTTTTTTATTGTGTGTGACATGTCAGTACGTGTTTGTACTTGATCTTTTGTATTTGCCAATCGCTGCTCAAACCTGTTTGACTGTTTGGGTCCATGCATTAGATCACATTCGATTACAGTTACCTTTTCATACCTTTCATTTAAACCACGGCTAATCATTGTTCCCTAAAATTGTTTTTCTATATGTGTAATAATGAAAAGAAAGAGATTTTGTCCTGATTGGTTGTATTGTTTTTCATATAAAGTGAGTTCTTGTGTCATTTGTAACAAGAACCCAGTGTTTACTTTCAGTTTCAGAAGTGTCTTTGTTTGGTTACTTGGCTCAGACACTTAAGTGTTTTATGCTTCCTGGTGTCTGATCCTGGTTAAAGAAAACAATAAAACATCTTGTCTGCAGGCAAATCATTAAGTTACAGAGCCAAAAAAGCATATTTTTATATTCAGAACAGCACCTTACTGCACCAGTACATTTCTATTGAATCTGCTTGTGTGTTTTTTTTTAAAGCAATCATTTAAGGCATTAAACTGCAAACCCAAACCCAAATTTGTTTAGGAAAATAAACCTGATTGTCCTTACAGGTTCAAAAAATGCCAAAAATACAGATTGAAGTGATAGAGTGAACTATGTTTGTTATCTTTTCCCTGCACATTTAGTTTGCAGTGCAATATTGTAAACAGATGTACAGGAAGGTTTATAATAATTCCACTGCTTGCTTTTAACAGCATTATTTTATTGTTTCTGAAGGAATTTATGATGTCTGAAGGTATTTATGAAGAGCTCAGACGCAAAAGCCTCTAAGTGCATGTTTTCTTGTAGGCCTAAACAAGTTTGTTTATCAGGCTCTTATGTTTAGGTTGAATAATTCCACTTGGATGGCAATGAAAAGTTTATTAGTCAGTAAATGAAATATCTTTTTTTTTTTTTTTTACAAACGTCACTTTAGTCAGATAATTGTTTTTTAATAAATTAAGTGCATGCAAGCTTTGTTGGCAAAAGTCTCCACTCCTAAAAAAAAATCACCTGTCATTCTTCACTGTGCTGAATAGAGGTATAAGGCAAAAAACAATGTTCAGTACCTTAATATATTCTGCAGGGTTCCCATGGGTCCTTGAAATCCTTGAAAGTTTGTGAATCTGGGGAAAACAATTCAAGGCTATGAGAAGTTTTTGAAAATATACATACATAGATTCAGGTCATTGAAAGTGCTTGAAAATATTTTACCCAAGAAGTTTTCTGGAAAAAAATCCATATTATCCCCTGTGTAGTGTAGGATAATATCAAAAATTCTAGACTTTTTAAGCACATGTGCTAAACTGTTCGCTTTAAATGCTTATATCTTCTGTATGCAAATGTTGATTCATACCAAAATGGTTTTTTGCATGTTGTGTTTGACAAATGAAAACGTTTCGGGTTACGTATGTAACTGTTGTTCCCTGAGAAGAATACTTCCTGTAACGCCGTCTTTGGCAATATTTATGCACTTACCCTTGGAGGCGTCCCCAAAGTGTCACCACAGTGACGCAGCGCCACTTCCCTTGAAAGGGAACTGTAACAATGTATCTTAAAAGGTAACACAATGTAACCTTGCTCTCACTTGAAATGTGTCACCACATTTAGTCCTTAATTTTGAGGATATTAGACCTGGAAAGTTCTTGAAAGGTCCTTGAATTTGAAGTTTACTTAGGTGTTGGGAACCTTGATTGTGTAAACCACCTTTATCCGGGTACTTGCACCATGACTTACACATGCCGTCATTTATCCATTTCCTTATTGTGTGAAGAATGCTATCAAAAAAACTTTTTAAACACATTGTTCTTCAACAATATGCATTACATCAATTTGTAACTTTTTCCCCAACAGCAATTTTTTTTTTATTTGCCAGCCAGCGCCAGCTTTTTTATGATTTTCACAAATGTTTAATGCCTTCCAGAAAACAATATATCAAATGGAAGAACAGACCCTGTGCTTTAGACAATAAAAACATCATCCTACCTTCATTTGTTCTCTTTTTATCACCTCTCAGATATGGGTAGGTTTCTTCAAAAAATAATTAGCAAAAAGCTAGGGTAATTAAATGTTTGTGAAGGACTTTTGATAGAGATCAGATTCAGAACGATCCTCAAAACATGCATGGAGTTTGAACTGTTTGCCTTAAGGGAATACTTTGGGTTCTAAAAGTTGGGTAGAAGCACCACTGGTTGATAATAGCGGAAATACGTATTGCCGGAAAATCTTGTCATTGGCATGGAAACGTTTTCTCTTAATTGACGAGTTAACTTGTCAATGGCGGGGAAAGAGTTAAAGAGCCCCTTGTGCCCTGCTAAAAAAGGTTTTTTGGTGTAATGCCATATGTTAGCATGGTTTATGGTTCAAAAAACACATTATTTTCCACATATCGTGGTGAATAATAGTGACTTGTCATAAATGAGTAAAAAAATGAACAAATAAATAAATGCGTAAACTGCCTCACCCCGATACTATCGTGTATCAGTGATCACAGGCTGACCATAGGACCATCTCAAAATTTAGCATATCGCCCAACACTACTTTTAACCTTGCATTTGTTGTAGTCCAAGAAAATGGATTTCAGTTGGAGACGATAACTCGCGTCATTGTATATTTTGGGATTTGTTAACATGTACTAACACACCAAAGGAAATGAAAAATCGTGAATCAGATAATAGGTGCTCTTTAAAAGATTTTTTAGAAATACTTTTTTAGGAACTTGTTTTGTCATTGACCCAAAAGTCAAGTTAACCAAACAATTTTACGAAAATTAACGATTTTATGCTCAAACTATGTGGAAATGCTCAACCTGCCCTTTCAAACCTGCACCTTATAGGTTCAGCATTGCATTATCTAAAAATATCTCTCCCTCGGAGAGAAAGGCAAATGGCACCCATGCAGTGAGCAAGTGTGTTTTGTTTGACAGGGGGAGTGTGTGGAAGTGGCATATGAAAGAACGTCCCCACGTTTGCTCCCTCCCAGTCGGAGAGAAAAATAGTGGAGGATGAAAGAGAGGTGGAGACTCATCTCTCGGTCGCCCAGACTGAGACTCCTCTCTGTGCTCATGCCACACATGATTAGTGACTCTGAAGGGCCTTTCTCTTTTTATGCAAAGCCCAAAGATCCCTCTGGGACTAAAGCGGATGCAGCTTTATACTGCAGAAAAGAGCAGTCGGTGCTGGTAGAACCTCTTTTTTTATGCTTTGCCATGTTTGTGTTCTCCGTAGGGTCATAATGAAGAGTTGTCATCAGGAGCAGGTGCGTCCCAGAGTCAGAGGAACTTTCTGAGGACCTGTTGCATCTATGAGACATTGCTGGTGAGTCTCGACTGTACGAGTCTTCAGGATGGAGGATCAGGCCAACTGTCCCAATGTTAGCATTCCCTGCTACAATGAGCAAAGAGACAAGAAGAAGCGCTATACTGTGAGTCACACGTGATAATCTTTGTGGATGTTCTGATATACATTTCATTTCGTATTGGAATCAGATTGTAAAATTTTTATTTGCCCTTTTGTAAGGTTTACAAAGTAATGGTCAGTGTTGGAAGACATGAGTGGTTTGTATTCCGGAGATATGCTGAATTTGACAAACTGTACAACACGGTAAGTCAATTGTTTGTAAGACATTTGTTTTAGACACATGATGTGATCATTCATTTTAATCATCCATAATCATTTCAAACTTACTTAAAAGGTATTTTGTAACTATGACTGTACTTGTATGTAACTATTTGAGTTGCTTAATTTGAAATTTAAATTGGTTTCTAGTGATATATTTACAGGTTTAAGAAAAATATTTAACTCTTTTTAGATTATCCATTTGCTAAATGTCTTATTCAGGCTCATGAAAACAAATCTAATGCTTTCTTTTTGAAAGATGAAACTGAACTGAACTTAATTTTTCTGCAGTTGAAAAAACAGTTTCCCACTCTGCATTTGAAGATCCCAGCTAAGAGAATATTTGGAGACAATTTTGATCCAGGTATTTTTCTTTGTTCACATAGTCAAGTCACGTCACATTTATTTACATAGCACTTTTTAAAAATATGTGAAGAGTTTGGTTCCAAAACGCAATAAATTCATTTTGACTAATTTCAGTACAAATTTGTTTTATATACCAAGAAAGTGACAAGATGAAAACCACTATTTTCTGTGGTATACAATGATTAAATAGTGGTATACAATGATAAAAAAACATTAATGGCATTAATCAAAATACTTTGTCATATTAAAAACACTGGCATTGCTGCTTTCATCCTTGGGACATCGTCGCTGAGGTTTTTTGACAGCGATCAGCTGTAAAATGTTTTGGTCCTGCTCGATTTTTGTTGACTTCGAGTAAAAGTGTGTTCCCAAGGATGTATGTTAATGCTTAAAGGAATAGTCTACTCATTTTCAATATTAAAATATGTTATTACCTTAACTAAGAAGAGTTGATACATCCCTCTATCATCTTAGTGCGTGCACGATAGCATTTAGCTTAGCCCCATTCATTCAATGGTACCACTCAGAGATAAAGTTAGAAGTGACCAAACACATCAACGTTTTTCCTATTTAAGACAAGTAGTTATACGAGCAAGTTTGGTGGTACAACGTAGCGCTTTTCTAAGCGGATTTAATAGAGGAACTATATTGTATGGCGGAACAGCACTTTTGGGAGTACTTCAACTCGCTTGAAAAGTCCCCTCCCCTTCTCCCTCTCATAATGGGAGAGTGAGGGTGTTACTGCGCCAAGTCGAAGTACTCCCAAAAGTGCTGTTCCGCCATACAATATAGTTCCTCTTTTAAATCCGCTTAGAAAAGTGCTACGTTTTATTTTGTACCACCAAACTTGCTCGTATAACTACTCGTCTTAAATAGAAAAACCGTTGATGTGTTTGGTCACTTCTAACTTTATCTCTGAGTGGTACCATTGAATGAATGGGGCTAAGCTAAATGCTATCGAAGTGTCGCAGCGCGCCCCAGCACTTACGTGCACGCACTAAGATGATAGAGGGATGTATCAACTCTTCTTAGTTAAGGTAATAACATATTTTAATATTGAAAATGAGTAGACTATTCCTTTAAGTTTAACAGAGATCATGTAGTTCACAAATTTGATTATTCATACAAAAAATCATCCAACCCATAAAATCTTCGTCCATGTTTAATCTTTGCATTCGGACAACCTGGCAACAATGTTTTGTGAATTTTAACCATGTGCTATTGGTCATATCTGACCAATTATGTGACAGCACATAATCAGTGTATTTATTTTTTGCAGAAACTATGCGTCAAGTAATTGAGATTACATGCAAATATTGTTAAAATCTTTTAAATGCTGAACTACTTTAATTATTCTTCCACCCATTGCTAAAATCTCTCTCTCTCTCTCTCTCTCTCTCTCTCTCTCTCTCTCTCTCTCTCTCTCTCTCTCTCTCTCTCTCTCTCTCTCTCTCTCTCTCTCTCTCTCTCTCTCTCTCTCTGTCTGTCTCTCTCTCTCTCTCTCTCTCTCTCTCTCTCTCATTCATTCATTCATTCATTCATTCTCTTTCTCTCTGGATAATTGCTGCCTCACTAGAAAACAGTAGTTTAATTATTTAAGGCACATTTTCTAGTAGCATCCAATGCTTCTCTGAGGACAGCGTGTTTTAACTATGCATCACGGGAAACAGTATGCGAATGCAAACCACAGAATAGTACATAGAAAAATTTATGTTGAGGAATATACACTTAACATATCCTTTAAATTGACTTGGCCTTTGACGTCAACGGCAATCAAACACTTCTGTGTTTTGGTGAAATCCTGTAACTTGGTAGAACCTAGCAAAATCAAGTAGATGCCAACATGCACAGGTTGCTTGCCATGGCCTCATTCTTGAACAAACTGCACAGGGTCCCAGGTTACATAACAAACCACACTACATTAAATATGGATTTACTTGCACCAAGGATAAATATGATTTGGGCCAACAACAATTTTTTAAAAGCTTTGAATTTCTTAGCTGCTTTAATGAACTTTAATGAAATGATTTTTAATATAGTACTAAAGACATTTAAAAACCAAAATGTCCCAAAGTTTTTTTTTATATTCAGTATGTGCCATGGTAATAATTTTGCATAAGGTTTAGCCAGTCCAGTACATGATAATATTAATTTATTCAGTGTTTATTTGCACAACATTTTGCACACTTTTGAGCGACAAACCGTTGTGGTATAGTGTTGATTTTGGTCCTCTGCTGTACACATTTTTGTGAATATTGTTTTTTCTAAGCTGACTGTATATTTTTATTTATATTCCCAGAGTTTATAAAACAAAGAAGAACAGGGTTACATGAGTTCATTCAAAAGATTGTCACCAATGGACAGCTCAGCAACCAGTGAGTATATTAGCAGATATAGTGCTGGTGTCTATATATATATTTATATATTAGCATGCATGCTTTTAGACGCAAAATGTGAAACGCCCTTATTACGTTTCACATTTTGCGTCTGAAAACGCCACTGTCCCGCTTTTCTCCCTCTCTCCAATGCGCATGGGCGGTTGCGCTCCGGTAACTTGTATCGTTGCTAAGCAACATTGAGCCGCACTCCCCATATGGTTAGTAATGTGTTCTCATGCATTGTTTCTTTTATTTGTGTCAAAATTGACCGTTTGTTCGAGCTGCTCATCCATCTCGAGCTAATAAGGAACGAGTCAATGTTTACATGACCCAAATGGTGAAGCTGCCTGGTTGGATCTTGTCACATGACCTGCGCGGTGCGAATGCGGAATTCTAAAAAGTTGAAATATTTAAATAAAAAACGAGCGCGTCTCGACCGCGTGGCTCTCTGTTTGAGTGCGCTTGCCGCGCGCCTACATTAAAAATAACGTGTTTGCGCACTCAAAAGACGCGACATGTTAACGCAAAAAAGTTTCTTACACTGAAGTGTTTATTTTAGTTCATGTTGCTGTACACAACTGTGGCTTTGTATTTTCTCATTTGAATATTTAACATGTGAATGTTCCCTCATTTCAAATACACAGTCCCGATGTCATAGACTTTCTCCAGATGGACAAAAACTTCTCTGATGTATCAGAAGATGAAGATGACAAGGTTGGTGTTTTTAATATTTACAACATGTTTGAATGTTTTTAATGTATGAACTGTTAAATAACTTGTCTTGATACATTTAATGCATGTTTTAGCACAGTTTTGTTTTTTGTGTTTTTGTAATTTCTTTTACAGAGTAATTCCTCATCTAGAAACATTAACCTGGGACCATCTGCTAATATATAGTAGGCATTTTCAGAATAATTCATAATAATTTTATAGACTAGCCTACTCTGCTATAGATTATTGCTTCATGCAGTTACATAAATATCATGTTTATTAAAAGATTTGGAAATAGAGATAGAGACCTGTCTTTTTTATTTTCCCAATTAATTTTCCTAATATGTTTCTCCTATAGTGCAAAGCCAACTGACTTCGACTTTCTTAAAGTCATAGGAAAGGGAAGCTTTGGAAAGGTATGTTCATTATTAAAGGAATAGTCCATTTTCTTAAAAGAAAAATCCATATAATTTACTCACCACCATGTCATACAAAATGTTGATGTCTTTCTTTGTTCAGTCGAGAAGAAATTATGTTTTTTGAGGAAAACATTGCAGGATTTTTCTCATTTTAATGGACTTTAATGGACACCAACACTTTACACTTAACTCAACACGTAACAGTTTTTTTTCAACGGAGTTTCAAAGGACTATAAACGATCCCAAACGAGGCATGAGGGTCTTATCTTGAGAACAATTTTCATTTTTGACAAGAAAAATAACAAATATACACTTTTAAACCACAATTTCTCTTCTAGATCCGGTCCTTTAATAGTAGTAAGTAGTAATAGTAGTAGTTTGGATATTGCCTGCAAAGTTCTGACTTGTTTAGAAGGAAATTGGTTTAATCCCAAGTGCACAACTTGTATCAATTACTAAAAGCTCTGAATGTTACTGAATGTTAATTGTGCTTCGTGGTTGACTATGTTAAAGGGGACATATTATGAGATTTTTTTAAAGATGAAAACTAAGTCTAAAATAGGTCTGAGCAAAAGTGTGCCGTTTTGGGTGTGTCATTTAAAATGCAAATGAGCGGATGAAGTGCAACCACTGATCACAATGATGGTGGTTTGTTGCAATTGAAACTCAATTGTGCTGTGAAATATTTTATCTCTCTCTTTCTCTCCATACTAAATGGTTGTGCTGTGGTTGGATAGTGCAGATAAAGGGGGCGGTATTACCTTATTCTGACATCACAATAAGGGCCAAATTACAATGACCTATTTTTCACATGCTTGCAGAAAATGGTTTACCAAAACTAAGTTATTGGGTTGATCTTTTTAATATTTTCTAGGTTGATAGAAGCACTGGGGACACAATTATAGCACTTAAACATGGAAAAAGTCCGATTTTCATAATATGTCCCCTTTAAGTTTAAGCTGTGGACTCTCCATTTAGGAAGTGAAAGTTTCACAGTTTAAAGTCACAGAGCTTTTATTTTACTTATGTTAAGCCGTAGTGAAAGTCGGAACTGCTGCTAAACCAACTGTCCTCTCCCACACAAAGGTTCTCCTTGCAAAGAGGAAACGGGATGGAAAATGTTATGCTGTCAAAGTCTTGCAGAAAAAAGTCATTTTAAACAGGAGAGAGGTAATTTGATGATATGTAAAATAAGGAGATAACAAGGCCAAAAAATATTTTGATACAGGCATAAAAGTATGATTTGCCGGTTTGTTTTTATGACAGCAAAAGCACATCATGGCTGAGCGTAATGTGTTGCTGAAGAATGTTAAACATCCCTTCCTGGTTGGACTGCACTATTCTTTTCAGACAGCAGACAAATTATACTTTGTCTTGGATTTGGTCAATGGTGGAGAAGTGAGTATTTGTTGAGTAACTAATTCTGAACTATTATATGGCCACAAAATCTACTGTTCGGCAGATGAAACCAATATGTTATACATTTGCTGACAGTGGCATTTTTCTGTTGGAATGTTGTAATAAGGAAATGATGGGACGTGTCATGTGACTTGTAAACGAGTTGGTCAGACCAATGAATGAATGAATGAGTTTATTGTATTTGCCATTGTATTTAAATTGTGTGTGTTTTTACAGACATGAATAGTTAATATAGTGAAACCAATGACCTGACTTCCTTCTTTTAGCCTAAGCTGTGCCAACCACATTTTAAATGTCAGCTAATTAAAACTCCCTGAAATAATGTTAAGACTTGTGATGAGAACCACAGAACTGAAGAGGGTGACATTCAAAACCGTGATGTAGTAGGTAGCATGGCTTTTTGGCCTTTGTTAAGTACAGTTTTCCTTTTGCTCAGGTTTTATTACTTCTTTTTTTATAGCTTTTCTTTCACCTGCAAAAAGAAAGAACCTTTCCTGAACCAAGAGCAAAGTTTTATATCGCTGAGATGGCGAGCGCTCTGGGTTACCTGCACTCTCTCAACATTGTTTACAGGTACAAACTTTTTGGCTATACTATTGGAGGTGATTTTGCATTAAGTGTGCATGGATCTGTTCTTATGAAATGCATTTGCATAAATGTGCTTGGTAAATAACCATGTGAGCACACCATGGAGCACACTAAAGCCTGGACACCGGTTAAAAAAAAATTGGTAGTGCCCGCACAGTCCGTGCGTACTATTCCGATGACGAAATTTGTGTCACCCGTTCTGTACGCAGACCCTCACGTATGCGTAAAAATGTATACTTTAAAAAAATATATATACTTTTAGCTTTACACTCATAGGGTGTACTGATATGTTGCTTTTGCGGGATTGCTTTTAATATTAATTAAATACATATCTGTCATTTAATATCACCTATAGATTTTGTGAATTTTTCTGTGTAATGTTTTCAAGCTTTATTGTTGTAACTGAAAACACAAAGCAAAATGTTCTTACAAGTTTAGTGCTCTTGTTTTTCTAGGGATTTGAAACCAGAAAATATTCTTTTGGACTTTCAAGTAAGCATCTATCTTTTTCACTTTCATCACAACCAGAGCATAGCTTAAAATTGTTGTCTGAGTTCCAGATGAATAAGATTGATCTCTCCTTGCAGTGAAATTATAACAAACATTTCTGATTTCCAGAGATGAGGTGTTCATTTGAGCAAATGTGGCTTTAGCCAGCCAAAAATAATATTGCAGAGAACCGGAGACTTATTTTAACTTGAAAGAATGCTTGATATTGGGTTAAGTTTTATTTGTGCATTATTTTTATGCAATCTGAAGAAACTGAGAAGCTTACAGGCTCTGGCAATTACTCCAATCAGACATAAGATACTTTGGCTCTGAGAAAAATAGGCCTTTTGTGTTGGGAACTTCCTGAAAATGTTTTGTTTTTTTGTCTCTAAAGGGACATATAGTCTTGACTGACTTTGGACTTTGTAAGGAAGGCATATCCCAATTAGACACAACGACCACATTTTGTGGCACACCTGAGGTATTGTGTAATACAAATATTGTATTTGTTGCATACACTAAAAATATGTTTTAAATACATTGTGTTTGTAGCATATTAGTATAATGAAAGTGTGTTTTTAAGCGAAAGCTAGTTGACCCAATGAAATTCGGTTAATTTAGTCTTTAATAGACGCTTTATACTGTGTATATATAAAAAATATACAACTTATTGTGATTTAACATGTATTTAAAGGGTACCCTGACTGTACACACATGTATGGCGTAATAGAATAACACTGGCATTGGCTATATGAATGTAAAATTTAAAAAATTAAAGGCCTCTATTTTTCTTACATCACAATACATGACGTCAAAAGGTTGCGATCAAAAACCTGTTTTATTAACGCTACAGCGAGGTAAACATCTTCAATACGTTGATCATAAAATGTATGCAAAACAGAAGATGAGAGTTATAAATGCACACAAACAGTAGGTAGTGTAATGAAGTCTTGACATCTACATGTCATTAAAAATGTCTTCAGTCCTGTTAATAAGATCCGAAGAGTAACACAAATTTGGGAGTTTTTAAAGTAATTAAAATATTTAATGCGTTTCTATCAATATATTTTAGTAGTACAAGGCAAATATAAAGTATTAAAGCATACAAGTCTTCATAGTCGAGGTACCCTTTAAATTGTCAAGTGCTCAGCAGACTTAAAGGAAAACACCACAGTTTTTCAATATTTTACTATGTTTTTACCTCAACTTAGACAAATTAATATACATCTATCTTTTTCCAGTGCGTACACTTAGTCTTTGTACAGCACATCGTGAATGTGTTAGCATTAAAACTAGCCACATTCATTCCTTAGGATCCAAACAGGAAGGAATTTAGAAGCCACCGAACACTTCCATGTTTTTCCTATTTAAAGACTGTTATATGAGTAGTTACAATGTGTATGTATTAATTTGTCTAAGTTGAGGTAAGAACATAGTAAAATATTAAAAAACTGTGGCGTTTTCCTTAAATGCTTCTAATGCAACTTATGATTGTTATCATACAATAAAAATAAATAATTGCATTCTCTTGTTGTTTAAATAGTATTTAGCTCCAGAAGTGCTCAGGAAGCAGCCGTATGATAATACAGTGGACTGGTGGTGTCTGGGTTCTGTGCTCTATGAAATGCTTTTTGGGCTTGTAAGTTACCAACAGACCTCAAAGATTGTTGTATGTTACTGGGTATTCATCATAAAGGTAGTGATGCTTAAATTCTGTTTTACCTTTATGCTTTCAACAGCCTCCATTCTACAGCAGGGACACGCATGAAATGTATGACAACATTCTTCACAAGGATCTTGTAATGCGCCCTGGGGCATCCACAGCTGCCTGGTCCATACTTCAGGCCCTGTTGGAGAAAGACCACACCAGGAGGCTGGGCTACAGAAATGACTTTGTGAGCTATTTAGTAGTCTGTGTGCTGTTACGTCTCCCCCTTGTGGAGGATTTGTTTAAACATTTCAGTAGTATTTCATGGATCTAATATACAGTAGGATTCTGCAAAACAGATCCCTAGAGACTTGATTATTATAATATAGGGTTCTAAATTGGGACCATTTTAAGAATTTTCTGTGCAAAATGATTTCGGATGTTGTCATGATATCTTTACATCTTAATCTTTACAGATTGAAGTCAAAGGACATGACTTTTTCTCATCCATCAATTGGGATGACCTTGAGCAGAAAAAGATCACACCCCCTTTCAACCCTAGTGTGGTAAGACTTGATGTCTGACTAAAGTTATTAAAAGCGTATCTGTGCCATTCATATCTACACATGCTGGTGTCACATGCTAACTGGTACTAAAGAATTAGAGACATGGCACAATTATACAAATTCTTGATTCATAATTGTATCAAAACTCTCAAATGTTGTTTTGCAGGATTCCCAGTGTGACACCTCAAACTTTGATCCAGAATTTACAGAGGAACCTGTGCCAAAGTCTGTGTGTATCTCTTCAGGGATGTCAATAGTTAATGCTAGCGTCATGGAGGCTGATGCTGCATTCGAAGGATTTTCTTATGCTCCACCATCAGAGGATTCATTCTTGTATGACTAATGGTGATTTACATAGGGCTGTTTGAAATGGGTGTGTTGTTTCTCTGATGACTGGAAGCATTCGACAAACATGGTGTCCCAGTCAGAAGGTGAATTCTTGTGTTTGTTAACATAAACCTTTTGGGATGCAGGGTGTTTCAAACTTTATTTTTATGCTTGAATAACAAATTATATTTTGTATAACATTGAACGCCTTACCCGAAATACAGCTCAGGAGCTGAAGTGTTGATATTTTTCCTCTCAGAATTATTTTCTATGGTTTCTATGATGTTTGAAAACTCTGTCACATTCCTTGTTGTCATCTTACACTTATAATATTCAGTATATGAGCAGTTTTGTTTTGTAGTGTAGTCTGTTGTTAGAAAAAAGCATTCATGTTATGTCACAAAAGCAATTAAATTGCTGTTTGACACTTTAATATGTATTTCTCTTTGTTAAATATAATGTATGTGATGTAATTATCAAATGAGCAAAGCTGTATGCTATATTCTAAAATCAATATTTTCATAAACCCTATGGCATTTAACAGCCCTAATACATTGTGCATTGGTTTATGTCTTAGTTTTAAACAATTAAAAAGTGACAGTGAGCTAAACCTGTATTTTTTCTGCAGCCCTCTGATTACAAAATAAACTTTTTGCTAAGAAAAATGAGGAAAAACGTGAACAGGGAAAACATTCATATGTCAAATATAATGTCACGTTACATAATATTCCCACTTTAAATACTGCATTTCTGTATTACAGTATTTTCTATGAGGGAAATATCTGCAAAAAACCATGAAAAAATATATTTAATAAATTCTTTAAATTATGAAATTAAACGCCATACAATCATTTCATTATAAGTGATAAAAAGTAAACGTGTTATCATAACGTTTATTGCGCATGTGACGTATCTTCTAGGCTCGAGCTCATGGGCGCGCGCTTCCCGCTCTGTTGCAAGGATTGACCGGTACGCTGTTAAGAAATGGACGGTTTACTTTCTCTGAAAGAGTCGATAATAATATATTTAGACAGAAGTGGTGGACTCCGTAAACTTATAGAAGACTGTAACGCAATTAAAGGTTTGTTTATTTGCGTCATTATATTTATTTAGCCTATATTTTTACCTCAATGAAAAGATGCTCGCGAGACTGCAATCAGTGACCCTCCGTTTTTGTTACACTTGTAGCCTATAAACAGTAACGTATTCATTTTCACTATTGATTTACATTATTTTGTAAAAACGTGCCAGCTAAGCATGTTAATGTGCGACAGTTAATTAAATTGGTATTATTCTGCCCTGCGAAGACAACCCTACTTAAATATATCTAGCTAAGACCAGCATAAGCTGGTTTAAGGTGGTCCTCCCAGCCTGGCAAAGTGGTGGTGGTTCAGCTAACGTTAAGTCCAGCTAGACCAGCTTATAAAGTCTCCAAAACACAGCTAGACCAGCTTAAAAAGTGACCAAAACACCTATTGCAGCTCGCTGCACCCGCAAAACCAGCTAAAACCAAGCTTGGTGTCCAGCTAAAACCAGCTTTCCAGCTTATGTTGGTCTTAGCTGGATTTTTCGGTATGGAAAAACAACACAAAGCACATTTGTAAAATTTGCTAAGAAAACAATTCAAATTCTATGGTTTTTCATTAAAAATTATGAACCATCATGTTTACTGCTAAAACCAGTTCAAAATGTTTTAAATGTGTTTTGTGTCTTTTCTCAGTAGGATTTAATGGGATTCTATTGCTTATCTCAACCTCAACAATACATTTTCATTAAAACGAATATAATTCCCATTGCAACCAACACATCCAATTTCTGTGATGGTTTCTAATGGGTTTTTCATCAGAGAATAAACACACAGATCTTTATAAGAGAGTAAATTAAACATGTGTTTTAGGTGCACAGATGCAAGCAGTGTATCGCTTCAGCTTTGATGTAAATCCCTCAGATGTACTTGAACTGGATGCCACACTGGGAGACTGTATACTGCACAACCCTCTTAAAGCAACTTCACTCTTTCAATCAGTGAGTTTCTGTACAAAATGCCCACCGCCTCCCCCAACAATTTACACTCTTAAAAATAACTTAAAAGGTTCAAATGTTTTTGTCGAGAGCCCCCATCCCTTTATGGCCCCCAAACTTAAAACTTGGAATTAAACAAAACATATTCAATTATACAATGTATAACAAAACATTAAATTATACAATCATGTGTTGTTGGTTAATAGCCTTATTTTTTAGGTTTAATTACACAGAATTTATGATGAATTCATATATTTTATAAATTGTCATAGATCCCCCTGGCACAATCTTGTGGGCCCTAGTTTGAGAGCCGCTTTGTTTTGGAAAAAACTTTAACAGACTATAGAAATGTTAAGAAAGAAATGTTTTTAAAAGGTTATTCAGGGAACAAAAAGAGGTTCATGGCATCACTGCAAAGATCCCTTTATATTTAGGAGTTTCTTTTCCAAAGTCAACACAGTTCTGGACTTAAAAATGTGAACAAATGATTTGAAGAAAATAGCACTTGTAACGTGTTCAACAATTGGCAACACTTACATTTTGTATTTTGTACCGACCTTGTGTTTTAAACAAAAGTAAATTGGCTGTTTTTCAGGTTTGTTTTCTGTCCATAAAAACACTATCACTTATTGATCACATAGAAACAGAAAACCAGGTATGTAACAGCATTGTAGTTTTAGTATATGCAGATTTCACTATGTGACTAAAATTCATCAAGCAAATACGCTTTTTTTTAGGTTAACGTTGTTTTAAAGCCAACACACTTGCCACCTTTTCCAAATTACTGTTTGGGTCTCTCCGAGTTTCCCCGTGGGTATGGTCCAATGAGACCTTTGGCTTTGGAGGGTCTTGTAATTGCCATGACACGTGTCACCAAATACACACAAGGGGCCAGATTTCTTTGCTCAGAAGAGACCTGCCCTTGCTCAAGAGGTAGGTAACAGAATTCATATTTTTAGATGTAGGCGTAGGTTTTCTATTTATGGGCTTTCTCTGTAACTTATTCAATCTGACAATTTGTCCAAAGGGTATCAACACATTAGAGTTCATGTACCAGGTGCCACAGAGTCAGCTACGGTAAGAAGTGATCTTTTTTGCTTTCTCTGCTCCTCTCCACTTAAAGAAGATGTTAAGTCTCGGGTATTAGGAGGTAAGGCTACAATAATAAAACAAAATATAATTTATATTTGAAAATTGATAACATGAAATCAAAATGTTAAAACAAAATAAATAAAGAATGCATACTCACTGTCAAGATATTTAATTATATACAGATAAACAGCTTGTTGAGCTCATTCATGTAAGAGCATTGGATGTTTGGGGAGTTCACGATGTTGCCTCCTTGAGATATCAATCTGTCACCCTTTTTCTAAGAGGTAGGACTAAATCCATTGTTTCATATCCTAAATGTTTTCTCCTTTCTTCTCATGGTATTGGATGTAATCTTTACCTTTAAATGATCCATTAATATGTAATCCAGTTGGCTTGTGGGTTTTATCCCTGATTAACCCATTTTCCTTAAAAAGCATGATGCCAAAATAAATAAACTGGTGAAACACATCCAATCACAGTGTACTTAAGTGTTTGATTGAGTGTTCCCGTCTCCTTCAATAACGTTTTTCAGTTATCCAGCATGAGAGGTCATAGATTCTCTGGACTATATTAGCATATGCTGTTGACCTAATATTAGTCTGGAATTCAATACACCAGGCTCCAGTTACTGAACATACATGTTAATAAATGTAAGGTACACTCATTAGGTAACTCATAGTGGAATCATTGTTTAAAAAAGCCACCAGTGTTTCTCTTGGCAGCCATATAGGTGGTGAGTATGTTTCTCAAATAACAACTGTCATTGTTTTGTTTTTCCAAATGTAATTAGATGAACTATGTAACTCCATGAAAATTGGACATCTGTACCGAATTGTGGGGATTCCAGCTCATGTACACCAGTGGCCCAATATTACATGGAGTGTAGAAGCTTGCAGTGTCCAACCATGGGCCCTCAAACGTAAGCTCTTGTTATTGTGATGTCATCAAAACAACCAACCATATACTCAACATGTCAAAGTAATTTTTCCTATCTCTCGTTCACAGGCCCCTGTCTGGTTAGCAACAACTTTCAGAATCTGCTGGCTGCATCGGCCTGTTCGCCATGGAGGTTTGCTGCCATTGTAGCCAACTCATTCGGTTCTCCTGTGATTCCACCTGGATTGTACAACACACTGAAACTGGGGTTACTACTCAGCTTGGTGCAAAGTGAAGATAATTCAGATGCTCCCAACCACCTGGATGTGCTTGCTCTTACTAGCGACACATTGATCATTGATAGGTCTGTCGCTTTTGCCTTTAAATGACGATCATCAATGATTTGTCCTAATTATAACAAAAGTGTCATATTATTTCTATTTCTTCGAAGGCTGATGAGATACAGCCTCCCCTTATCCTCACGTGGCATTCTGCATGCACCTACAGGAGAGCTGTTGGCATCTCTGTCTAAAGATGAACATGGAGCAGATACTGTCAACATTCATGCAGGTTCAGCTCTGCTGGCAACTGGAGGAGTCTGTGTTCTGGGAGACCTGACGTGCTACAAGAGAGACAAGATGGATGTGCTTCAGTCTGGTGCATAAATGTGCCACAAAGGCATAATGGACTCATGTGTAAACAAACCTAGATTGCTTTTATGTCTATGCTGTTTCTCCATTATCTGCAGCTCTTGAAAGCAGAACTGTGTCTGTTTTCATTCCTGGGAAAAAGTACGGTGATGATGTAGACCAGCAGATATCCTTTCCTATCCAGTGTAACTTCTGGGCAATAGCTGATACTGCCTCCGCCTCCAAGAGAAGAGATAAATGCGATGATGTGGTGCTGGGTGCTGCGGTAGGTTACATCCTATCTTGTTATTTAAAAAAAACTTTGCTTTTATTTAGAGAACAATTGGGAGTTTTATTTTTAGAAGTATGCCTATAAATAGGCCATGATTACATGTATAAGGAATGCTGGAACGCTTAGCAAATGACCCCACCTCTTTTTATATTTTGGAACAGAAACCACAGACAATGCAATCTATTTTAGGAGAGTTCCTTATGCTTGTTTGTGTCAATTGTACTTCAGTTACTCAAAATTGTATTGACAATGATTTTCATTTCCCTATTGCGTTCTCAATCAATAGATTTTATAGTTTTACTACATTTGTTAATCCTATAATGACAGATATTTACCATAAATGTAGGAAATGGGCTCAGTTCCCCGTCAGCTCGCAGAGAGATTCGATCTCCTAGTGCAGTGTCGAGAAATGAGCGTAGATCCTCTACTCCTGTCCATGACAGTGCACACCCTACGGCAGGCCATCTCCCCAGGAGAGCCCCTTTATCCAGCATGCATGCAATTTACTACACAAGACTACAACAAGGTTTACTAATATATGAATTATATATTTCAGCTGTTACGCATTCAGTAATAGGTTGTTTGATGTATTTACATGAATATAGGCAGCATCAGCTGATGACAAAGCCTATGTTTGTCTTTAGTTCTTGGCTCAAGCAAGAGACTTGAAGGTGGAAATGAGTCCTGAGGCAGAAAAGATGATCCATGGCTATTACATGGCCAGTCGCAGGGTTCGATCAGACTCAACCCCACGCTCATCTGTTTCAGTCACTTCTATAAAACTGCTGTAAGTACTGCAAAGTAAACATACATTTGATTTAGCTTTTAAATGTTTGATCACCACCAGTTCTGCCATATTGTACCACTAGAGGGAGTAGTCACATAGGACAAACCAGAACAACTGACTTTACATATCACTGGTTGTACCATCACTGGATGTTATGGTCAAATATTGGATTCAATCTTTTTTTGTCAACTTGTTTTCTCTTCATAAGAACGGGTTTTGCATTTGCTTTTCAAACGGATTAATCACAGTCCTAAATAAACTAAGCTTATGCACTTCAGTATTTCATTGGAGAGCATTTGATTGACTTTAATAAAAAAACCTTAGGTGCCCAAGACCAGATCAATGAGGCCTACAATTTATCAGTTCAAAACAAATCCTTAAATGAAATAAAAACAATCCTAAAACAAAAGTAGACAGCAACAAAATAAATTTGAGCAGTTATAATCCTTGCAAACAAAGTCACTAAATGTCAGTCCAATGCAATGTCATTTTTGGTAAGAGAAATCTCTCCAGGTCAAACTAATCCAAACACGAGGGGTAAATACAGCAGTATGCACTCATTGGAAGCAAGCTTTAGCAAAAGCATGGTTAGTTTTGTAAATGTATTCTGTTACATACAAATTTTCTCCAATAATAAAATTAGTTCATTTTGAAAGGATATGCTCCAAAACGTCAGCATCGATTTGCTAACATTTTATACTGAATGCATCTCCTTTGTTTTCTGGTCCTAGCAGGATTTCTCTGGCTCAAGCCCATGCTAAACTCAGCCTGAGAACACAAGTTTTAGAGGAAGATGCAGTCATTGCAGTACTGCTGTGTGAAAGTTCAGTCACCCTAAAACATGGTTCGTTTCCACAATTACTTTATGCAAGTTAACAATCAATACAGTACAACATCTAAAAAAATACAGAAAGAGTACAAAAAGAGTGTTTGCATTAATTTATTAAATTTGATGATTTGTCATACCACAATTAAAATTTTAAAGTCAAGATCCTGTTACAGTGCATGCATGCATTATTGTTTGGAATGAGAAAATGTGTCTTGGGAACGCAGGGGCCTCTACGCTTGCTTTTCCACCCGAAGCAGTGTTTCCTTGTGCTCTCCATGACCTGGATTCCCTGCACTGCCGAGATGTTACCTTGGAAGAATTACGCAAACAGATCTTGCATTTTGTGCACACCTATGCAACCTACATTGTGGAGGAATAGGATCAAGGTACAACACACAACCTATTTTAGTGTCAACTAGTTACTGCATTGACTTTTATTGTAAGTGTGTTAACAGGATGAAATGGTCTTGAATCAGTAATCCACAGATCCATCCAATGGCACTGCCAGCACCATAACCTAAACAAACAGAGGTGGCATTTTATTACATGAAATATGCATTTAAGCTTTGTCCTATTTACAGGGTTCCTACAGGTTTCTTCAAGTTAAATTCAAGTCTTTTTAAGACCTTTTTAAGACCATTTATATAAAAAATTAATACCCATTTCACGTCCCTACCAGCAAAGAAAAACTAAAATACTTAAACTTGTGTTCATTTATTTTTCCGATGTGAAATGGGTAAAAAGATTATAAGCCGCCAAGCAAGTGTGAAAAATTTTTTTCAGTAGGCCACAAGAAAGTTTGCCAAACAATGTTAAGTTGTTAAGGAATTTCTGAGATTTTCTTTGATTTTTCCCACTTCTCCTTTGCCTGTTGCTGTGTTGTGTTGCAGTCTATGATTGTGGTGATCTTCATTTACTGAAGGTATCACGTGTTCGCAGTATTTTGTACTGTGACCCGGGACTGTGTTGCGTTCTCAATTATTGGATCCGCCACTCTTTATTTATACTACTTTATTAAACAAACAGAGATGCAAACACATGTATGTTCAAAAAAGAGAAAGGTAATCTAAGCCCTCACACCCAGGCAAATATCCAGATACTTAGGCTACATTGCCACAGACCCCTGCCATCCCTACCAACCTAGGTATATAGAGAAAAATGAAATTCGAAAATCAAAAGACGCCGACATTAATTTGGAATATTCAATTTCATTTTTTATGTTAAACCAAAACTCTTATTGAACTATCTAGCACTTCTTCTTGCTTTACTCCTTCTTCCTCTTCTTCCTGGCCACCTCCTGCAACGTATCCAGGGCCTTCCATCTGGCTGCATTCATTTATATTAATTTCACATTATATTTCATAAATCCAACCATAAATGAACAAAGCTGACAATGTTTGTCAAAGCATCACAAAACACTTTACTGTTTTTGCACTGACATATGAAGCAATACTTGTGTAGATGACCCCTTTTATCAAACTCTTTTGAATACAATATGTATAGTATATTAATGATAGAAAGTGCAGGTCTAGAGATTATAAATGTAATCGGTGTGTTATGGTTTATGTAGTTTTCTTTCCTTTTTTAGATAGAGCAGGAGCAGTAAAAGTGCCTCTTTTAATTCCTCTCTTGCAGATTAAAAGAGCTTAATCCACTTATTATTTTAGATTCAAAAGTCTACTTGCTGTCCCAGTGACTGGTGACTTTATATTAGAGCTTTGCGTTTTTTATATCTAGAGTCAGCTTGAGCTTTGCTCGTGCAATGGGCTTAATTAACATTCACATTGCTTTTTTGCTACCATCTTTGTGATCTTTGAGCAAACTTTTTAGATATAAAAAGATGGTTCATTAATAAGAATATTATTAAACAAAGGGACGGAGAAAGAAAGTGCAGCGCGTGGTCGTGACTTTCAAACCAAGCCAGTTGTTATCGCAATAGAAACGGAGGCACGCAGCTTGAAACTGCACGTGAACATTAGCGCTGACTGACTCTGATCACGGCCGTTTTCCTATCGACTCGGGTTTTACACATAATGTTAATCGGACCCGGTCCTCCGTGAAAACCTCTATGCATACAACTCTGCTCAAGTTCAGAAACATGTTACGCTGAACTCGCTTCATGTCGCACCCAATTCATCGAGAAACAGAGAGCATGTGAACGTACAGCAGACTCATCGGGAGAGACACGATGTGCTCGCAACCAAAATGCCATTAATAATAAAAAGGCGCAGGCGCTGAAAAGCGATGTGTTTGCATCCCTGATTTAATCAAAATGTGGTTGACAAAGAAACTTTTAAGGAAAAATACAATATGGAGAAGTTACATACAGCACAATTTTTAAGACCCAGACATCAAAATTTAAGACTTTTTTAAGTCTTTTTAAGGTATTATTTCCAAATTCATAAATTCAATGCTTTTAAGGCTTTTTAAGACCCCGCGGGAACCCTGTATTTAAATTCTAAAAATGCTCAGTCTCACAGATTCAGCACCCCAAATTTAGTCTGATGGGTAAACGGCAAAATGTGGAATTCATCATAGCATGCTATTTTCCTGCAATATCTTCAACTACATTCTCTATAAAAGATGGTTAACTTTGAAACCAAGTTGTTACAGCATCAAAAACATTAAGCAACAAGTTAAAACATTACCAACCTTTCCAAGATTGCAATCCTCATGTCAACCTTCTCCAGTGGAAACATTTTACTTTGGTAGACTGGGGGATTAGAGGATAAACGCATTAGTAACATTAAATATTTAAAATGTGCTACCAAGCAGTCAACTACTCTGTTGTTGCTTCAGATAGTCACAGTGTCAACAACCCAATCTGGTCTGATGGGTAAACGGCGTAAAAGTGTGGAATTCATCATCGCAACAAGCTTTTTGAAAAATACAAGTGCCATTTTTACATAACCTGGTTCATGGATAAACTGCAATACATTAAAAAAAAAAAGATACAATGAAATGTACCTTACATCCTTAAACTGCCACTCCCATGTTGTAACGCTTCCCAATAGCAATGCTTTGATCTGATGAAAGAAAAACACACATTAGCAGTTACTCCTAAGTGAGCCACAGAACATTTAGAAAAAAAAAAAAATCAGCTGTTGCTTCAGATAGTAAGTGTCAACAACCCAGTCTGGTCTGATGGGTAAACGGCATAAATGTGGAAATCATCATTGCAACAAGCATTTTGAAACTACTATATAGTTACCTAATCCATAAAAATCTGGTACTTAATTTTGTTCAAAACTACAATATCAACATAATCGGATTTAATAGTAAAACAAAGAAAAGTTTATAAAGCAATCATTTTAAATAGCAAAAAAATTACCATTTTTTCTTTAGATGTCATTCTTTTAACATCCTTTCCCAATGGCAATACTTCAACCTGGATGAAAGAAGCACAAAAGAAACGCATTAGCATTAAATCCTTAATGATCTACGAGACGGTCAACAACTCTGCTGTTGCTTCAGATAGTAACAGTGTCAACAACCCAATTTGGTCTGATGGGTAAACGGCATAAATGTGGAAATCATCATTGCAACAAGCATTTTCAAATAAACAAAACGTATTCTGTACACAAAAACAAAAAGGGCACTTCAGTGTAGCCTGGCTCCGCCCTCCTACGTGCTTCCGCTTATTTTTCATTTCGCTTCAGCAGTACGTCTGGGATTTCTCTATAGAGTTTCGTTTTCTCCTGCAAAAATCTGCAGGACCAATCAGCGAACAGATGGGGGTGGCTAAGAACGATGACGTTGAGGTTGTGCGTCAGTTTGAGTTGTAGTTCAGTAATGGCAGCGGAGAAAGACGTGAGAAAAGCTATTCGGTCCGTTGTTGCAAAACTGCCGAATATACAGAAGTTAAAGCCGGAGCAAGAACCAGGTTTGCTAACTTTTGTTTGTCTGATTATTCGGACTTGTTGTTTCCGGACGGTTTCGGTGCATGATATACGTCACGACCACATGTTAGCGATTGGCTTTGGCAGATCCTGAGTGACTCTGGGCATATCCAATAGTTTTAAACTTAAACAATGGACCCTCCTTAATGGAAGTAACGCTTTGCTATGGAGCGTGGCCAGACTCTCTGTACAAATGAAATGAATGTACGAGAGTCTGGTTATACCAGGCTAACTTCAGTGTGACCCGGTCTGAGAAATCCAGGCTAAAGTCTCGATCTAATTTTGAGAGCATCAACACTTAATTTCATCTTTGATGTGGTCTTAGTCAATATTCAAGTTATCAAGGTTATTTTAAACAATGTTCTTTACATTACAGAGGATGATTTTGTATATAAAGCAAATCATCAAAATAGCTTTAACAGGGTTTTCACAGTCTGGGTCACACATTTTTTTACAGGTACAGTATCAGCAGAATCTGATAAAATCCATAAATAAAAGTAAATTACCATATTCCTTAAGATGTCATTTTCATGTCACCCTTCTCCAGCAGCAATACTTTGATCTGATAAAGGAAAAACAGAATGAAAACATTAGCACACAATCCTAAATTAAGTTGCAGGACAGTCAACTACTCTGTTGTTGCTTCAGATAGTCACAGTGTCAACAACCCAATCTGGTCTGATGGGTAAACGGCAAAATTATGAAAATCATCATTGCTACAGGCAGAAGAGCCCACAAGACAATTCTGCTTCCAAATCACGTTTTGAATACATCTTTTAAAGAATTGTAGCGCGATACCTTTACAATTGTCCTCTTCACTGTCTGCGACAAACATCATCTCGTACATCTGTGGGTAAAAATTATGATATAAATGTAACAGACAGTTCCCCTGAAAATGGTCATTAATTACCCCATCTTGTGTTTAGTCTATTGATTTTGTGTTGCCTTGTATAAAGAGCACTGAGGGAAGAGCCAATAAATGACTCAAAAAGATGACTGATGAACTAGAGGTTAAAGGGCACATGTAACACAGCTTGAGAGTAGACCATCCCACACCAGCACAAAAACCTGGACAATGCTAGTTCAACTCAAGGTCAGGACCTTTACCAAGACCACAGCACCTCCAGTGAATCAATGCCCTGATTACCCGATCCAGGTCACATAAAGCCCATTCCTAAACTAGGAAGGCCACACATGGGACAGCAGACCTATCCCGGACAGAGCACAGTCCTACCAACAGCAGAGTAAATGGCAAAGGGGCAATTTATCATTGGAAATGGGACACCCAACTGACAAAATGATTTATAGCGGTCCTCCTGGGATACAGAAAACTCTTTCTAGGATGCGTCATGATTACAACATGATCTCAAATCACGTGAATTGGCTCACCTTGACAATATACACTATTGATCACTCAGACCTAATACCGATTTAAAAGGTAGTAAAAACACAATTACAGGGATAACAACAAGCATCATGGCACCGAATGACTCATCACTAAAGAAAAATGACCGGTTAGTGCAAAAATCTTAAATTTCGCTTTTTAAAAGCTAAAAATACTTGCACAAAATGATTTAAATCAGTAACTTTGGTCATAAAATTTATTATGTACAAGTTAAATTTACATTATTCGCTTGCTGTGCAACATGCTTGCAACGTTAACCACGTGGCCAAACCTAGATGTCTGCAGCTTTAGCAAACGAGATTCTGATTTTACACGATGGCATCAAATATCACTACAGAAGTACCGATATTTCGGGTGAGAACCTTATTAAAAATGTGATCATTACCATTATTAAACGAAATATATGTTTACCTCGAGGTACAACTTGGAGCGCACAGCCGCTTTCTAACCCGCTTGGAGAGGAAAAGGGATGCGGCGCATGCGCATTTTACTTTTAAAGGGAACTTCCTCATGTGAGCACATGCGCAGATCACTTGAAGCAAAAGTGAGTGCGCTGATAAAGCTACAGTGATAAGCATAATACGCATTATGTATTTTGCTTTAGTATATTTTTATTTACACATTCATGTATAAACATTGCAACACAATAAAATTTAAATTTAAAGGATGATCCTCTTATTGTTTTAATAGGACACACGTGTAAATAAATGATTGATGTAGGATCTCTGTAAGCTCTCATTTTATTATTATAAGCTACTTTATTCTTTAAAATTAATACAGCTAAAACACAAGAAAAATATTTTTGAGAGATGCAGAAATATAAAAATGTAGGCTAAAAATAATAATAGAACTTGAATTCACAAAACTTTTTAAATGAGCAAATGGTGCATAACTAAAAGTTCAATTTTTACCGTGCTTGACAGGATCTTTTAGTTACACGTTGTACTGTTTTTACTGTCCATGAGAAATTTCACGGCATGCTGCAACTGCATGAGCTTTAAGACTTTTTAATTCCAACGCATTAGATTAAAATAAAAACAAAATTATTGTCAAGACATGCGCCATTTACTGTATGTGAAATGCCTAATTTCCAAAAGTTTTTGTAAGAACACACCCAGTATTGCCATAAAATTATGAAGTGTTTAGTTTAGTTTAGTTAAAATAATATTAATAATAATCTTGAGACCATTGTAATTTCAAGATTTTTTTTATTTATATTGTCCATTCCACATATACACAACCATTCACGTGAAAAAAGGAAGACCAAAGAAAAGGGATCACGATATTTTGTTGTGATTCTGACAGACCACTTCACATGACGAATGTTAAGTTATTCACACATGCCTTTAGTGCAAATGTTGTAACAGAAAGTGCATAGCCAACAGTTCAAGCATGACAGCTCATTAACGCAACACACGGAATTTCTGAGTACAATGTATAACCAACAAGTACAGAACTGCAGAGAACAGAAGTCTAAACAAAGATCCTGACCTTTTTTTTTTAAGTCAGGAAAAAACACACAATTTGTTTAATATTTTAATCTTATTTACAAATTTGAAATAATTAAATTAATATGGACATCCATTTGTCTGAATATGGCACAGTTCACTGTAACAGCTTTCTCCTTTCAATGTGAAACCATGAAGAGAATTGTATTTTTCCGCGTACCACAATCTTGTTACATTTTATAAACTGTAACTGAACAATTTGTGCATCAAAATTCCTGTTTTGGGGATCTCCAAAAGTCCAACTTTAACCTTCATTTATTAAAAAGTCATGTGCAAAGATTTATGTTTTTGATGACGATGAAGACGCCCCTTGATTTTCATTTGAGTTACCCAGGAACTGGCCAGTAGCACCGACATATAATCTTGAACGCATTGGCCATTTCTGAAAGACAAAATACCCTATAATTATGAATTTACACATTTCATAAATTGGACAATTTTATTCTTAAATCTGAATTTTCTCAACAAAAATTATGGCTATATGAAGTAAACTATTCTGGAAGACATTACCATAAACTGAAAGTTCATGCTTAAATATGTCTACATAGCAATATGGAAAATAAATTAAACACTTACTTTCACAGGATGTAAGTAACCATCGCCTTTAAGAGAGTTTAAAGCTTCATTTTGTTTTGTGTTGTCCCCCTCTTCCATGCCCTCTTCTTGCAAGGTTCTCGTTAAATGTGCTATGTATGTGGTTGCCAATATCAAGACGTCGAGTTTGGAGAGTTTGGTGTCCGGTGGCACAGACGGTAATGTTCTCTGTAGCTCGAGGAACGCGTGTCTGAGGGTCTGCACGCGACTCCTTTCACGCGCCGCGTTGGCTGCTGCGGGTCGCCCTCTAGCAGCAAGGGCGCTGGACGGGACCACCCTGGAGCGAGACAGGGCCTCTGCGCTCCGGCCCTCCGCGGAGAGGGTGTCAGGACTGGGGCTTGAGTTAGGGCTAGATGCGGGACTGTCATCCATAACTGTCACAGAACCATTAGCATCCATACGGATCGCTTGCCTTCCGACCATTGAAATGACTGTATAGCCTGGATAATGACAGGTCGAACAACGCATGTGTTTAATAAGCTGTATTGCACTTATGCAAAACATATTTGAGTAAAAACAAAATGTCATAAATGCATGCTAATTCATTTATAAAAATTAAAATAAATTAAGTGAGCAAAAAGTTTTAATAAAATAATTTCATGCAGTTATTCTGTAGTTAAAATTTGTAAAACTTAAATTGTCTGTAGTTTTTAAGTATACAAACAGACAATTTAAGTATACAAAGTTCTTATTTATTGCGTTAAAGTTACTAAAATAAAAAATAAATCATACCTCTATTGTCGTTTAAGTGCTGTCCTAAAAAACACACGTCAAGGCATTAAAACTTGTTCTCTTTGAGCCTCGTTGCACTGCTTGGCAAAACTCAAGTAGGAAAATAATAGTCCTTTTCCCGTTGCAAAAACATATATATGAGCAGTCGTGATAAAATACGTATATCCGCGCGCATGCAGGGTCCTCACCTGAATGAGTGCGTGAAGTCTCACGAGCCTCTAATTTATTGGACAACACAACGAGCTGACAAGTGTTTCACTCCTGTGCAATTAATCACGAGCCTTTAACACTCTGGCAACTTGCGCTGTTCTCTTCGTTCACATCGGTAGGAGGGCACAGTACATTTTCAAACGCCAGAGGCAGCATTTTAGCACAAGTTCACATTGCTGTGTATAAACTATAAGCTACAACTTTTTAAAAAATGCATAGAGTATGGTTCAGACAAGAATGCATCATTTCTATCTTTCCAGTTTTGTCTTTTTTTGTGAATTCTGATGTGGTTAACAATTCACGTTTTGTGCAAAAATTCAACACTCCTGAAGCTGCCAAACGTGTCATTTCAATTCTAGTCATGATGAGATGCATTTGTTAAATGCACCTTGCTGTCGATGATGTTTCAATTTATAAAGAAAATATATTTTTAATATTTTGACCTGTAGATATCGGCAACTAATTCCTGGTACATAGCCAATAAATAAACTCTAAACACTGCAATCAACTGGCAAGCATGCGGAAATTCTTGTGAGACTCCTAAATTAATCATTCTGTTTTCCAAACGGAGATGTGGGAGAATTAATGAATGGAATTATTCATAACATGTATATCTTAGACTGTTCTTAATAAACATTGTTTTTGTAAGGATGAAGTATCAGTATTGCCCCCGGGCCGATAATTATGAAGCAGAGCAAATGAGGTTAAGTAAGCTTCTCGGCCTAATTACTCTACATCTTTCAGAGGTTATACCCTGGTGTAGTTATTAAACCCGGCCAAATATGCGCAAATTTCATTCACGCAGATCAACTTACTCGGCGCCTTATACCATATCTAAAATTGTACGTTTAAAAAATAAAAAAATAATACAGAAAATCCGATTTATTGTTAGTTCGTTGTATAATGTTATAGACTGGTTAATCTCATAGTTAAGTGTCTGAATTTATATAGGCTATTATTTAAAACATGCCGATTCAATTCTTCAATTTGTTCTGAATAATTTATTTTAATCTCATTCAGTAATATTCTTTTGGACAACATGTATCCCTAACACCAACAAAATGGTGTTTTTGAAAAAATGTAATATATGTAACATACTGTCTACTTAAATAAAATAAAATGTAAAATAAATAAAATTAAATAAATGTGTTTTGTTAGAGAGACAATATGTAGCACTGCAATGTCAGATTTTTCAGGGTCTTCTCCTGATTAGATTTATTTTATTTTCACTCTCTGAATGAAAAAAATAAAGCACACATTTAATAATACAGGTAGGCTATATTGTCTTTGAATTTGAAAAAAAATAAAATAAAACGTTCATTGTGCATTTATAGTACATACTGCATGGTTTCAATTTAAATTGAAAATTGTTGAATATTTTTTAAATACCAGCAAATACCAGAGTAAATGATAACAAACACAAATATATAAATCAGGCAGTGCATGCAGGACTGTCAAGAGATTGCAAATGTAAAAACGTCAAATTTCTTATAAATGACAATGTGACAGGGGGCAAAGCTGAATGCTCACCTTTTTAAAAGTATTTATGTAAATTTATGAAAACACAGATGATGAGACAAGTGTGAAGACAAGTGTATTTGTGTGATTAGGTTAAATATTCAACAGAACCAAATGTGCACAACAAACTTTTGATATCACTAAAAAGACTGTGAGTTGGTCACTATTGATCTGACATTTTGAGAGTGTACCAATCCTCACTGAAATATTCAGACTTATGACCTGTAAACACAATAAAATATGTCAATTACACAATAAACAAACAAATTAAACAAACAAGATTTAATGAACTTCTGAACAAACACCTAACAAAATATGTTTTTTTTTCTTCTAAGCAGGCTAATGGTTGGCTTTAGTAAAACAAAATAAATAAATAAATACTGTAAATAAAATAATGTCAAAATATACTGCTGTAAATTACCACTACAAATCTGTTATTGGACTTTATAAGCTGCATAACGTACACCTATAGACATCTGTCATTCAGCATTATCATTCATATAACTCATACACAATTTTTTTCTGAATTATGATAAAATACTAAAAGTAGAATTAACTACAAGGAGTAGTCTACTATTTAGCTGATTTATTTAAAACCATGTTGGTTAACCTCAGCTGTTTATTTGCATGGGTTGGGTAAATAAAACATGTTACATTTAGCCAGAATATATGAAAGTTAATAACCAGCTATTAAGCAGCTTAACTTTGACAATATTCATAGGTAAGATTTCATAGGTAAGATTTTTAGTTTTAGGAAAAAACAATCTTAAATTTAATATAGATAACCAGTCTCATTCATTAGCCCAAAATTATTATAGGAATAGATGTCTGGTTAAGAAATCATTTTTTTTCATACCTTCCTTGTGTGTTGTGTCCAAAATTAGTCTGTCCAAAATGTAACACCAGGCCTCCCAGATTCTGACGGCTTACTCAGAGAGCTGGTGTGTACATGGGGATGTTGGGGGCCCGTGTGAAAATCGGCTAAAGCAAAACAAGGCGAGTCACATATTTTTTTATGGAACATGGCGATTGTGACACATGGGACGTGCAATGCATGTTCAACCAAATATTGATGATATACAACGGCACAGTATAAATAATAGCTTACATTAGAAGACAAGCAATGATATAAAAAAAACACAATATGGCAGTTAATCTGGACTGCACTCAAGACAGACATTTGGTAAAATAAAAAGTAATAGCCTATAGAATGTATAATGGTATATTAAATAACAAAACAATATACTAAGATATTCATATTGAACTGATTTCTCATTATTAGCACAAAATAATTTTTTTTATAGCAATGCATATTTTCATACTTGCGAGTGGATTGCTGATTTGTGGATCGCCTAATTTCTTCTTAGGTTTTTTTGAGGCTTTCCAGTTGATTAAAAACTGTCTAGACATTTCATTTATTTGTCTTCCATCAAGGTCCTCTAAACATGAAAATAAGAAATACAGTTTATCATTTCAACGCATTAAAAGTTACACAATTCAACTACAAAAAGTCTTATATAACTGTAATTATTATATAATATAATTAATAAAAATGCAAATATAGGATCAACATGATTTACAAAAAATATTATTATATTATATACACATTATTAAGTTTAAATTATTTTATTACAGATAATCTATATTCTCTCACCTAAAATTTTGCAGGCAGTTATTAGTCTGTCCCTGTATTTAGGTTTATGACATGCTGGATTTCCACTCAGATCTAGTAACCGTAGTTGAGACCATTGGCTGAACACTGTCTCTAACTCCTGAAAGTGTAAATAAAGGCATTACATTTTATTTTTAGTGATTAAATCATTGGTAGCCCAAGCAAAAATGAGTAAAATCTAAAACGTTTCCATCTCTGAGTGGTTGCGTGTTGAGAAAATACAGTAAAAAGTTTTTATAGCACTGATACCACACCGATTTTAGAGCATCATGAATGCCACAAGCAAAAAAACAACAAAACAAAAACAATTCCCACTGAAATTTGAATAGGTGAAGTGTAAACAAGAAATCAGCTTGTTTTAATAAATACTGTCACTTGGACAGCATGACTAACAAGTTCCCCTGGGCAGTAGTCTTCAAGCATGTTGCCTGCAGTGTATGTTTATCTAAGGACACATTAATCCAGGCTGGAAATATGAATACTCTCTGGACACGCTCTGATTGTTCATCGCCTTCCTGTCTCAAATAAAGTGCTTCCACTTTTCAGTCCGTGTGCAATCAGCTCTAGCGGGACCCCGGTGAGCTGTGCGCTCTCAGGCTTTGATAAATGATCGTGTCAGGTCTGTCACTCTGAGGGCTTGGCTAGGAACTCCCCAGCACCAAATTGCCCTCCCATGCAAAGGAGTGCTGAATGCACTCCTGACTGGGCTCTTTCCAGCCCCACACTGGGTTAATGATGGCCAGTTATGAACCTGTATTTGACCAGCGCTTCGATCCCTATCTGCACTGTCTGGCCACGCGCCACTAACAGCTTCTGCAGTACCCATTTGTCACTCGGCTGACTGCCTGTCATAATCTATTTTAAAAATCCATAATGTTTCCTATGGAATTGGACCAAACTGCGTAAAGGAGAAATTGATCCTGCGGGTGCTGTCGTCGGTGAATCAATAGTGGCAAAGGGGTTGTATAAATTAAAGAAGATATCTGCTAAACATGAAAGCTTCCTCTGACACATGGATCACTATTATCAGTGGCACTTGCTGAGAGAATTGTCTTTTGTGCTTTTGGCAAAAGTTACTACAAAGCAACTTTATCACCTTATCTACAGCGGCGTTCGGAAAGTACTCCATGACCAATCCAAAGATTGTCAAAATATGTACCCCAGGTACAGGTACATCATATTAGTACCTCAGAGGTATATATTAAATACCTGCATGGTACATATTGATACCAAATGTACTGTACCTATTAGTACTTATTATGACCCTTTTAAAGGGTACCGCCCCAGTGACACATGGGGTGCATATTTTGACAATTTTTTCTAACAGTATATGATATCAAAAACTTTGAAATGGGCCAAAAAAGGTTTTAAGATTTAGTAAAAGGAATGTATATGATTGACTCAAATGTTTTTAATACAAGGCTGAAGTTGTAAGGGGCATGAGTGTAATACGGGGGAAAAGCAATTCACTAAGAAAAGAGGAAAACTTGTGCTTGTTTAAATTGTCAGCAGAAGTTGTCCCTGGAGAGCAGTCCGCTGATTTGTTGAATAATTCGGACCCTGTGTAAGTCTGGAGGCTGCTAGGATTTATGGGATTAGGTTTTAACAGTCTTCTCATTTAACAATCTTTTCACACTTCATAGGAACATAGCACTTTGTCATACTGAAATAGTACAAAAACAGCCAAATCTTACTTTTATTCATTTTATAATATTACTTTATAGATTTATGGAAATGCAGCTGAGGTCATATTTACCTGTAGATCCTGTAGCTGGTTATGGGCAGCAAAAAGATGGGTCATTTTAATGAGAGGGGCCAAGTCCCATATTTCATCAATGTTGTTTTTGCTGATATTTAAAATGCAGAGAGATTCCTGAAAGGATGAAATTTGATATTATCATTAGACACTTTAAAGTTGAAACCAGTCCCACTTATGGCGAATCAATGAAGATTTCACAGCGTTAGTAAAAGGAGAGCATTTATGGATTTTTCAGGGGGGGGGGGATTTTGTCGACTTACTCTTGCAATTTCATTAATTATCAAAATAAACAAAATTCCCAGCTTTGCTGTTTGTTTATCTATAGCCTTGGCGGTAAACCCTCCCAGTTCATTTGTCAAACAAGTAAGGAGCCACAGAGCCCTCTTATACCCACATCAAATTTTGCACAGAACTGCTTTGATACAGATCTTGGTGCGTGGGTCGGTTTCATCGTAGTTATGCCTCTCATCTGACAGCAAACTTACAAGATGCCTTAGGACACTTTATATATCAGTATAAATATGAGTGCATTAGCTATTATAAGACACCCTCTGTAAGTTAAGTTGCACTGAGGTGGTTTGAATGTTAAATGTATCAGTGAGTTACTTACCGAAATGCTAGAGATGGAACGAGGATCAAAGACCAGCTTTTCTCCATGGGGTAGCCTTTGGCCTTCCACATGCAGCTCTTTCAGGCTTTTCAACTCCTCTAATCCCTCAACCACAGTGATGCTGTTTCCTCCCAAGAACCTTACATAGAAAATATAGCAATAAATGCTGACATGTATAGCATATTCTCTTAATTAGTGGTACAGTTTGCATCTTTTAATAGAAAATATTAACCTTTAAAGTTACATTTATGTATTTGGACACTTTAATACAAAGCGATTTAGTTCATTCCATTGAAATAAACTTTTGTCAGTATGTGTGTTCCCTGGGATCGAACCCACAACCTTTGCATTGCCAAAGCAATGCTCCAGTTTGGCTACAGGACTAGGATATATTAAATAGATGAAATGTTTTAATGTGTTTATATATTTTAAATATTAATATTAAATGTCAGTGCGAGAATCAATTCTATTGAAATAAGTGAATTATGTCAACTTTTATGTTGCTTGACCAAGCTTTAAAAGAATAGTCAATTTTCTTAAAATAAAATCCAGATAATTTACTCACCACCATGTCATTAAAAAATGTTAATGTCTTTCTTTGTTTAGTCGAGAAAAAATGATGTTTTTTGAGGAAAACATTCCAGGATTTTTCTCATTTTAATGGACTTTAATGGACCCCAACATTTAACAGTTTTAATGCTGTTTAAAATTGCAGTTTCAACGGAGTTTCAAAGGACTCTCAACGATCCCAAACGAGGCACAAGGGTTTGATCTAACTAAACGATTGTCATTTTGACAAGAAAAATTTAAAATATGCACTTTTAAACCACAAATTCTTGTCTATCTCCGGTCCTTTGACGCGCCAGCGCGACCTTACGCAATTTGGCATCACGTCAAGAGGCCACGGATGACGAATGCGAAACTACGCCCCAGTGTTTACAAGTGTGGAGAAAGAGGACCTGTCTGACGTTGTTGTATGTCGAATGATAATTAATGTTGTGTCAGTTTATTGTGTAAAATGGTCCGCAAATGTGCGGTTTTTTTATATATGTAACACCTGACCTTTCCACGGCATTACGCAATTAAAAGTAATGCCGTGGAAAAAAGTTGTGGCGCGTCACAGGACTGGAAATAGACGAGAAGTTGTGGTTTAAAAGTGCATATTTTTATTTTTCTTGTCAAAAAAGACAATCGTTTCGCTAGTTAAGACCTGTATGCCTCATTTGGGATCATTTAGAGTCCTTTGAAACTGCAATTTTAAACTGCATTAAAACTGTTAAGCGTTGGGGTCCATTAAAGTCCATAAAAATGAGAAAAATCCGGTAATGTTTTCCTCAAAAAACATAATTTCTTCTTGACTGAACAGAGAAAGACATTAACATTTTGGATGACATGTGAGTAAATGTTTTTAAGAAAATTGACTAATCCTTTAAGTATGTGAGTTTAAAAGTTTGAAAAGCTTAATGCAAGGTTTACAGACCCATAGATACTTACAGTTTGGAAAGTTTCTTTAGAGATGAGAGGTTCTCTATGTGAGAGATATTGTTGTTCTGCATGTACAAGTGTGTAAGATTTGAGGCAAATCCCAAATTGCAGATCTGTGATATGTGGTTATCATATAGGTAGAGGACAGTGAGGTTTCTGCATATCGACAGATCATCCTATGTTTGAGAGGGAAAACCAGAATAATCAATAACACATTAAGTTAATATTGGATGAATTTATTTAAAAAAGAAAAATGAAACAACGTACAATGTCCTCAATATTTTTGTCTGAGAAGTTGAGGTGAGTGAGCTTCTTGAGATATTGCTGGAGAGATTCACTTCTGCTGGTTTTTGAGTGATTGCTTAATTTAGCGATCAGATGCACCGTCAGACGGACCATAATGACTTAGTATGTGAAAATATCTTAGGATAGAGTTCTTAAAACATGGGCGACAACATGTCAAGGAAATAAAGATTTATGTTAGAACCAAACACACAAAAGCAATGCAAGAACATATGATTAAATGCATTTCATTGACCCTTAAATATATTTCGGTTTAGATCTTTCAATAGGTTTTTATTAGAAATGCATTTAAATAGGTTTTAAATGCGTAATTGATGATGTTCAATTAAGTTGCTGTGAAAGGGTCATTATTTCTTGATGTTATGTAGGCCTACTTTAGCGTCAGCATAGTCAATCGACCATCAAGCCTTTGTCAAACTACATATTTTCTGTGAGAAGTGTAAATGAGGCCAAAGGTGAAAGAGACAAGTGACCTGAGCAAAGATTATTGTAAACTGTTTTATTCAAGAGGTTTGCATTGTCTATTAGCTTGACCCTGCACATCTGCATAAAATCACACAACTGGAAAAGACCTCGTAAAAATTTAATTTATAATATTGCATGTTCTAGTTATATCTTACCAACAATGAACCCCAGGACAGAAAAAATGAAATACATACATCAAAACTGACAGCAGGTCGGCTTTACACTTGATCTGAGAGCAGCAGACCACTGGAAGATGACATGGAGAGAAATCAATAGGATTATGTGGTTAAACTCTAGGGAACCAGCCAGAGACAGCAGTGTGCCAATCATTACAATGCATTTACGCAATACACGCATGAACTTTCTTGTTTATAATAAATAAAAGCAAGTAAATTAGCTAAGTGTAAAAACAAAGTGAAATGCAATAGATCTTTCGTTTCAGGCTATATAAACAGTAACGTTAGCTATACAAATAAGCGACGCGCAAATGGATGAGCTTAATAATCATTTAGCACTGCGTCCTACCTTATGCAGCTTACAAGAGCAGTATAGCACAAATGCAGTGTAGTAATGCTGGTAAACTTTCTCGCTGTTTTCTTCTCTCAGCTTTGTTTAGGAGGGCTGCTGTTGCTATGGCGACGACGCGGCGGAGTCGACCACGAGCGCTGCTCTGTTTTTAGATGAATGGTAAACAGATTTAACAGGAGATAAAAATATTGTTATATTTACGTATGTTAGCATTACTGTTTTAATGTTAGAGCTGTGGTAATTATTAAAGGTTACCGCTTGTTTTTACCTCATAATTTTAAAGATTAAAGCAATAACACAATTCCCCGAATCTTGCGTTTCATTTACTAAATGTAGTTATAACAAATGTTTCACTTACATTAATTTAGATTTACACATCTGGTCGATGCTATCGTACACATCAGTAGTTTACTAATTTTTATTAGTATGTGGCTATTTATATGTTACCTGGGATTCAAACCCATCACCATCATGGCAAAGTCACAATGACAAACTTAACTTTTTATAATATTGTGGTATTTTTATTTTATTTTTACAAATGACTTATATGTGAGCTTCATTATTTAAAAAAAATAATAATAATGTGACCTTATAATCTTTCATCAAAAACGCAAATCTCCTCCCCTCTACTTCCGGTCACGAGGGCGGGGCCCAGGAAAAGATCGCAGCGATTAGCAAATAGCAACATGACTCAACTTTCAACAATCCAATCAGTTCTCAATGGATGAATTCAAGTCCTACTCTACCTATTTTCTCATTTCAGAAGCAGTTTCAAAGGGAAAATAAGATAATCGCTACCCTCAGCTTTAGCATGACTTTTAACTATTTTGACGTTTTTTTTTTTTACATAATATGTCTCTGAATAAATTCATGTTCTCAGTTGAAAATTTCAGTGCTTTTTAAATAATGTGCAATTTCTTCATTCTTCAAAATAAAGGTTCCTAAAGGTTCTCTGTTTGCCTGTATAGTTTCATAAAGAACCTTTTACATTCACAGAACCTTTGTGCAATAAGTTGTAGTGAAAAGAGGTTCTACAGAACATAACATATTTGACTAAAAGGTTATTTTTAGGGAACCAAAAATATTGCTTTTATGCACTCTAAGAAAGGATGTGTTATTTGTTACACATTTTTGTGTTATGCTTTTAACACATCATTGTAACACATTATGTATGTGATAAAAGTAACACAAAATAAAACACAGAGATGGGTGTATCTGCATCAACAGATTTAGTGTGTAGTTTTAACACATCTGTTCAAAGAGTGTGGCATCACTGCAAAGAACATTATTAAGCACATTTATTATTAAGAGAATCAGCATTTACAAAGGACACATGGTTCAGAAACTACTCAGGTTGCCAGAAACTAACTGAACGTGCACAGTGCATTAATATTTCAGGAGTCAGCAAAAGCAGGGAAAGAAAATACTGTGAAATCATTTGAATATTATTCTCCAATTTAATACTTAGAAACATTAAAGAATTGGCAGGCAATTGCCCATTTTTCATTTTTAAACATGCATTACAAGTTGGCCCCACATTTGTTACAGTCAAAAACATTTACCCACTGGGTTTGGCTAACATTATGAAATTATCAAGAGAGTTTTTTAACCTCACACTGATAGTGTTTTAGCATTCGTGTAGATGCTCAGAGTAAGAAACATTCCTATTCAGAATTAAACGGGATACGGTTACAGGTGCAAGAAGCGAAGCTGAGCGTATTTATTTTGACAACATTGGTCTCACTCAAATTGAATACTGCAGAATTGCATTTTTGCCCTTCGTGTTTGGCTGAAAAATAAAGAGAGAGAAAACTGTTGTAGAGTAAAACTAGTATGGGCTTAAACCAAACCTCAGGCCACCCTTAAAAAGATAATTCACAGAAACGTTTGTCATCATTTACTTACCCTCAAGTTGTTTCAAACCTGCATAAATTTCTTTGTTCTGCTCAACATAAAAGAAGGTATTTTGAATTTTTTTGTAATCAAGCAGATCTGGGGCACCAATGGCAGTGAATGGTGCCTTAAATCGGTTTGCTTGTAAACACTTTTCTAAATATAATCATTTGTGTTGAGCAAAACAAAAAAATTTATACAGGTTTGAAACAACGTAAATGATGTCAGAATTTTACTTTTTGGGGTGAACAATCCCTTTAAGTCTTAAAGAGACATGAAACAACCCCTTATGGTAAAAAAGTTAAGAAACACCTTAGTTATGATTTTTGAAACTATTATCACTACAGGGTTTCCTAACAGGTCACTTGCAACCAGCTGAAGATTTTTAAGCATTTACAAGCTGAAATGCAACACCATGTTTATCAACTTCAGCTGGTCAAACTGTTGCTTTAAATAATGCATATCAGTTTTGGAGAAGTGGGGTGTGCTTTGGTCATAGCGGTGACCCGTGTATTGTTATATACTGTTGAGGAATGTGCTTCCTGAAACTGAGTGACTCGCCTCAATTTTTGCATGTAAAGTATGAAAGGAAATGTTGCTTTGGTTGGTTGTAGGCGTCTGGGGTTGGGGGCTTCTCCCTCTGGGACATTTCAGCTCCTTACTGCTATGCTTGTTGAGATTATAACATGGTCCAAAGAAAACATCAGCACTACCAAATATCTGTGGATGTGTACGGGGTCATTGGTCCCAAAGGTATCTAGGACAGGAGCCCTGTGATAAATAGGAACCCTTGGTTGTTTGTGCAAAGTATTACTCGATTATATTCCCTTAATAACATATTTTACCGTTTTCTTCTAGTGTTCAGTATTTTAGTAACGTTTTCTTTGGATTCAGCAAATTAAGTGGAATTCCACAGTAATCCTAGAATGTTCTTGCTAATAGAAAACACACCTTTAAATTTAGTTAATAGATTTGGCTGATGTTAACTCGCTCCTGTTAAACATAATATTCGTATGTTTAGGGCAGGCTAATTCTCATTTGTACTCATCTGCTTTAGTCCTTAAGCATTAAAAAAGTTCATCTGGTGATGATTATAAGCCTCATTTGCGATTCCAATGGGTGAAACACTGAACTTTCGACAACTGAGATTTCAATGAATTTCATCCTCTGTGGGCTCAACTATTGGATTCGGTATGTTGGCTCTGTGGTCAAGAACAAAAACACTCTCTCACTACATCTTCAGTCCAAAATCCACAAATTGCAATGGGCACAACTGAACAGATCGCCGGTTTCTGGAACATTGCAAGAAAATCTTAAAGGGCTATGGTGTGGGGATAAAAAACTCGAGCACACGAGCATGATGTCAGCACCGTTGTCTGTAAAAAAGCAGACGCGTTTATGTTCGAGAAACCACGTGTGTCGAGTGTCTGCAGCGATAAAGAGCAGACACGCGGGGCTGAATAGACTCCAGTGTGTCGAGAACCCGTTTCTGTGATGCATCAGTGACGGGCCACAGCGTCAAGCTCAGTATCGTGAAGGACTGTGTACAACACAGAGACAACCTGCACAGGGTCGTCCTGACAGATGCGCTTTGACCATGCCAAACTGTGTTTACCTTTGGCCAAGCATAGCCACTGAGTTTGTTATTCCATTATGTAATGCTATGACTGGCAAATATGAAAATGGCCTCTTAAGGAATTGCATGATAGGCGACTGCACTGTGGTTTTTGTTAAATGTTGCGTTGTTAGGGTGTGTGAATGAAACGCTGATCCCAGAGCTCTGATTGTGGGAGACGGGAATGGTACGGTACTGTGTTACACACTGTACCCATAGGAGCATGAATTTAAAAACGTCTGGTATCCTGCAACACCGAGGAAAACTCATTAGTCTTGCTCTAAAAGACAGGCTGTCAATGATCTGCAGGAGTTACAATTTTAGACAGACTTTTGAGGTAAATACGATGCAACATTTGGGAAAATAGACTTTCCATATTTAAAAAAAAATAAAAAAATAAGCAAAAAAAGACATGCGTTAACCAATAAACCTGAACAGCATTTTTTTATTTGTTTAAACATACGACAAGTGATGCAAATATTGAAGAGATTCCTACACAAGAATTACTTTGAATCTTTCAAAGCAGAATCAGAATAAAGGGAACACATAACTAAGCAAAAACAGCATGTAAGATCCTACGTCAGTTCCTTTCAAGTTTAGTTAGATGTGTTCACTTGATTGAAGAGTTTATCTTTGATAACCTGGGACATCAAACCATGAATGGCCTCAATGGTGGTTTTGCAACTGGAATACAAAAGAACGGTCGATTAGGTTTTATAAAAGAAGTCTCGACTGATTACGGCAACAGTAGAAGTATTATTGAAAAAACTTATTAAATAAAAAACATTTGTTCACTTTAGAAGTAACTTTTATTTTTTATTGACTTTTAAATGGTTTTATACATTAGATTTTTATGTAAGCAGAAATGTAAGAACCCACAAAATCAAATTACTTTCCAAGTTATTCTGAACAAAATATGTTTTTAGTTCACTAATCAAATTTGTGACCAGGCAAGGTTTCATTTCTATTATTTTGTTACTTTTTTGCTTTAAATTGAAACACACAGTGCTCTCTGGGATATTTAAAATCATGCTGAGAAAAATGTGTTCTGCACAAACTTGCAAACTGTGCCTGCTTGAATGCAAAAGAAGATATTTTTGATAAATGACGGTAAGCATACAGTTGACGGTATCCATTGACTTCCATAGTATTTGTTTTTCCTACTATGGACGTCAGTGGGTATGGTGTGCTTTACATCATTTATAAAAAAAAATTTGTTAAACAGAATAACATGAGTACCTAGCCCCTAAGGTGACATTGGAGTAAAAAAAATCGAAAGTTTAGTTTTGCGTGTTCATGCGCTAGTTTCACGTGCGCACGCGCTAGTTTCACGTGCGCACGCGCTAGTTTCACGTGCGCACGCGCTAGTTTCACGTGCGCACGCGCTAGTTTCACGTGCGCACGCGCTAGTTTCACGTGCGCACGCGCTAGTTTCACGTGCGCACGCGCTAGTTTCACGTGAGCACGCGCTAGTTTCACGTGAGCACGCGCTAGTTTCACGTGAGCACACGAAACTAAACTTTATTTAATTTTTGCTCCATGTCCCCTTAGGTTCTCCATACATGAGGATGAGTAAATGATGACAAAATTTAATGTAAAGTAATTCATGTTAATTTTTTAATTTAACATTTTATTCCAATTGTTCATATTTGTGCAGCATAAATAAACTTGCCTTGGGTTGTTTACAATTACTGACATAATTGACAACGTAAAGAAAAACGTAATATTAATGTATCCAGATCATATTACCTGTCGCGTGTCGCTTTTGCTAATTTGTCCTCAGATTTCCTATCATGCGTGTCTAAGCCCAGCATGAAACTGCCTCTTCCCAGCTGAGCTTCTGCTTGCTCCAGTTTCTCAGACAGATCATACACTTGTCCGGTGGTGTAGTCTGCATTCTGAAGGAACATCATCCATTAACAAATCCATTTTGCTTGGACTTAGTCAATGCACAATTTCACAACAATGCATTTAAACCCTTACAACACGCCTGATGGCAATTCAGAAGTTTTGCTACCCAACATGTCTGCGCTATTTAAACCTTTGATTGTTTGATGACAGATGAGTTTGCAAAAGGTGAGGTTGTTCTCTTCCCAGACAGGGATTCAAAATACAGACTCAAAAAACTTAAGTCCCTGTCTGTGGTGACAATGTAATCACTAACAGCAATTCTTCAATGGCTCTTGACAAGCAGTCAATTTATCTCTTGCGCACAGCTCTAAGGCTGCTGTTTAGATAGTCGACACCCCATTGAATGCGTTCATCACGACTCATGACAGAATGTTGCAGTAAACAATGCTAGTTGACTTCAGCTTTCAGTCACTTAAAATAAATATTCAGGGAAAAAGAATCCATTTGAACAAAAGCAGCATCTACAAATATTAATCACGGGCACAAGATGTCAAAAAACTTAGCGACTTTCACTCTTTAGGAAGTACAAGGTGTGCAATTCTGATGTCATTGTGACCCAATTCAAAATAATCACATGGCATGAGTTCTGTTTTTCGTCTATTTTTATTGGTTTAAATGCATTGTTGTGAAATTTATTGCCAGGATAAAATCTGCCCTGATAATCGACTGTTTTTAAATAAACGTTGGATAGAAAAATGCCTTTATCTGTTGATGCCAGTTATAGGCTAATACATCCCTATTTTAAAGACATCAACATGTAATTTTATTAAACATAAATAAATAATAGTATAATTTGTATTAAAAATAGTTAAAAATAAAAAAACTGTTAAATTTTTTGCCCATACTGTGATATAAAAAAGTATGATTTATGAATGTTACAAAATAGACGTTCTTACTGTTAGTAAGCTGGAAGAGCTTAATGTGTTGACCCAATATTTATTCCAGAGCAGCTCTAGGAGTTTGCGGTCCAGTGAAGATTTAAAATAAGCCACTTCTAAAGCATAGTACCTAAACGGAGTAATAATAATTTTTTTTTTATTATTATAATAAAAATAAAATAAAACACAATACACATTAATTTCCAAATATGCATATTACAAACAGCCTGCATTTATAAATTAAATCATTAACAGTAGCAATTCGACAATGCATGCACAAAATATATTGAACGATGCATTTAGTTTGAAAGAAATGCTTACTGTTTGCAATGCACTCCAAAATCCTCAATCTTGTTAAGTGGTATCGTCTGGTATTCAGACGGACCCTCGTCTGGTGGCTTGTAACCCTATAGTTACATTTTAAACATTATAATATGCGATGACAAGGCTTGCGAAAAGCATGAGAAAAAATAAATGAAAAGACAAATAAACCCAAAATGCTACACAGTTAAAATTTGCACGCAACACTCACCAAACATTTACTGGAAATAAAAACAGTTCCTACCTTCGGATATGTTCTAAAAGCTCCCAGATTGACCTTTCCCGCAGATATAGTCCTTGTGGGATCAATCTGAGAAGCATGAAAAATTGCAAGGACTGTACTAAGCAAAACAATCGTGTCAAATATAACAAATAAAAACAATGAGCTGCCAGTTTAGCAAGTAAAAGTTATGAGCACCAGCTTGTTATTTGCCCTTGGCATAAAATAAGCAATAGCAATGAAGGGTAAACTGTATAATGTATTCGGTTACAAAGCCAACAGACATTAATCAGACACCACTACAAATGTCACCAAACTCATTTGTATCTTAGAGGTCAATTATGGATCACTGATATTGTTGAAGTTATACTCATACTTTAACAATCTCATAGTTGGGCTATTTTCATCTGTCTTTAAAGATTGATGTGACTGCATTATAGAGCCCTAATGCAAAATAAGCAATCACAGTTTCATATTTTGATGAACTTACCACTACGGCGACAAATGGCTCTTGAAACTGCTGGTTAAGCATCTGAGTGCTGACATCTATGCCTGAAAGCCAGCAGCCGTATCCAGGATGACTGTGGTACCATCCGATGGCATTCTCCAAACGGCCAACCTAAATGCATTCATTGATGAGAGCCAATTAAAATGTCAGTTATGAGATTTGTGATTTTGTCTGTGAAAACCCAGCTAAAGTAATTTTTGTGATTTACAGTTTTCTGCATAAAATCAAAATGTGAAGTGCATTCTGTGAAAATATAACTATACGTTTATATTGATTTAGTAAGGAAATTAAAGTAAAATTGAGCTCCTAATCTTATTTTTGGATTTCCAGACTTTAGACTGGATTTCAAAGACAGGTCACATGCATATTTGATTTTATGAACTGCATATAGATACCATATGCAAAACAATACAATACATACTAAAACAGTAAAAGCTGCTGTATTCTTACAAATAGGCAAAAATGAAAATATGGGTTTATACTTTTTACTTGCTTAATATGATTTTTTATTATCTTTGAACAATATTTGGGTCATACATTTCCGGTGTACCTGTTTTGCATTCTCTATATAAGCAGCCATGTATTCATAAGCTGCAGCCTGAGCATTAACTCGAGTTTCAGTGCCCTCCACGGGCAAAGCAAAGCTGTCCATGATGATCATAGTTTCTCCGTCCACTTTCCCCAACATAAGTCCCATTACTTCCAGATTTCCTCCAGATCTTGCATGCATCACCATCTTCAACAGTGCTAATGCTGATATCTTGCAGTATTTAAAATAATGATGGCTAAAAACAATAAAAACAGTTTGAAGCATTGTGGGTTATTAATTTAAAACCAACACAGGCCTCGTATTAATATGTTGTTTCATACTCACTCTTTAGTCCAAGGCTTGGCAGCCAAAATCTCTTGTTGCTGTTTTTTATCATATTTGTATATTTCATCAATACTTTGAACTTCCTGCATGCTGTTTGACAGCTCCCATGTCTTCATCGCTATGCTACTGCCAGCCATAGAGGCGGTTTAAAGGTCCAGATTTACTATAACGAAAAGTTTAGTAAACACCTTTTGGAAATGTAATAATTCAAGAACTTAATAATGGAAAATGTTTTTCAAAAGTTTACCTAAACGTGCAAACACGGCATTTAACAATAATTAACAAAGCTCCGGTTGTATCCTTTGCTGATCAACGCGCAACGCGAATGAACTCAGCAACAATACGTGTTGCCTTGCGAATGATATGTTTTCAAAATAAAAGTCTCCAACGTTACGCAGCTATACTATTTTGACTTTTTAAATGTAATGTTTTTACGATATAAAAAGCTGTCTTTAAAATTGTTGCATTTTTCTTGTAAATTATTAATTTGATTAAGGCAAAGCAAGGCGAGTTTATTTGTATAGCAAATTTTATACACAGATATCATTCAAAGTGGTTTACATAGAAATGAGAAAACAATATATAAGGAAAAAAGTATGTATAAATAAGAGACGCACAAAAAAATCAAAGATACATGAGAATTTAAAATATCAATTAATAGAAAATAAATGTGATTTTAATAAAAACAGTTTAAATGTGTGAAAAGGAATTAAACAGCAATTAAAGATATCTTCTTGATCAAAGATTTTTACATTTGATATGAAAATGACAATTTTAATTAATATAACTTCTATTCATATCTTAATTTAGTTATTAAAAAAATCAGTAATTATGGACCAGTTACCACTATGGGCAAAACAAACAAACAAACAAACAAACAAACAAAACAAAACCAAAAAAACAAATACCGATCTGAGGGAAAATAATAAGATGACGTCATTATAACAAATCAACGTGAAGTGTAATACCGACGTTTTGATTGCTTTAAATATACAACATACTGTTTCGTTTGTATGTTTTTATTTTTTTTGGCTCTGTAAAGAACAAATAGACATTTCCCTTTTATCCAAGAATTACATTTACAATGCCACAGAATGTCACAAGTTTACTGCCATTATTTTTATTTGATTACATTTATTTAGTTTAATTTTACAAACATTTTATAATTTTTTTACAAGGACGTGAATTTTCGGAAAATTTAACTCTACAAAAATTCTCACAGGTGCATAAACCACATTTCCCAGAACTCTTTGCGCGTATTTTCAGTTCAAAGGTCACGAAAACAAGGAAGTGGAGAAAAGTTGTCAGTTAATTCTTTCAAAAATTGTTTGGTTTAGTAGGTCTTTTAGCGAGTTTTCTACCATACAAAAATAACCACTATTAAACAGATTTGTGTATGTTTGATTCTCAGTATGTTTAGTCTTCACATAGACTTATATGCTGCTGCCGCGTTAATTTATTGATTCATTCATTTACAAGTGATGTACTCAAAAGATTTACACGTTTTCTACCGTCACTGAAGAAACTTTATGAGTTAGTTTCATCCTAGTATTAGCCAAAAGGTAAGATTATTTTCAATGTTCAATTCATTACAACATACATAACCCACATTACATAAAATACTGTAGTAGTATTTACTATAGTAAATTGATCGACACTAGATACTGTACGTTAGTGTTTTCTTAACCATAAAAGTAACTCATAAATTATGTTTTTTGCAGTTTATAAATTCATTATAGTTATTACTTCAAAGTACTGTAGTAAATACATGTTTATCTTTCTCTTTCTAAAAAATAATGCCACAGGTCTGACTGCAGCCAGGATGAAGATGATAACATTCTTCATCGTGGGGCTCATGGTCCATATTGTTTTCTTTCTTTCGATTTTTGACATTTACTTCACATCTCCACTGGTTCATGGAATGACACCCCAGCGTGTATCTCTGCCTCCTCCAGCCAAGCGTCTCGTCCTCATTGTGGCAGATGGCTTAAGAGCAGAGAGCCTTTTTAAACCAGATGACAATGGGACAGTCAGAGGTCCTTACATAAGGTGACATATATAGGATTATGTGTTTATGCATAGATTGACTGATTGTGAACTTTTGCGGAATTAAAGAGTAAATCACTTACATTTGTAACACATGAAATACAAACCAAAACAACGTCTTTGAAACATAATTTTTTTATATTTATTGTTTATTATGTGTACATAGGTTTAATTTTTGTTTCTTATTGCTTCCTGTCAAAAGGAGTGTGATTGAAGAGACTGGCACATGGGGAGTGTCACACACGCGAGTGCCCACAGAATCACGTCCGGGTCATGTTGCTCTAATAGCAGGATTTTATGAGGATGTTAGTGCTGTGGCCAAGGGTAAGAAATCTTACCCATAGTTTGTGCGTAGCTTATCACTGTGCACTGCAAACATAAGTATCATTTCTCTTTTTTTCACAGGCTGGAAGGAGAATCCAGTGGAGTTTGATTCGGTTTTTAACGAAAGCAGACATACCTGGTGCTGGGGAAGTCCTGACATATTACCAATGTTTGCTAAAGGTACAATCAGACACCTGTCAGATAAACTGTAGGAGTACAGTAGCCCTACTGTACCTCTCACCAACACGTCCTGTATTTTATATAGGGGCCAGCGGGGACCACGTGTACACTCACACTTACCCTCCAGATCGGGAGGACTTTGCCTCTACTGATGCATCCAAGCTTGACACTTGGGTTTTTGATGAAGTTAAGGTAAGATAAACCCCTTAAACAACCTGAGCTAAACGTTACACTGTTCTGCTGTCATTAAATGTGGGCTTTAAATATTAGCTCATTAATTGTTAGCTTTTTTACTTAGGCTTTTCTTAGTGCTGCCAAAAACAATGAAACTCTACTGAATCAATTGCACGAAGATCAAAATGTGTTTTTCCTGCATCTTTTGGGGATAGACACTAATGGCCACGCCCACCGGCCCATGTCAAAGTAAGCATGTTTCACCACATGATAGCCGTTTCCCAATGTCAAGGAAGGATCCTCGGAAGCTAGAATTTCGAGGATGCTACGTCATCGACGTCCGTCGAAGGACTGTTCCAATGTCGAGGATCCTCGAAATTTCAGCCAAGGACTGAGTCCTTCGTTCGACAAATATCCCATATACAGGAAAGGATGCAAATTTGTATCCTTCGCGCTCTTCACGCGCTGAAATCACCCACAATCCTCTGCGCGCAGCACCGAAAGCACACCTTTCAATCACGTAATGACGTAATGACGTGCACTTGCTAGCCTGTTCCATTTAACGTGTTCTCCGAATGCTTAAAAGGAGCCTCGCCTCGCCTCTGAAGGAAGTGACTTGTAAGGACTAGTCCTGCCAAGGAAGTATCCTTGACATTGAGAAACGGCTAAAGACATTTTAAAAAGCTTAAATGTGTGGAAATGCTCGAAATCAGTTTCGCCACTAGGTGGAGCTGCTATTCTATGCAAAGCCTGATGTGTAGCGTTTCTTGTTTTGGGTTATGGTACAGGGAGTATCTAGAGAACATTGTCCTGGTTGATGCTGGTGTAGCTGAAATTGTCACTGTGATGGATGACTTTTTCGGGCATGATGGAAAAACAGCTTATGTGTTCACGTCCGACCATGGCATGACGAATTGGGGTAAGATGCCATTCTGACCTGGACTCAAAGTTTAACATTAATGCTATTTTATGGCATCGTCTCATGTCAGCACTTCAATAATGTTAGATGTTGAAGAATAGTTTGTTTGTTTCAGTAGTTTATCATCATTTATAAATGTCAGTGTATTTAAGTGAATTAAACAGTGCATTTTGTTTTAAGGGTCTCATGGTGCGGGACACCCATCAGAGACGCTGACCCCACTAGTGGCATGGGGAGCTGGGGTTCAGACAGCACAGCGAACTGCCTCCCAGAAATATGATGATTCTTATCTAAAAGGTTTGTTTTGTGGACCACTCTCATATGTGTGAATTAGATTAATAGAGATAATCTAATAGAGCTTATCTGATTAAGTCTTTCTTTTGCATTTCAGAATGGGGATTAGAAAACTACAGGAGAGTAGACGTCAATCAGGTGAGATCTTTCTGTTAAGTATTAATGTTATGTGGATATATAAAAAGTGAATAAAAAATATTGCTGATTTGCCTTTTTTTGTTGCTCCTCTTTTTATATCTCCCAGGCTGATATTGCTCCACTGATGTCATCGCTTTTAGGACTTCCGTTTCCTTTAAACTCTGTGGTAAGCTTTTTTTTTTTAAAGATAATTTTTTTGGACATTATCTTCCACACCATCTATTTCTAGCAAAGGTGCAAACTTTTCACCTTTCGGCAAAATTTGCCTTTTTGGATCCAAAATACGTCATTCTTGTGATTCGTCTAGATCCGATGAGTTTTTAAAAATGGGGGGTGAGTGGGGTCTGCGACAGGGTCACAGTGAATGAAATTATGAAAATCATGTCCATCTGTTGTGGTAACGATGTCAAATCACTAACCAGTTTGGCGGCTTATGCTTTACAATTTATTGTCACCTAATTTACAGCCAAGTTTAAGTAGTATGTGCAGAGCGCACATACTCAACTTGTAGTTAATCGGATGCAAAAATACCTTGTGCACATGCACAGAAGAATTCTGCTTAAGTTCACATCTTATATTTACCTCTTATTTACGTATATCACATGATTAACGTCACAGAAACATTCAATAGCAAGGCAATGGCAACACGTAAGGAAATGGGGTCATGCGCTGTAGGGGTCAGCGGGGCACAACTTTACATATTTATACAGGGCCGAGCAATCTGTGCTTTTGGTCTTTTTATCTTACTGAACTCCTGTGAATTTGTTAATATAATATTAGGGGAAATATCTAACAATTATGATTTTTTTTGTCTTACTTGTGCAGCCTTTTCAAAATGCATTGTTTCATTATACAAGGATGGTTAGATAAAGAATCATGGATGAAGATAAATGTCTGCATATCTATCTATTATAGGCAGATATATAAACAATATCCACCTTTAGTATATAAACAGAATTTTATTGAATTATTTGTTTAAACAAAGTTTTCTAGCAGGTGTTAAAACAAATCCTCTGTTTGTTACAATGAACCCCATGGGGTAAGTTCGCACTCCTGTCACTTTCGGTGTAATTGTAAAATAACGGTTGGGTCCCACAAAAAACTTGAAGTGTTCATTTATAACAGGGATGTGTGTGTGTGTTGATTGTGTAAAAAAAGAAACTTAAATATGTTTTGAACGATTGAGCCGAAGCAAAAAAGGGTGAGTTTGTGCCTCGCTCTGTCTAGTGTCTAGTATCTAGTGTGTTTTAATGTAGACACAATATAGACTTTTGTGAGTAGACGTAACAGTTACGTCACTGCAAGCTGTACGTGCAATATGTTGGCAGAAAAACAGTGGAAATGAATTACACACACAAGTGAAACGGACAAGATTACTCACTAGAAAATGTCTCCTTGTGCTGTTGAGTGTCAGAATAGGAATGCCAAAAAAAGATGACCTTCATTTTTATAGTATAGCGTCGTCGAAGACACCATTTGAAGATAAACGTAGGTGTTTATGGTTGCAACAAGCCCTTAAACAGACAGATTGGAGTGATGAAATCATCTGGAAATCTTTTAAAAATTACAATAGAAAATAATTAGAGAAGATATCCGGTGTTCTGTCGAAGTCTGTTCCATCTATGTGTTTCTTATAGCGTTTTAATCACGTTACATTTATAATTTATTTAGAAGGATTAAAGATTTGAATGAGTTCATAATATCAATAATATCACCATTTATTAAATATTTCATATTTTTCCCATTTTCTATTACTTCTTTTTACCTTTTATCTTAGCCTATGTCTTCTTCCTGTTTGTTCTAAAATTATAATGTTCACATACTTAATAAATATAGCACACACATGATGTAAAGTGTTATTAATATATAAACAGGCCTATACAAATTAATTTGTATGTAAACATAACAGTTTTATAATAGTTTTAGAGCAAATACGTAGGCTATAAATATAAGGAAGAAATAATAGACAACATGAAAGTAATGAAATATTTAATAATAAATTATATTATATAAAATACATGACAGTATTGCTCTTATATGTACTTTAGCGAATCATGCTTTAAAAATAATTGATTTACCAATAAAGAACAATACATACATGCACACATATCAGTAGCCAAGCCATTTAAACTATTTAAAAAAAGAAATGTAACATGGTGAAAACATTACACTAAAGAGAAACATAAGGGAAACAGACTTCGACAGAACACCGGATCTATTCAAATCACACTTTAACGCTAAAACACTTCACACCGCTATTGCAGAGCTGTCACTTTCTGCCACCAGTTGGGCTCCGCCCACAAAAAACGTCATCTCTGTTTGCAAACATGCAAAAGGTCTATAGCTGCGCTACATTATAATGTGATATTCTACATACAAGTGTTCATAGATTTCAACATGCAACGGCGAATGTACACATCCAATTGTTGTGTTGGTTTTAAGTGCAACATTTTGCATAAAATAATACTTTGTTGATAAATGTACAGTCAATAAATCATTTATATGTGTCATTATGATTACAGACATCATGTGCAAATAGTACACGAGTTTAACAGTTGCTCGTTCAGTGTTAACATTCATACATACTGTATTAGAGCTATGACTGTAAGCTGTTGTGTGAACAGAACAGACCCTGTATATATGTATATATACATGTGTGTGTATATATAGCTTGTGTCTGTCACCTTTTATTTTACCCCTGATGAGTTTTCACCCCTGTATTATTGTTGCTTTACAGGGAGTCTTGCCACTGAACTACCTTAATAACAGCCAGCACTTTAAGGCTGAGAGCATGTTTACCAATGCAGTTCAGATTTTGGAGCAGTTCAAGGTATTCCAGTTCTTCAGATATGATTCTGTTTATGTGATTTGAATTGAATATGAATGTAATCAACAACCTTGTTTGTTATATCTAAAGGTGAAAATGACACAGAAGGAAGAAACAACACTATCATTTCTGTTTACACCTTATCAGTGAGTATAATCAAATTCTTAAAGTGTACATCTATGCAGACCTTGCTATATTAATACCTTATTTTTTCCTTTTACTACTTAAATCAATTGATAGAAACACATTAAAGGGGCACAGTGTAACTTTTAGGAGGATCTCTTGACAAAAATGGCGTATTATATACAAAACTATACATTTTCAATGGTGTATGGGTGGTTTCGGCAGTAACAACTTTAACAAGCGGCTTTCGTGGTCAACACGTAACTTCTGGTAAACTCCGCTAAGAATAAATAACAACAAAGTACTTTAAACCTAGTTTATTTATATAACAAGCAAAAAACAACACGTAGATTACGTAGGAAACCAAAACATTTGTTATTTTCGACTAGGTATTTGTTCAGTATACGACGTGCGTCGATGAAACGTCTATAAAGACCTTACAACATGAATTTGTTTTTATTATCTTAAAATAAGCTGTTTTTATCTACATACACAGCGGGCCCCTTACAAGAAAAAGTCGCCATTTTGCATCGCCATATTTCTACAGTAGCCCTAAACGGACAAACATCTTTACAGAACGCGTTTTGTCACTACATTGAGTGCGTTTACATGCACAGTCTTACGCCGATTATGCTTAATAAACTGATAACACGTGAGGTCATGTAAACGCGTAAAACGGTTCTCTTTAATCGGGGAAAGCCCATAAACGGCGTATACAAAAACCGATCGGCACAGGTAGTTTTTTGCTCATTACCCAGATTTCGCGTGGCATGTAAACACCTTAACCGTCTTTCTCATGGTTTTGTCCATGTGCGCATGTCTCCACGTGTGAAAGATAAACATCAGTCGCGGAAGTAAGTGCAAAGTAACACATAAAAGTCTCAGAGAAAGTGTAAAAGTCTCAGTTGGCAGAGAAACTGCGAAAATAAAAACTGATGTTATATTTACAGGTTCTGGAGACATGATAAGAGATAAAACAATATAGCTTAAGACAGATATGCCGTCTGTTTTTTAATCAACTACTATGTACTATAGGCAATGACGGTTTATAATTTATAACATGATCAATCCTGTAAATTAAATAATCTTGGGTGACTTTGTGCTGTTTTTTTTCTAGGCCCCTGACCGACTCAAAACTGATGGATTTTGTTCATCACGCGAGAGATTTGATCCAGAAAGGACAGTTTGATGAGGCAGTAAGTGCTGACCGGTCAACAAAAATGAATCTCTTCTCTGTGTCTATCCACACCTTAATCTTGTTTTGTGTATCTTCCTCTAGATCCATTACTGTGAGGGTCTCATAGCTCAGGCCATGGACGGCTTGTCATATTATCACACATATGATCGTCTCTTCCTGGGCTGCAGTGTAGTTTTGGGTTTTGTTGGTTGGACATCTTACGTAGTTCTGTTTATCCTGAAGATTCACGCTAGCATTCGCAAACTTCCGTCAAACATAAACTTGGTATGTCTGTAATGTCAACACATCAGACTGCCCCATGACAAGATGATTGTTATCATAAATAGTGAATTTTTTTATTGCCGTGAAATGACATTCAAAGCTATGAATTTCTTTATAAAGTGTCACATCATGTGTGTGTCTGTGATTGGCTATGTTTTGAAGATTGCAGAAAGGAGACTGGTCTTGAAGTTTCTATGTTTAGGCCTATTTGTGGCTTTGTTCCTCGTCATCCAATCCAGTCCCTGGACTTACTACATCTACTGCTTGCTTCCCGTGCCTGTGTGGTACGCTGTTGTAAAGGAGTAAGTTATTTATAACATCCATAACACAGGAGTCAAACCCATGACTTTATTGTTGATGGCTCCATGTTACAGGTAAGCGTAGAGAAAGCATAAAATAAAATGGTTTTCAATGGTGCCTTGCAAGTTGGTATCTGTCTAATTGGGCTATTTTTTACTGAATACTGATAAAAACATATAGCTTAAATGCATTGTAAGTCGCTTTGGATACAAATGCATGAATTAATGTAAATGAATGACAGAACTTTGGTATCAACAATTATACATATTTTAGGGCTGTCAAAAGATTAATCGCGATTAATCGTATACAAAATAAAAGTTTGTTTTTGCATAATATATTTGTGTGTGTATTATGTGTAATTATTATGTAAGGGATAATGCTTTGCGTCGGGTCCTGATCACACTGTCGGGGCTTATTTGCCGAAAACTACCGGCTGCCTCTACATTATCCCGCTTATTACACGGCTACTTGCCACATTTTTGAATAAAAACTGGACATGAATATGAATTTGAAAAATTTTATTGGCATATTTGTTTTAAAATAACATTTTTATCCTTCCGCGAAACTTTGCACAGATGCATAAAATTATCGTAATACTTTATTAAGATCCTCTGCTTCATACTTGTCTGTCTCCATTTTTTTCTCTTTTAGCCAGTCTTTGAGAAGTTTTAATGCCCATCCTGTATTTTTTTGTGTGTTTGCTTCGTAGCCGTCATGCTCTATTTTGTCAAGTTCAGTCTCAGTAAGCTCTCTGTGTCTTGTCGTTGTTCGTTCTTCTATCCACTGTTTAAATGTTTTGTTTTTTCCGTACATATTCCATTCTCAATGGTGGTTGTCCAGTGTTTGTCACAAGATGGGGCCAAAACAGTAATCTTTATTGGCGCGGAGCGATTTTAATCGTACAAGTAGTACCGGCTATGCGTTATTACTTTGGAGCGGTTATTATTTGAAAAGAACGAACCTGCAAATGTCTCAACTGACCAATCAGAATCAAGCATTCCAGAGAGCCGTGTAATAAGTATATATAAATACACACATAAATTATAAATTTAAGAAAAATGTTATGTATATATTTCTTTTATTATATATAATAAAATATATCAATATATTTATGTACATGCATGTGTGTGTATTTATATAAACAAAAATAATTACACACAGTGTACACACATATTATGCAAAAACTAACTTTTATTTTGTATGCACTTAATCGCGATTAATCTTTTGACAGCCCTAATATTTATGTTTTGAGTTAAATTTCATAGTTTGTATTTTTCCTCGAAAACAGATTTGAAACTTTTGCTGGTCTGATCCGATCCATTCCCACACTACCAGTTAGCAAATGCATTGGGTGTTTTTTGCTGATGATGTTCGGAATTGAATTATTGGTAAGTGGTTGCTTAACTGCTGTATTTGCTAGACAATGAAATATTTTGCCTTGTGTAGTTTGCTTCATTTCCCCTTTTTTACTCTTGTTTTTTAGGTTGTGAGTTTTTTCTATCGAGGTATGTTGACATTAGGGCTGATCGTCCTGGCATTGTGGCCTGTGGCCTCTGGCCTATATCTAAAAGCAAAGGTACAGTCTATTTTGGTATGGGGTGTGTGATGTGTTTGTGGCTTGTCTTAAAATGATGTTTTTGTACACTGTAGTTTAGGTCACTGAGCTGGATGTTTAGCTGTCTCTGCTTGGCTCCATTTCCACTGTTGCCTGTTGTGGGACGGGAACCCAGCATCACATACGTGTAAGCACATGACACGTTTTTTGTTTTTCCCTTTATATGGTTACTGAAAATCACATACTAAAAGTCAGGATGTTTCATGAGAATTTGTGTTCATTTTCTATCACTTTTACACTCTGTGATTGTTGATTTTACATTTATGCATTTGGCACAATTATGCATTTGTGTTCCTGTAGCTTAGTGGTAGAGCATTGTATTAGCAGTGCAAAAAGTTATGGGTTTGATCATCAGGGAACAAACATACTGATAAAATGTATACCTTGCAATGCACTGTAAGTCGGTTTGAATTAAAGCATCTGCCAAATGTAAAAAGCATTTTGCAATGCATTATAATATATACCCGTACATTTGATCAGTATGTGAGTTACCTGGGTGCGAACCCATGACCTTTTGCACTGCTAGCACAACCCATTTTAAATTATGTCTAGATTTTACATCTAATGAAATATATATATATATATATGAAGAGTTTGGTTCCAAAATGCAATAAATCCATTTTGACAAATTTTGGTAAAAACGTGTTTTCTATACCAAGAAAGTGACAAGATGAAAACCACTATTTTCTGTTACAAACTTTCACATAGCATCTTTAGGTTATAAAAACATAAAACATTCAAATCCATAACTTGATTTTCAAAGATTTATTATAAAAACGGATTATTTTTTCCACAAAATGCAATAAATCCATGACAAGTTTTTATTCAAAATGCTATAAATCTATTGAATCAATCGCCTATATAAATTTGCATTCATCTTTGCCATGTTATATTAAGTTAGTTAACTAGTTGTACAAACTAATTAAAAATAAACATTAATGGCATTAATCAAAACACTTACTTTGTCATATTAAGAACACTGTCATTGCTGCGGTTATACTTGACGTCGTCGCTTAACGTTTTTCACAGCGATCAGCTGTAAAATGTTTTGGTCCTGCTCGATTTTCATTGACTGAGTAAAATTATGGAAAGTTTTTCATAAGATCCCCTGGGGTCAATGTGTTAGCATGACAGAAACTTGATGCTGTCGGCCCTGGCAAACAAGCACCCGTCTCCCGAGTGCCTCTTGCGTAAATTATTAGATGTTTATGGCTTACGTTCCCGTCACAGAAAACCATCACAGGCTTATCAATGCCATTAAAGTATTATTTTGTTTTTATTTGTTTGGTGATCACAAAGTACAAAGTAGATGAGGAAAACTAGGATTCCGTGTACTCAACGCGCCGCCATTGTTTGTTTACATTGCGTGGAATAGTGCGCTGTAATCTATTGAGTGGATTTATGGCATTCTGCAGAAAAGGGGGAGTGGCGTTTATTGCATTTTGGGAAAAAAGGGAGAAAAGATGACAGAATAACACCGCGTATATTGGATTTTGCGTAAAATTAAGAATTTACTTTTTAATACTGACCTGATATAATACTGATTCTGGCAGTAACTCATTTTTTTCAAAAATGGCGTTTATTGCGTTTTGGAACCAAACTCTTCATATATATATATATAAGATAATATGATTAAATGTTTTTCCACTTTAGTATATGTGCTGGAGTGCTGACCGTCCTCACCTCTTCCATATACCTTTGGTCATCATGGAAACGCTCTCTACCAATCAGAGATCGTCTGCTGTTCCTCTGCCAGGTCATTTTTGCTCTGCAGGGATCTTTATTTTGTTTATTAAATAGGGCTTGTAGTGTAAATGTATATTGGATCAGTGTCTGTTTGTTTTTGATTTGACATGAGCAATGTCTGTGGTAACTGTGTTGTAAGCGGAATCATTGACCATGGTCCATTAAATGATTTGAAAAAAAATGCACATGCGGTGTAACGGTACTGTGCTTCGCATCGTGCCCTATTACCACCTTGGGTGTGCATTCTTTTTTAATAATTCAACGGCCTGTCGTCAATTACAGTGGTGTGATTTCTTATGTTGTTGCATATTTGTCACACTTTAATGTTTCAGATCACTAAAACAAATTTAAACATTAGCCAAAGATAACACTAAACTACATGGCCCTGTGTGAAAAAGTGTTTGCCCCAAAACCTCATAACTGGTTGGGCCACCATTAGCAGCAACAACTACAATCACACATTTGCAATAACTTTCAATGAGTCCGTTACAGCGCTGTGACGGAATTTTGGCCCACTCATCTTTGCAAAATTGTTGTAATTTAGCAACATTGGAGGGTTTTCGAGCATGAACAGCCTTTTTAAAGGTCATGCCACAGCATCTCAATAGGAATGAGGTCAGGACTTTGACTAGGCCACTCCAATGTCTTCATTTTGTTTTTCTTCAGCCATTCAGAGGTGGACTTGCTGGTGTGTTTTGGATCATTGTCCTGCTGCAGAACCCAAGTTTGCTTAAAGGGACACTCCACTTTTTTGAAAACATGCACATTTTCCAGCTCTCCTAGAGTTAAACATTTGATTTTTACCATTTTGAAATCCATTCAGCTGATCTCCGGGCCTGGTGGTACTACTTTTAGCATAGCTAAGTGTAATTCATTGAATCTGATTAGACCAGTGTTTCCCAATCCTGGTCCTCGGGCACCCCCTCCCAGAAAGTTTTAGATGTCTCCTTATTTAAAACACCTGATTCGACTCATCAGCCTCCTTCCAAAATGGTAAACATGTGTCCCTAACAGGCTGATGAGTTAAATCAGGTGTGTTTAATAAGGAGACATCTAAAACTTTCTGGGAGGGGGTGCCCGAGGACCAGGGTTGGGAAACACTGGATTAGACCATTAGCATGGTGCTAAAAAATAACCAAAGAGTTTCAATATTTTTCCTATTTAAAACTTGACTCTTCTGTAGTTACATCGTGTACTAAGACCGACAGAAAATGTAAAGTTGTGATTTTCTAGGCAGATATGGCTAGGACTATGCTCTCATTCTGGCGTAATAATCAAGGGCTTTGCTGCCTTAATATGGCCGCAGTAGGCACAATTATATAACACAGTGCCTGAAAATAGTCCCCTGCTATTGAAAGTTACCAAGGGGATTTTTTTTGTGCAGTGCGTAATATCATTGTGCCTTTGGCCACTCCTGGAAAAGTTTTTTTATCCAATTGGTGGATAATGGCTCTTCTGAAGTCTCAAAGCTTTAGAAATGGCTTTATAACCTTTTCCAGACTAATAGATCTCAGTTACTTTCTTTCTTATTTGTTTCTGAATATCTTTGGATTTTGGCATGATGTGTAGCTTTTGAGGATCTTTTGGTCTACTTCACTTTGTCAGGCAGGTCCTATTTAAGTGATTTTTTTGATTGCAAACAGGTGTGGCAATAATCAGGCATGGGTGTGGCTAGAGAAACTGAACTCACTTGTGATAAACCACAGTTAAGGGGGCAAACACTTTTTCACACAGGGCCATGTAGTTTTGAATTCTGTTTATAATAAAATCCTTTATTTAAAAACTGCATGTTGTGTTATCTTTGACTAATTTTAGTTTGTTTGGTGATCTGAAACATTAAAGTGTGACAAATATGCAAAAACATAAGAAATCTCAAGGGGGGGCAACACTTTCACACCACTGTATTTCTTACAAAATGTATTACTGCATGGCATGCTCTTTATTAAACCCCTTAATAACATGATCATTCTTAACTCATGAACAGTTAAACGTGTTTTTGAATTTGTTCACTGACCGAATCTGATCTAAATCTTCTGTGTGATGTTTCCAGATCATGCAGGTGATGCTGTGTCCCTACGTCCTGACCAGCACCCACTCTAGTCTGCGACTGAAGCAGGGCCTGCCGCTCTTCAACCAGCTTGTTAGCTGGATTACCCTAGGTTTATTATCTCTATGAACACATTTAAATGTAGCAGACACGTTTATCCACAGTGCCTTACAAAGATTAGGAAACAACGGCTTTAACTTTAATGTTGTTGAGTCATGCATTTTTAACTTCTTCTTTTCTTTCATCCTGTGTTTATGCATTTCCTAATTCTCTTTCTTTATGGCATTTCTAATTCCTCTTTGCTTCCATATTTTAGTTTCTTCCTTTTTCGTGCCCTTGCTGAACTCCACCAGGCTCTTTCACAGGCTGTTGAGCATCCTGCTGTCCCTCGTGTGCGTCTATCTGCTCCTGAGCACAGGGTAAGATCTGCAAACCCTCAGCCGTTCGTCTGTTAGAGGAACAGTGCTAGGAAGTGGCATACAAAAGATACCACAAAGTGCTTGTGTTATGCAACAGACACAATCTTCACGGGTACTGATCATATCTGGCCGTGTGTACATGAAACTTCTTGTAGTCAGGGACGGATTAAGGCGTGGGCCTATTGGGCACGTGCCCTGGGCACTGGACCAGTAGGGGGCCCTGGCAAATTTACTGTGTGTGTGTATATATATATATAATTTTTTTTATTTCAATAATATGGCGCTAAATGTGTTTTTAATAAATAAATAACAAATACGTTTTTAGCGTAGTCGGATTTCTCACTCAGTTCATTGTTTTTAATGCCTATTTAATCCGAACTTTCGAGGAAACTGTATTTCAATGTCGTGATAGAGTTTTCTCAAAGGAAATCACTAAAGATACCCATCACCTAAGGTGCTGTTATTGCTGTCAGATGAGATTCTGTGAGTCTATACTTTAATACGTCATGTTTAAATGCTGTTTTCACAACTCTTAAGCAACTGAAATAAGTTCAGTGTCCCAGTTCAGAAAGACGTAGACGCCCTTCTGTACTTAGTGAATTCAACTAAAGCGGGAAGCGCACGCTGTTAATATTTCCCATGTAAAGGGCAGCATGTGTGGTGCATTTAATCTATTTCTACTTATCTGAGGGACAGATTTCCAACGTTAAGACTAAAACTGTTTTGAACAAGTTAACTTAAATATAAAGTAAATATTTTGTACATTTTACTGCTTTGTAGCACATTTGTATATCCTGTGTGATGGTACAGGTTGTCATGTGGTGTGGGGCATTTAAGACGTCTATGATCTGTCCCTGCTTGTAGTGCACAGTTTTTTGCATTGTAGTAAATTCTTTGATGCTGCATAAGTTTTACAAATAAACCTCTGTGGGTGACTGTTTTGAGAATCATTATTATGTAAGAAATAAGTAGTAAAGGTTCATCACACTTATTTAACAAACTCCAACCAACACCAACATCTTGGTTGCTGTATGTTGAATCTAGGCATGGGCCGAGGTTTTAAACAGTCAAGGTTTCAAAACCACTAAAATATTCTGTGATACCGTCTCCAAGGTATGAGCTGTGTTTATACAAAATTCGTTAAATCATTAAGTCATGTGATTGATTTGATGTTTACATTTAATATACATTACGAAAAAAAATTTTTTTTGAAAGCATATTATAATTTAAAGGCTGTATTTTTACCTGCCATTTGAAAATAACACATTTTAGTGTTGCAATGGCAATACCGCCATTTTCTGGTATTTTTGCTGAAGGTTATCACACCGCCATAATCTTATACTGGCCCATGCCTAGTTGGATCACTGACTTACTGAGGTTTGATGGTGTTGGTTGTTCATTGGATAAGTATAAATTAGACATAACAGGTGCTGTTTGGTTTCTGTTTGTTTCAGGTACGAGGCTCTCTTCCCTCCAGTGCTGTCATGGCTTATGTTTGCATGGATCAATATCGAGCAGGAAGCCATGAACACTCACAGAGGCTCAAACAGGGCTGAGGTAATGTCAGCTGGGAAAACATACACTAGCAATGGGTTCAATGTTCAAATAAAAACAAAAGATATTGAATATAACAAGATTGAGCACTCCTAATTACTATATAGGAGACAATACAACGCCCAACATGGCCGCTCTGGTGAGGAAGTCCCGCCTTTTTAGTTAACAGAGCCAATTGTCAATCGATTACAATCTCAAATAAGCGTTGTTGCTTTTTTAGCACAATTTGGACTTATGAAATAAAAGTTATGGTACGATGATGTCACGTTTAATTGTTGGCCAGAAATATGTCGTTTCATTGTGATTTTATATATAATCTGTCTTTCCCCATTCAAGTATGTTTGACTTCAGTCTTGCATGACTGAAGTAACTGCACAGAGGCATTGCAAACATGGCTGCCTATTGGTGTGACTTTACTAAAGGAACACACATCATAAAGCTGTACCTTGAATGATCTGTAACGGTATAAAAGCGTTAATGCTTGACTGAAGGCTTGTCTGAAGCGTGGCCAACAGCCAATCACAGTGGCCGCTATACATGCTCTGGTCGTACATAAACGTAATTGGCTGGCTTTGCCTAGGTTATTTGCATAAGGCAATCTGATTGACTGACGCACGCGTTTCCGCTTGAAAAGTTGAGAAATGTTCAACTTCAGCAATTCAGTTTGGCACCGCTTGACGTCACCCATTAAAAGTGAATGGGAACCGTTAACGCTTACGCCCTGTGTGAACTTACCGTAAGTGACTGCAAAATGCATAAAGTAAAAAAGATGAAAATTCCCATGAGACATCTGCTCTTCTCTAGGGACTTTCTCTTTAAACTCTGCAGGATATTGTACTGTGAAATGTTTTCCTTTTCCTCTCTTAATACAGCTGTTATCTGTAAACTTGTCTTATTTTACCACTGTAAGAACAGACAGACCGCTGACAATAATGCTTTCTGTTTCTCCAGCTCTCCAGCATTGATTTTGCTGAAAGTATCGACATTACCAAAATCAGGCAGCTGAGACTGGATGATATTCGGCGATCTTACTTCTTTGTATCTTTCGAAATCAAGAAATAGGTTTAGTTTATTACTTATATTTTACATTTCTGTTTACAGAAGTGGTTCCTTAACAGTTTAATAAGGTGTTTTTCATAGTAATTGCATTCTTTGGCTGTGGAAACATTGCGTCCATCAACAGGTAAGTGGTCAGTAGTGGTGGTTTTGAAGGATAACAGTGCTATAAAATAGGATTAGAGTGTAAATATGCCATTATCTTCCCTCAAAGCTTTGATCCAGCCTCTGTATATTGCTTTCTCACCGTCTTCAATCCTTTCATCATGGGTGGACTTCTAATGTGGAAGGTAATGCATTTCACACACATGCTATAATTTTTTTATTAAAATATTTTTCATGAAAAGAAGAAAGAACGGTAACCAGTTGAAATCATGCAAGCAAAAAAATAGAGTAACTGTTTGCCACATAAAGCAAGTTTTAAATACCTACCTGTAGTTTAAAATGATTTCATATATGGGCGATTCCACAGTTTCGGTCCTCAAGGGGTGTATTGAACAATATAGATCGTATAATACCCAGTTGTTGTCATTTTTTTATTTTTAGTTCACTGTTTTGTTTAACTCTTTCACCGCCAGCGTTTTTAAAAAAAGTTGCCAGCCAGCGCCAGCGTTTCTCATGATTTTCACCAAAGTTTAATGCCTTTCAGAAAATGTTCTTCTTTAAATAAATAGACATACAATATACCAAATGAAAGAACAGACCCTCTGCTTTCAAACAAAAAAAACCGTTTCATCCTACCTTTAGTGGTTCTTTTGCAATCAGCTTTTGAATATGGGTAGGTTTTTGCAAAAACACCATATTTTGAGCAAAAAGCAAAAATAATTCCATATTTGTGACGGACTTTTCATAGAGATCCCATTCAGAGCGATCTTTAAAACAGACACGGACATGCAGCAGCTTGCCATAGGGCAATACTTCCGGTTTTAAAAAGTTGCGGAAGGGCGCCACCTGGTGGATAATAGCGGTATTGCGGAAAGACGGAAAATCTCGTCATTGGCGGGGAAGCGTTTTCTCTTAATTGACGAGATATCTCGTCAATGGCGGGGAAAGAGTTAAGGATAGATGTAAGAAATACTAAAGTTAATTTTATCCCACAAAGCCTTGTCATTATCGTGTAATGAGACTTTATCTTATTTCTATCACCAGAAATTAGGGATGTCACGGTGAGACATTCAGTGCATCTGGGTTTTCCCCAAGTCATTTTTTTCATTTCCTTTAATAAAATCCTGAATTTTGGTGCATAACATTTATATTGGTGTGTCTTCTACAAAATACTACTACTAACACTGAAAGGATTATTTCGTTAATCCACCACAATGCAATGGAAACATTCACTAACGTTTGTAACATCTGTCCAAACAGTTGCGAACGTTAAACTATGAATCTAAAGGAAACAGAGATATAATTTTTCCATGTAATTCTATCAGTAGCAAAACGATAAAAACATCTTGTGTGGGTTTAATTCTGCTATGCGTTGCTAAATGATAAATTGTTAATAAATCGGGATAAAACGGGCAGAGAGTTTTTGTCAAAAAAATCATAGCGTTAGAACATTTTATTTTGATGCTAAATTTTCATCTCCTAAAGTCTCAGTGGTTCTCAAGTCAGATATCAGATTTTCTAGGTCACGCATGCTCTGCGTGGGAGGAAAAGTTGACAGCTTTTCACGGATTTCGACAAATGTGGTTTCTGTCCAAAAGTTTACAAACGTTAAAATGTTACGAACGTGGTAAACTTTGGCCAAGTAAACATTAAATAGGATCATTGTGGTTTCGAACCGAAATCGGCATCGTGTTCATCTTGAAAGAGCATTCATGGTGGTTGTATACACTTTGACACATTCTGCACATCAAAGCTTGATCATCTAGAGCAGAGATTCTCAACCACCAGGTCACGAGTCAGTACCGGGTTGTGTGGACAAGTTGCCACCGGGTTGGAAGAACGTCCTGAAAAAAAGTTTATAATAGCCACGTAATAGTTTAATTACTCGGGTATTTTGACCATGATCAAAATAAACTCTTTAACTGCTGTAATAATATTTAGCTGGTAGACTTTTAACGTAGGTTTGAAAGGAACCTAAACATTTAGTCATGTGTCAATCATCATTAAAATCCTATTGTAAACGGGAGTCTCCGTGCCTCTGTGCCCAGTGTTACATACTGTACATACATCAACTCAACTTCAATGATCAATGTTTACTAGTTTACCATTGCCAGATTTATCCTGTCTTTCACACAGCTGTATCCCAGGTTTTTTTAGGATGTTAATGGTTTCTCCGCGAAGACTGATTTTTGCAGGCTAATGTGTCTCACATAGTGAGCCCTAGACCGTGGAATTGGCCATATGTATATTTGTGACCTGTGTTTAACAAACTGTATATTTATATTTTTTTCCACGTTGTCTTTTTTTCAGGTTTTAATTCCATTTATACTTGTGATGTGCACATTTGAAAGCATACAAGTGTCAACGCGGCTCTCATCACGAAGGTATTTAACATTGCAGAAACTGTTTAACACCTTTTTTTTTAGTTCTTTAAGGTGTTGCATTTTGGCTTTGGCTGACACTACAACAACTTTCAACATTGATATACTGTGTGACCACAAAACAAAAGTGATAAGTCACACAGGTATGTTTACGGAAGCCGAGAGAGGCCATGCACTATTATTATTTTTGCTTGCTTGTTTTCTCGTGATCAGGACTTAATTTCTTGTTATCTCGAGATAACAAAAGTTGTTTTCTCGTGATCTCGACATAACAAAAGTTGCATTCTTGAGATGTGATTAAAGCTTACGTGTACTCGATAGAACGTGTTGTTTTGTTTGTAAACAGCAAAAGCATATTTTGCTAAATTAGCATGGATGAAAAAATGAGATTTTATTTGGATCCTAGATTTGCTTAAGCTGAAATAGATTTGTCAATATTTACAATTTTACAGTGGTGAATTTAGGGACCGTCTTTAAGTTTCTCAATACACTTTTCTACTTTTAACAGCATTTAAATGGAATGACTGAAAGTCAACAAACAGTCACAAAACCAACGTATTTATGTGGTTGTCAGCTATAATGCACACTTTTTAGATTATTGATATTTATTTAAATAAACTGTTAAATACTATTGAAAATAGAAACATGTACTGTATTACTTTAGAGATGGTCCATAAATTCACGAACATGAACCGTCCAAATTTATTTATTTATTAAAGGAATTGTCAATTTTCTTAAAAGAAAAAAAAAACAGATAATTTACTCACCACCATGTCATCCAAAATGTTGATGTCTTTCTTTGTTCAGTCGAGAAGAAATTATGTTTTTTGAGGAAAACATTGCAGGATTTTTCTCATTTTAATGGACTTTAATAGAGCCCAACATTTAATACTTAACTCAACACTTAACAGTTTTTATCTACGGAGTTTCAAAGGACGATAAACGAGGCATAAGGGTCTTATCTAGCAAAACGATTGTCATTTTTGACAAGAAAAATACAATATATGCTCTTTTAAACCACAACTTCTCGTTTAGATCTGGTCGTGATGCGCCAGCGTGACCCCACGCAATACGTCATGACGTCAAGAGGTCACAGAGGACGAACGCGAAACTCCGCTACAGTGTTTACGAGTGTGGAGAAAGAGGACCATTCCTACGTTGTTGTATGTCAACTGATACTAATTAATGTCTTTGTGTCAGTTTATTGTTTACAATGGTCCGCAAATGTGCGTTTTATATATGTAACACGTGACCTCCCTACGTCACTACACATTTACGTTAGGTCACGCTGGACCGGACCTAGACGAAAAGTTGTGGTTTAAAAGAGCATTTTATTTTTCTTGTCAAAAATGACAATCGTTTCGCTAGATGAGACCCTTATGCCTCGTTTGGGATCATTTATAGTCCTTTGAAACTCCGTTGAAAAAAACTGTAAAGTGTTGAGTTAAGTATTAAATGTTGGGCTCTATTAAACTCCATTAAAATGAGAGAAATCCTGCAATGTTTTCCTAAAAAAACATAATTTCTTCTCGACTGAACAAAGAAAGACATCAACATTTTGGATGACATGGTGGTGAGTAAATTATCTGGATTTTTCTTTTAAGAAAATGGAATATTCCTTTAAGTCTATTAGCTACACGTGTGGTAATGGCGAAGACCCCAACTCATATATATTAGCAGGCTACTTCAAAATAGAGTAAATATTATGGATAGGAAATTACATATGACATTTGGATTATCATGTCAGGATAAAGAGAAAACAACTTTTGTTTTCTCGAGATCATGAGAAAATTAAGTCGTGATCACGAGAAAACAACTTTCGCACACTTTCGCAGCATAATTTCGCAGATTTCCATGCGCAAAATATACAGGGCTTGCATGATTTCATATTCCCCGCATTTTTGTAGCAAAAATCACATATATCTTAGCAGAAAGTTGAAACATTTTGCATTTACCTCACACAAGTGCAGACATGTCCCCTTATGCCATGGGAACGTTATGAAGTGACGTGATTATGTCACGTAAACATCATTGAAAAGCTGCAAAAGCTGAAAAAAGTTTTTGCAAGTTCCTGCAGTTTTTGCAAGTTCCCGCAATTTCATTGCATAAAATTGCATATAAATCTCCTGCATATTCCATTGCATTTTTTGAGAAAATGTGCCGCAAGATCATGAATTTTTGCCCGCAACAATCACAAAAAACTTAAAATCTTCAGATTTCAGATTTTTAAATAGTTGTATCTCGACCAAATATTGTGCTAAACAACTCATACATCACCTTATTTATTCAGATGATGTACATCTAAAAAAATTACCCTTATGAATGGTTTTGTGGTCCAGGGTCACATAATGAATGTCCTTAAAGCGTGATGAAACACTAACCAACACTTATTTTAGATGTTAACAAAGTTAGTTGTGTTGCACATCATAGAAGACAATGTTAGTCTCTGTTAATTTTAACATTAGGAGAAAACTAGTTAATTTTTAGCTTTTTTGTGTTATTTTTGTCTTCCGGGTTTAAACTCCATATCGTGTAAACGTCACAGGCTGTGACGTGGCAAACACGAGAGAGCACAACGCGTCATAACCTGAAAACCACGCCCACCGGTGTCTCATTATTATTTATAAGAGTGCGACTGGCCGCTTGAGGCTGGCTCCAAAAGGGAGTCAATTCCCATAAACCACCATGTTAAAAATGCCCAATTTACAGTGTAAAATAATATGTTATAGCCTGGTACAAAAAGTATTTTTGGTCTGTATAGCTAATTTTGGCTAAATTTTGAATTTTTTTGTATCTAATAAAATAATTTTTTTGCATAACATATGAGTTTGTGCTGTGTTTAATTATTATGTATATATAAATACACACACATTTGTGTATGTATTTAAGAAACATTTACATGTGTATATATATTTATTTATATTTTTATATATTCTAAATTATATATAAATAAAAAAATATATATATAAATGTTTGTGTGTGTGTTTAAATATACATAATAATTACACACATCACAAACTAATATATTATGCAAAAAATTACTTTTATTTTGTATGAGATTAATCTAGATTAATCTATGCCCAGCCCTAGTTTAAATTATAGCAAACCTTAAACTTCTGCATAATTAAGGGCGTGGCCGCTTGAGTGACGGTTGAACAGCCACTGCTGTCACTAGACTCGAGCTAGGTGGGTGTGGTTTCAGCAACCAGCCACCTCAGCTTCACCCATATCCCGCCTCTTTACCCATTTTCGGTTGATTCGCTGTGACGCGCGGCCAAGATGGTGACGGCAGGCAACGCCTACTTTAAGCTTCAAAAACGATCTTCACAAACCAATGGGTGACGTCACGGACACTACGTCCATATTTTTTACAGTCTATGATAATCGCACATGGATACGGTTCTGTTAATAAATTAAATGTGACTGTGCCATTACGCACACACTGTAAATACGTTGGATGATTTTTCCCCCAATGCTGTCAGGACGAGACTCCCCATCAACTGAATTTTTACTTGACCTTTGTTTAAATTTAATATTATGTTCAGTTTAATTATTTCTGTAATACTGCTAATCTTAGTAAATCTTATCTTATATTAGTTGCCCCGCCCAATCATCGCTGTTCTTCTCACAGTGCCCACGCCCATTTAAGTAGCATTTTTCAAAATGATAGTGAGGTAGACTGGAGCTGAAACAGCGGCGTTTCATGACGCTTAAAACTGGCTAATCAAATATATGGGGATACTAGGACTGGTTGTCACACTTTTTAATCCAGTGAAGATTACTTAGGATCGGATAGACCTTTTTAAGACCCCATTCTGACATTTATAAAAAACGTCCATGTAATGAGAACATATTTAACATTTTGGCTATCTTCTATATTTAAACAGTGTGGTTGAGCCCCTTGTGTGAATGTATGCTTGTGTGGTTTTATTATGATTTTGTTTGGAGGATAAACTCACCGAATTTATCGCATGAGCGTTCCGAATGAGATGTGTCAAACCAACATGCAAAACTACTTCTAAAGGAAACGGCTCTGACACAGTATTTGTATATTGGACTTGACTCTTTACTGTGTGATATATTGAGCCTGTTCTTCTCTGTGTATAACTCTGGCTGTATTATTTTATCGTTGCATGAATATACTGCAGCTCTTACCCCTCTGTATTTGTTTTATTGTAGCCTTTTCCTTGTTGTGCTGGTCATCTCAGACTTAATGGCCCTGGTAAGATCATAACAAAAACCTTGTGCTAAAAAACAAACACCAGAAAATCTGTATTTTATTTCACTTTTCATAATGTTTTTATTCTTGCAGCATTTCTTCTTCTTGGTAAAGGATTATGGAAGCTGGCTTGACATAGGCACTAGGTTTGTTAACCTTATGTAGGATGATTTAATAAACAGTCAATCACAAAACAATCACTTTAGCTGGCACAGACACGGTCACATGTTTATTTTTAGTAGTTATCAGTGCACCAAGATCATTTAAAAAGATTCATGCTCACATTTAGTTTGTATTTGTTGAGTGTGAGATTATTATCATTTATCTTTATATCTTTAACCGCTCCGATGAATTGTCTGACTGTGTTTCTTCTTCTTTGTCGCAGTATTAGTCACTATGTCATCGTAATGTCCATGACCATCTTTCTCATGTTACTGAGCATCATGACCCATGTCTTGACCTCCAAGCAAATCTTCATCGGACGGAAAAGAAAGATGCACCTTAGATGACAGCTTGCTCGGACCTCTCATAGTCCTGCTAATCTTTACAAGGTGCAAAACAAATACAATCACACCAAAAGTGTACCAGCACACCAACAGGACAAATGATGCTCATTCTTTCGGTAAAGCCGTTTGCTTGTGTTTCCTAATGTTACACAAGATTTATGACTCGCATTTGGTAAGAGGAAGACTGTGTCTTTTGGGTAAATTTTAAGGTAAAAACAGGGTCAAAAATGCCATTGAAAGTTAACACATTTTAAAACATAAAGGCAGAAAACCCCTTCCTTCATTTTTATTTGGGTATAATTAAATATTCTGTTATAAACACATATTTTATTACATTTATTGTAGTGTTTGACACGAAAGGACGACCTTATTTATTTTATATGGCTATGATATCCTGTACTTATAAACAAGCTCGATAAACATAGAGGAAAAATATTACCTCTAATATTAAAATAAAATTTTGACGCTGTGTACAGGTATTTTTGTTTTGTGACCATGTTCCTGTAGGAAATGCAAATACTGATAAAATGTTTAACCATAAACCTATGCAAAAACAATGCGAGTTGCTTTGGATTAAAGTCCCTGCCAAATGTGTCTCATTAAATGTGGCTTTTGGAAAAAACCACCTGGGTGCAGTTGATATTTCTGTGGTTATCTGTTTCCTTAAAAAATGTGATGGTATTTACCACTACACATTGCACTTGAATGACATGCAGTTCACACCTTTTTTAATTTAAGTTCCAGACCAGTATCCATTATTTTCCACTTCAAACAACGATTAAAACTTATCTGAAAGTGAGACGTGGGTTAAAGAGAAAAAAGTGTGCCCATTGCTGTGTACTGTACTGTGTACTGTATTGACGATTAATGCCAAATGTGTTAAATGTTACTGTTTGGGTGATCAGATGGTTTTTTGTTCAATGTATAATTTTATACTCGTTTATATTAAATTGCTCTCAAACTATTATTTATGCATTTAAAATAAAAAATAGCTTAAATTAAGCAGATGTCATGCCTTTTATTAAGATTAGGAAAACGATATTTAGAAGAAGCACAAAAGAGCAGTCAATTCTGTCATTAACTTCTGTTACCAATGTAAGTTAACAGCTAAAACCGCATGTCCTTTCAGCTAAAAGCAGAATCATACATAAAATAGAGAATAAACAAGTCAATTAAAACCGTTATCTGCAGTATTTAAACCAGAGTGAAATGTGTTATTTGAATGCTGTTTGAGGTTGGCTACCAAACCTAAGTTGTCAGAGCTTAAATCATGTAACGCCTCTTTGCATGCTTTAAAATAGCACTTGCAGACCTGAGTGGAGAGGCAGATGCAGCAGACACAACCACCAAACTTCCTCGTCAAACTTCTGCTTTTTCTCAGGGTATGTAAACTTGCATTCTCTTCGTCATTTTGTTGAGGAAATCTACCATTCTCACTTTTATTCATGGCTTTGAGAAAGAGAGTAAAAATAACGTGTTACTGGTAATACTTTGCAATAAGGATGTATTTGTTAACATGTGCGTACTAGCTAGCGTGACCAAACAATGAGCAATACATTAACACCATTTATAAAGCTTAGTTCATGTTCATTTTAGCATTTGCTAATGTATTTTTAACTGCACCATGAACTAACGCGAACAAATGAGTTGGTATTACCAAACATTAACAACTAAGAATAATAAGTGCTCAAAATCTATAAAGCTCACTGTAGTATTTACTTTAGTGTTTTGTGATATAGTAATTAATAAACTTTATTAATGTATACTACAGTAATGTGTACACTGTAAAAAATGGCTGTGAAATCTACAGTTATTTACTGTAGATTTCACAGTTACATTACTGTATAAGATTTTTACAGTAGAACATTTGAAAGTTTACAGTAAGACCGTAAAAATCACAGTAGTCCAAGCATTACAGTTGAAATCACAGTAATCAAATCATTACTGTAAAAAATCACAATTAAGCCACTATGGTACTGTAAATAGTAAAGTAAACTACTGTAATTTTCCTTTTTTATCATATCTTTCTTTATACCACTTTCACGTGGACGGCCCCAGATTATTGTTGTTCAGAATTCCTTACCGGAATATGATATAAATACTTGATGGTGAGCTTTAAGTAAAAGTGTAATATTAATAAATTAAAATGTGTCATGTAACTTGTACTCTGATGTACCTGCTGCAAGAGCTTTCTATTCCATACAATATATAATTTTTAAAGAATTCACATATAAGATTCCAAGAATATTTTATTTGTGACTGTAAATGGGTGTTTGGGTGTAAAAATGGGTTTTAACAGGGCAATAAAATATTTGATAAGCCTTATCTTAAACTTCTCCAAAGTCTTCCCTGACATGGTCTAACAATATAGGCTTCATAAAAAGCATAATTTTTGAAGATAGCATCCTCAGATTTGAAATGAAGCATGACCATTGGTTATAAATTGCAATAGTATCTTCTAGGGGTGTGACGAAATATGTATCGGGAAATTAATTATGTTACGAGAATTCTCGTGGAGGAGAAATGCTGTCCGTTTCTCAAGGCTGCATCCTTAGGAGGTCGTATTTGTAGACTGCATACGTCATAAAGACTGACTTATTACAGAATATTAACAATTATAAGGTTTTACACTATTGTATTTAGTTAATCATAAATTGTTGTAATATGCGTATGCCTTGCGAATGTAATGCTCAGTTAACTGAAATAAACCAGGCTTGATGACGTATGGAGCCTGCATATGCGACCTCCGGAGGCTGCAGCTTTCTGTTTTCTGTTTGTTGTTTTTATTTTTGAGCATATATATCTCAATATTAATAACATCTGATTCATTTTAAGTATTGAACATGAGCCAAAACTCTAAAGCGTTCTAAGGTTACGTGTCTATTTATAATGACTTTTATTTTGGATAGGCTATGTCATGTGAATTACTTGCCAACATTGGTGCTGTCTGGTTAACTCATAAATACGTATCATTGTTTTTTATATATATTTACAAAAATCTGTAAATTTTTTCTTCGGAAGCAGCCAGCAGGAGAGATAAACGTGCAAGTTTCCAGAGCTGTTTCTGAGCTGCAGGCGAAATCAAAGCGCCGGCGGAGTGGGCGGGGTTTACCCAACCCAGTCTAGAAAGTTCAATCTGTGGGGAAAAAGCGCGAAAGAAGCAACACTTGAATTTCTGACTCGTCGTTAGTGACAGAAAAGCTCCATTAATTCTCAAATTAACGTTTCTTTACACACGGCTTTGTCTTGTAGTTGTATTTACGTTATTTCGTTTTCGTCTTTGTGTTGATTTTTTTCACTTTCTGCCTGAGAGGAATTCAGCGAAAAGGTTTCACTGAGAGCTCAGACGGAGACATTTTCACAGACGTTAATAACAGACTCTTACTCAAATTTACATTTCTTTATACACGGCTTTGTCTTGTGGTTGTAACGTTATTTATTTTGTTTTCGTCTTTGTGTTGATATTTCACTTTTTGCCTGAGAGGAATTCATCGATAACGTTTCAATGAGAGCTCCGACGGAGACGTTTTCACAGCCGTTAACGTTAATATATTTTTCCCACCTCTGCCGGAGTTTCCATCTTGGAATCGCGGATCCTTCACCAACTGCTTATCGAGACTTCCAGAATATCAGTAAGTAAATTTACTATCACTATCAAGTTAAGTTACTAGGAGCCAATTTTTTTAGCTTGCCATAAAAATGAATTACGTAACTTACTCGTGCAAGCACTGTAATTTCACCACAACTTCAATGAACCTTACTGCATTTGTTCGTCATTTGAGCATACACAGAAATCTAGCTAACTTTAGATTTCCATGTGGCGTCGCAAAATGCTTTGCCACTTTCACAAGATGACAGCTAAACCATGACTTAAAAGGAAAATTGATGGAGCGTTGTAATTGATAAGGTTATTGTGGTAACTTACTTAGTTAATTTTTTATGTGTAAACATGCACAAACCTTCGGAGCAAAAAAGGCGCATTTTTGTATTGCTTCATTATAAACAAATTTCAAAAATCTTTTTCTATCCTAGAGATAATATACTGTCAACTTGGTTTCAAGTAACTCTTTTCTGTCACAGGCGAGTACCACTCCCCCAGACGCAGAGGCCCATCTGTCTCTCCCCAATCACTCCAAGGATCATCATGCTCGGTAAGTTTCACATTTAATGTTAACGAATCCTTTGAATGTATAAGGCACAATCAAAGCAACGTTTCTGGAAAATATTAGTGAATGTGTGTTGTGTCATTCTCTGCTATGCACCAGTCAGGAAAAGCATAAGTTAGTCACTTCAAAAAAGTAAGTTAAGTGGAGTAATCTAATCTTTAGTAGCCACCTATAATGTCGTGATTGCTACTTTAGATAGCTTGCTATGCCTGTATCACTCATTGTTATTCTATCACCATATCAGACAGTTACTGCTGCTTAAAGCGATGTGGCGCGCAGCGACACCTTGGTAGCACTTAGCTTAGCCCAGTTCATTCAATGGTACCAAACAGAGATTTGAAAGGAGTAGTTATACGACCAATATGGTGGCACAAAATAAAACATGACGCTTTTCAAAGCGGGTTAAAAAGGGTAACTATAATGTATGGTGGAATAGCATTGTTGAAGTACTTCGACTCGGTGCAGTAAAACTCTCCCTCTCATTATGAGAAGGGGAGCAGATTTTTCAGGCGTGACTTTTTACTGCGCCGAGTCAAAGTACTCCCAAAAGCTATTCCACCATACATTATAGTTACCCTTTTTAACCCGCTTTTAAAAGCGCCACGTTTTATTTTGTGCCACCATATTGGTTGTATAACTACTCGTTTCAAATAGGAAAAATGTTGATGTGTTTGGTCATTTCTAACTTCATCTCTGTTTGGTACCATTAAATGAACTGAGCTAAGCTGAGTGCTATCAAAGTGTCGCCGCGCGCCACAGTGCTTAAGTTCAGGCACTTAGATGATAGAGGTATGTATCAACTCTTCTTAGTTAAGGTAATAACAGCGTATAATATGAAAAAACGATGGAGTATCCCTTTAAAGGATTAGTTCACCTCAAAATGAAAATGTCAGAATAATTTACTCACCACAATGCCTTCCAAGATATCCATGTCTTTCTTTCCTCAGTGGAAGATAAATTAAGTTTTTCTTGGAAAGCATTGCTGGATTTTTCTTCGAATAATAGACGTTGTAATCAACGTTTTGAAGTCCAAATCAATGCAGTTTAAAAGATATTTGAAGTGCTTCAACGGGCTGTGCAGGATCCCAGCTATTAGGGTCTTATCTAGTGAAACGATCAGTCATTTTCTAAAAAAATATGGGAACTACCTCTTCACGGCGAAAGGTCGCGCTTGATGTGTGATCCTGCACAGCCTGTTTAAGCACTTTAATTGTAACCAACGTTTTAAAGTCCAAATCAATGCAGTTTCAAAGATCTTTGAGTCCACTTTTCGAAGAAAAATCCAGAAATGTTTTCCTCAAACTTAAAGGACAAGTTCGGTATTTTAGACTTAAAGCCCTGTTTTCAGATTGTTTATGGTCAAATAGAATGGTTTTGACTGAAATTTCGACATTTTCGGCTGCCCTGAGAATTTTCGCTTGTTTGTGTTTCAGCTCAGACCTCTACAATGGCTTTATAGGTGCACTGGAACAATCCTTCCTAAAATGCATTAAACTTTCGTTTACAAAGACGAGAAACTCACCGAGTGGTCAGGGGTGTTCACTGATATGCTCACACAAAAATCGCGTTAAAAGATGCTTTCCAACAGCTGTTTTAGCATTCGTTGTTAACTTGTGGACCTATTTCCCCAAACGCCTCACACCCGTACATTCTTCCGCTTAGAGCTTGAATAATAAACACTCCAGCCCAGGAGGTGGCGCTAATCCGCCTTTGCCAATTGCAAGAATAGAAACAAAGTTCCCGGCGCGGAGTAATACCATACCTCACAGGACGTCTAATACAGTCAATGGAGTTGGTAAAAACTACGATAAAACCTGTTGGAATGCGTCTTTTGGAGCGATTTTTGTGTGAGCATACCAGTGAACACCCCTGACCACTCGGTGAGTTTCACGTCTTTGTAAACGAAAGTTTAATGCATTTTAGGAAGGATTGTTCCAGTGCACCTATAAAGCCATTGTAGAGGTCTGAGCTGAAACACAAACAAGCGAAAATTCTCAGGGCAGCCGAAAATGTCGAAATTTCAGTCAAAACCATTCTATTTGACCATAAACAATCTGAAAACAGGGCTTTAAGTCTAAAATACCGAACTTGTCCTTTAATTTCTCTTCCACTGAGGAAAGAAAGACATGGATATCTTGGATGACATTGGGGTGAGTAAATTATTAGGACATTTCAGGGCTCTAGACTAACTTTTTGCACTGGTTGCACTGGTGCGCCTAACATTTTTTCTTAGGTGCACCAGCACAAAAGTTAGGTGCACCCTAATTTTTGACGGCATCGAATTTATAGTTCACCCAAAAATGAAAATTCTGTCATAATTTACTCACTCTCATGTTGTTACAAACCTGTATAAATGTCTTTGTTCTGGTGAACATGAATGAAAATATTTTGAGGAATGTTTGTAACCAAACCATTCATGAGCCCCATTCACTTCCATAGTATTATTTTTTCATAGAAGTGAATGGGGCTCATGCTTGGTAGGCTCATTTTAGGCTCAAGATTCGATTCAGAATCGGTTTTCGATTCAAAAACGATTCACAGTATGTAAATGTAGTTTACTTTTTCCTATGTGACTGATTGTAGTAGATTTACAATTTTAAAGAAAATAAACACAACAAATTAAATGTAGTTTGATATTACTTTATGTCTTTATCCAAAAATAAAAACTGATATGAAGCAATTAGATAACCCCTTTTATCAATCTCTATTAAATACAATAATATAGCATATTAATGATAGACAGTGCAGGTCTATAGATTATAAATGTGACTGGTGTTATAAATGTTATTATTTCTATTAGATAGAGCAGAAGCAGGAAAAGTGCCTCTCTTTCTATTTCTCTTGCCGATTAAAAAAAAAGCTAAATCCACTCATTATTTCAGATTCAAAAGTCTACTTGCTGTCCCAGTGACAGGGGACTTTACATTACAGCTTTGCACTTTGTAAATCTTGAGTCATCTTGAGCTTTGCTCGTTCATTGCAATAGGTTTTAGAAAATATATGGTTTATTAATAATAATAGAAAAGAGCCAGTTATCGCCATAGAAACCGCAGGCACGCTGAAACTTCACGCGAGCTTTAGCGCGGTAGTGCTCACGGCCACTCTCCGTTTGACTCGGGTTTTACACACAATATTAATCAGCCTCGGGACCCGGAGTAATTAACTATGACTGACCCGGACCCGACTGACCATTTCAAATACAAACCCGAAACCATATGGGCCGCGGGTGCTCCGTGAAGTCCTCTAATGGTAAAACTTTGCTCAAGTTCAGAAACATGAAGGATACAATGTGACACGAGCTTGTTCGCGTCGCATGATCTCGCATCCCAATTCATTGAGAAACAGAGCACGTGAACGCACACCGAACTCATTATGTCGCACACAAAATGTCATTATTAAAGAGTGTCATCATCACGGAAAAACAAAAAAGACAAAATTTGATGCCAGATATACTTGGGCACTTGTTAACCTGGGCAGCGCTGCACAGCAATGTGTGGGAAACACTGTGACAAGAGTGTGCAGGCGTCAGTGTGACTTCGACGCACCATCTATGGGAATACTGAGATAAACTAATTTCAGGACAATAGTAACACGGCGTTAAAATATATATATATATATATATGAATCGATTTTTGGAATTCTATGAATCGATTCTGAATCGGCAATGCTTGAATCGCGATTCAAATGTGAATCAATTTTTTTGCACACCCCTAGAAAACAGCGGTCCTGACTCCTGGCTTTTTTCTATAAATTTGGCGCACGGCACGCGACATTGCTGTTCGGGGTTACGCTCAAATAATTTTCTTCAAAAGAATTATGCTCTGGCTCCGACTCGATTGTAAGAGGCTCATTACCTAATTCCGTCTTCGGGTTCGGACCTGATGTGACGGGAGGTTGATGTCAGAGCATTGGTTATGATCTTCGGACGGATCAGGCATTAACTTAACGTTCTTAACGAAAAAGTTATTAATCGTTCTTTTCCCTCTTCTCTTATCATCCGCGGCTACATCCACTCCACATGTTTATCTGACGGACTCACCTCTCTCTCTCTCTCTCTCTCTCTCTCTCTCTCTCTCTCTCTCTCTCTCTCTCTCTCTCTCTCTCTCTCTCTCTCTCTCTCTCTCTCTCTCTCTCTCTCTCTCTCTCTCTCTCTCTCTCTCTCTCTCTCTCTCTGACTGGAGCGCACACGCATTTTTAAACGTACACACACGTAGATCTGGACCATGGCTTTTTCCCTCGAACTCCTGGTTGCACCAGTGCGACCTGATATTTTTTTAAGTCGCACCATTGAGAAATTAAGTCGCATGTGCGACCAAATTGGTCGCACTCTAGAGCCCTGCATTTTCATTTTGAGGTGAACTAATCTTTTAATGCACTGCTTCAAAGATGTGTGTGCTCCCTGCCCTGTTATTAACAGTAATTTATGTGGAGAAAATCTTTTATAGAATCTATTTCTATGGAATATAATTTTTGTGATGACTGTCTTTACTAAGGAGAGACAATCCTGAGTGCAAAAAAATGGATGCTGTCGATCGAGGGAATCCCACTTGGTGCTCACATGGCGTACTTCACCACTGCCTTGGCCGCTCTCTTCGCTTGTTACTATGTATTCAACCTAGAGTATCAGGTGGAAGGCAGCACAACACTGGAGTTTGTTCAGAGGTATTTTTTTTATCTTAAATAGTTTGATTGCAGTGAAAAAAGCAAATTGACAATTGAAAAGCTGTTCAAAATTATCTTCTTCTTTTAAAGGACAAGTTCGGTATTTTACACTTTGTGTAAGATGTTTTCAGATTGTTTATGATGAAATAGAACGGTTTTGACTGAAATTTCGACTGCTGCCCCGAGAATTTTCGGGTGTTTGTTGTTTCACCTCCCACCTCTATAATGTGTGTATAGGTGCACAGGAACAATCCTTCCTAAAATGCATTAAACTTTCGTTTACAAAGACGTGAAACTCACCGAGTGGTCAGGGGTGTTCACTGATATGCTCACACAAAAATCGCTGCAAAAGATGCTTTCCTACAGGTGTTTTAGCATTCGTTGTAAACTTGTGGACCTATTTTTCCAAACCCCTCACACCCCCGTACATTTTTCCGCTGAGAGCTTAAATAATAAACACTCCAGCCCAGTTGGTGGCGATAATCCGCCTTTGCCAATTGCAAGAATACAAAGTTCCCGGCGCAGAGTAATATCGTATCTCACACCACATCTAATACAAGTCAATGGAGTTGGACAAAACTACGATAAAACCTGTTGGAATGCGTCTTTTGCAGCGATTTTTGTGTGCCCATATCAGTGAACACCCCTGACCACTCGGTGAGTTTCACGTCTTTGTAAATGAAAGTTTAATGCATTTTAGGAAGGATTGTTCCTGTGCACCTATATAGCCATTATAGAGGTGGGAGGTGATACAAGAAACACCTGAAAATTCTCGGACCAGCATCATATGTCGAAATTTCAGTCAAAACCGTTCTATTTCATCATAAACAATCTGAAAACAGGGCTTTAAAGGAATAGTCTACTCATTTTCAATATTAAAATATGTTATTACCTTAACTAAGAACTGTTGAATCATCCCTCTATCATCTGTGTGTGTGCACGTAAGCGCTGGAGCGCGCTGCGACGCTACGATAGCATTTAGCTTAGCCCCATTCATTCAATGCTGCCATTTAGAGATAAAGTTAGAAGTGACCAAACACATCAACGTTTTTCCTATTTAAGACGAGTAGTTATACGAGCAAGTTTGGTGGTACAAAATAAAACGTAGCGCTTTTCTAAGCGGATTTAAAAGAGGAACTATATTTTATGGCGTAATAGCACTTTTGGGAGTACTTCGACTCTCTCTTCTCACTCTCATAATGGGAGAGGGAGGGTGTTACTGTGCCAAGTCGAAGTACTCCCAAAAGTGCTATTACGCCATAAAATATAGTTACTCTTTTAAATCCGCTTAGAAAAGCGCTATGTTTTATTTTGTACCACCAAACTTGCTCGTATAACTACTCGTCTTAAATAGGAAAAACGTTGATGTGTTTGGTCACTTCTAACTTTATCTCTAAATGGCAGCATTGAATGAATGGGGCTAAGCTAAATGCTATCGTAGCGTCGCAGCGCGCTCCAGCGCTTACGTGCACACACACAGATGATAGAGGGATGATTCAACAGTTCTTAGTAAAGGTAATAACATATTTTAATATTGAAAATGAGTAGACTATTCCTTTAAGTGTAAAATACCGAACTTGTCCTTTAAAATTAGGGCTGTGAACCGACACTGGTCTCACGGTTCGGTTTGATTGTGATTACCATGTCATCGATTACATTCGATTCGATATTACAATGCATCGCTATGCACCGCATTCTCAATTTTAGATTTTTCTTCAAAAGTGATGTGTGTGCTTGCCTGTTCCAACAGTGACATTCCAGTTGGAAAAGGAAAATCTGTCATATTTTGGATAAAAATAATTGGACTAAAATTATTTAGGAGCACAGTGCGCGAGTGACAGGCTGTTCTCAATATAATGAACAACAGCGCGATGAAGCGAAGCATACCATTGATTTCACATGGAAAGCATGCAAGAGGACGGGGGCGCAATGTTTCACATGGAAAGCAAGGAAGAGGAAGGGTCGCGATGTGACAATAAAATGATGACGTAACTTTATTTAAATTAGAGTGACGATTCACAACCAATAAGCCAATCACTGAAATAGTGTGGGAATGTGTGGGAACTGCTGGATTTTAAGTGAGAGAGTAAAGTGACTCCTCCCAACAGTGCTAAAAATGTTATAGGCAGATATGATGACGCTACTGCAGCACGCATCAAGACAGATGAGCGATCTATTCATCAAGCCAACGCGCAAACTGTCGCATATGAAGTGAAAGTAAGTCATAGAAAGTAAGTCATGACCCACGGTTCGGCTTGCATACGATTCACGGATTAATACACAAATTTATATAGGGAAAGTTTATCATTTGCACGTGTTTCAAAGGTTTGCAAATGTTAGCATTCAAGTGATTTTAAATAATTTAACCGCAAAAAGTGAGCAGCTTTCTGTACACACATGTGGTTGAATGTGTCCGGTCCAGCTCCAGTCAGACGTGATCAACCCTATGCCATTCAAAGATCAGGTGCCTCATTTATAAAGCATGCAGTTCCCACGCAAAGGTCTCGGCCTCGATACCACATTTTCTAAAGTACTCGTACTCGTTAAAAGTCCCCCGATACCTGGAATCGATACCACGGTCTGAGAAATGTCTATGTTTGAGCGGCGTGTAAGGGGTTAACAGAGGTGTAAAGTACTCGAGTAAATGTACTTCGTTACTGTACTTAAGTATTTTTTGGGCTACTTTGTACTTGTACTGAGTATAAAAAATATAGGCAACTTTTACTCTCTATTCAATTACATTTTTGATTGGGTATTTGTACTCTTTACTCCACTACATTTGAAATGACACTTAACGTTACTCGCTACATTGTTTATTCGTCAAATAAAAACGAGACGAAAGTGTCAGAGGGTGATGATGGATAGAATCTGTGGTCGCGAGGTTACACGCACACACACACAACTTAATTTGGCGCTGCGCAGAGCAATCGTAGAAATCAAAGTACTGCGAGAGCGAATCAAATGCATATGGAGAAGTCTGGTCTCGCGGTACTTTGATGTCAAACGCTGAATAGCTTGCGTTGAGCCACCGTAGCGGGACATCTGCGTGCTGCGTATGTCATAAACTGTAGAGAAAAGTTCGCGTCTGGTCTGAGAGAAGAGATAAAGAGCAAACATATGGATGCATATCACATTTGCTTCAGTCAAGGGACCCTTTGTTAAACTTGTGATGCTACAATCAAAACAAAAGTGATGCGCGAGGAGGGTCATCCCGCAACTCAAAGGCAAGCACAAATGTTTATATACTCTGATGCTACCTTATCAGCTAACCTAAGCTGGTACATAACTTGATATAACTTACTATATAAGCCAAAATAAACCAGCGAGGTCCTGTACTGATTGCCCAGGTAACTTAAGTACATTATAAGATTGATAATAAGTTAATTTCACTGTCCTCACATTTAATCAAGTATGCATTTACTGTAAAGAGGGATGCATGACGGAAGAAATGTAGTGCACTTGTGAGATAGTGGTGTTACGTACTACATGTGTTTACAATTAATCTTTCAAATGAACAACTTCACGTTTTTAATATGCATTATCATATTTCTGTTAGTGTAATTTTAGTTTACTGGAATTTTTTAAATATTAAAATGATATCTTTTTTAGGATAGGCCTATATAAGAATATTTGTTAACACTTTACAATAAGGTTCATTAGTTAACAGTAGTTAATGTATTAACCAACTTGAACAAACCATGAGCAATACATTTGTTACATTATTTCTTCATCTTTGTTAATGTTAGTTAATAAAAATGTAAGCTTTAATTGTTTGTTTATGTTAGTTCAGAGTGCATTAACTAATGTTAACAAGATTTAAATAAAGTATTAGTAATTGTTGAAATTAACATGAACAAAGATGAATAAATGCTGTATAAGTGCAGTTCATTATTAGTTCATGTTAACTAATGTAGCTAACTAATGTTAACTAATGAACCCCACTGTAAATTGTTACCATATATTTATATCACAAAGTTAGGTTATATATTTTTCAGCATGGCACATTCAAGTACACAATGACACTAGACAAAAACTAAATGGGTTTAAATTAAATGTAATTTAGATTTCTAGACTAAAATCTCATGGTATTTAGTTGAATAAAATTGGACTAAAACTAAATCAATTCAGATGACAAAAACTTAATTAAATTTTAGTCAAAAGACTGTGACTATGTTTAATCTGTGTTTGTTCTGCCAGGTCAAAATTTTGAGGTGTTTGATTTCTTTTCTATATTAGGAAATAAAACCTCATAAATAAACTTTCTTAGTTTTCACTGCCCAGACCTACAATGTCTCTTTGTGTTGAGGACTAGCGCATCTTTGAGCCAACATTCAGTACGAGTAAAAATACTTGAGTACTTTTAAATTGGGTTACTTTAATACTTTTACTCAAGTCGTATTTAAATTGGTGACTTGTAACTTGTAGTGGAGTAATTTTTACAGTAAGGAATTTGTACTTTTACTCAAGTATGGCTTTCAGCTACTCTTTACACCTCTGGGGGTTAATGCCTCTTGTGTTGTCCAAAGAGGCAGAGTTTACAACAATCTGGAAAACTAGTCCTTTGTTTTTTAGTTAAATTATATGATTAAAGCTGTTACCTGTAAATTTAAATCATGTTTTTTTTATTAAAGCGGAAGTCCACCCTAAAACAACATTATGCTCCAACACTATATTTCATGCCATATATGTAGTTGATTGTGCTGCCATCAAATGTACTAACTCCATATAAAAAATTAAAGCTTTTAACTGCTACAGTAACGGTGATTTGACGCGTCATCAAATCACCGGAAGAAAAATGCACGACTACATTAATTCTGAATGTTCTAAATGGGGGCGGGTCTTGAGGCGAGATGATTGACAGTAGATGATAACGTTTTTGATTGACAGCTGCACAGGAGCTAACGTTAGCTTGCTTTGCTCGTGTATATAATAACAACAACATGATAAAAACTTTCTACGTAGTATGTTTACCGTAGTTACACAAAACAAGCAACAACTAAGCCAAATGATGTTTTAGATATTTTAACAATTTTAAATTACCTGAGTCCGCGGAAAAACTGGGCTGAAAACAGTACTCAAAATCTTCCTGACGAAAGTGCTGGCTGCATATTCAAAGTAGTGTAGTGGTGGGTCAGCTGAGGGTCGCGTTGATGTCAACAATAAAAACTC